>NW_017731583.1:587891-702825 GCF_001890085.2 Hipposideros armiger
ACTGATGTGCCTCACCCGGGAAGAGCGCAATGATGGTGCCAACTTGGGCCAGTGAAGCAACGTCCTCCACAAGATTGAAGAATAAAACGACAGCAACTTGTCTATTCCCCTTCCCCCAATTCCCCTGCACTGTTCCCATCCCCCCAATTCCCCAATAAAAAAAAATTTATATCTTTAAGTTAAGTGCTCCTATTTAGAAAAAGAACAAAACTAAAATACGTGGCATGAGCTTAGTAGCTGGGCAATGGGGAAAAAAAAGATGATGTAGGCTGGGAAATGTGGGATCTATGCTATGTAGTGTCAAAATATTTAATTGAGCTGTTGCCTGAGATAAATTCAAAAGCAGAACACATACAACTGTAGTTGTAAGGAAATTGTTGGAAGGGGCTCAAGTGTTAGTATGTGTTGGCTTTACATGCTGCTTTTAGCAAAATCTATCAAGAAAAACAAATAGCTCACATATGACTGACCAAAAATTAGCAGGGCTAGAAAAATTAGCAGCTCTTGGGGCCCACACAGCATTTTTCTCTCCAAATACTGTTAAGACCATTCAGAAAATAAGTAACTCAGCCATGTGGCAAAAGTCACATTAAAGGCATTGTTTTCTCATCCAAGCTTATTGTGGTAGATGGTTTTAAGATAGCACCTACTAAGTCTGAAGAAACCCACAGAAGGGAAAGAAAAGAAAATTATAAAGCAGACTTAAGAACCATGTCTAAGAAAGAATTTTGGTGATGATTATAGGTACAATAACTAGAAGCAAATATTTCTGAAGCCTATCAAGGTTTTGAAAGAACTGTATTGACAGAGAAAGCATGAGCCTCTACTCAAGCTAGTGACTAATTGGTCAGACTTAACACTGGAGCTCCAAGATTGAATGAACAAAAAGTCAGCTGTGAAAGCTACTCAGCTCTCAAGAAGGCAGAATCTCCCATATCCACTTCAAATGGCGCCGTAGGACAGATGGATGAGGAAAGAAATTCTAGAGATGAAACCAGGTGCCATGGAGAACAATGGACAAGAGAGTACCACTCAAGTGACAAATACACACTAATCTCTAATCTATTATTGGGGCCATTTTAATGCCTGCTGACCAAGGAGTAGTGACTAAAATGGAATTTTTGACATAATATTCTACCCTTCTTCTACCATTGTATATTTGGTATGGGGAAAGACAGTTTGGTTTTTCATTTAACAGGTCAATGAATAGACAGAAGCTACATCTGGACCATGAAAAGGACGATATGTCACCCAGAGATCCTGTGTTTTGAGCTAGATGCAGTAACGATTAGAATTTGAAATGCTTCTCTTAATACAAAAATATGTTCTTCACATAGAAAGAAAAGTACACACTTCCCACCCAAAGAATTAAGAGCAAGAGTAAATTTGATTGGCAGAGAAATGGACTGTGGAAGTAGCTATTTCTCCCCTATCCTCACTGTGTACTTGTAGCTGGGAAGCAGCCGCCCAGTTAAGAAGTACACTTATTTGTCCTGCTCACATCCAGATGCGCTCATGTGTTTAGCTCTCACAAAAGGAATATGAAAAGAAATGATGAGAATCATTTCCAGGCAAAGAATTGAATAAATTGGTTTCCCTCCTTGAACATTCCACTTGCCCTTGTATTAGTAAATGCCAATAATGATGAAAGGTAAAGCCACAGTCCAGAAGGTAATTGGACCCTTGAGTTACCCTGCAGAAAAGAACCACCTTGAATTATTATGTGAACTAGAAATAAACTTGTAGTTCATTTGAGCCATTTACATTGCTTTAGTGTCGTTTTATGACCACAGTTTAGTGCTGTCTTCCAAAGTAGTTACATCATGTGGGATGTTATTTATTCAGGGAAAAGCACAATCTTACTAAATTCTTTGAAAAATGTTTCCTTAAGAAGAAGGAAAATATGTAATGAACTATATGATACATATTTTGAAGAGCTGTGCTTTTAAAAGGGAGGTGAAAATTCCTTATGTGTAACTGAGATGATTTCCACTGCATAATATGACTAGACTTAGATTCTGTGGTATCTTTGATTTTGATATAATTATTTTCTCTCAATATTAAAATAGTAACAAAAATGATTGTAGACATCAAGAGATAATATTATATATGAAGTGAAACTTGATCAACTGTGCCATAGACCAAATGTTTGTGTCTCTCCAAAATTAATATATTAAATGCTACTCCCCAATGTGATGATATCTGGAGGTGTGGCCTTTGGGGGGGATTAGGTCATAAGTGCAGAGTCTTCATGAGTGTGGAGCCTTCATGAGTGGGATTAGTGCCTTTATGACAGAGACCCCAGAGAGCTCTCTTCTCCTTCAGTCAGGTGAGGACACAGTAAGAATGCAGCTAAAAAAAAAAAAAAAAAAAAAAAGAATGCATCTGCCTATCAACCAGGAAATGAGTCCTCACCAGAAACCAAATCTGCCACCACCTTGACCTTGGACTTCCCAGTCTTCAGAGCTGTGAGATATGAATGTTTATTGTTTAAGCCACCCAGACTATGGAACTTTTGTTATAGCAACCTAAACAGATTAAGATATAGTGTCATGGTTCATATAACTTTTCCCATTCTATTATTTTAAATATTATTTTAGGCATTCTGGTTTCTTGATCAGTTTTCACACATAAGCAAAATTATAGTACCCTGGTAATTATATCTTTTAGGGTCTAAGTTTTATTTTTATTGTTTAACTCATCTATTAAAATTCTGATCTGATGCAAAATCTGCATGTCCTTAAATACACTTGCAGAGAATGTCTACAAATTCATAGCTCATCAGAGCACATTAAATTGAAAACAGCTAATTTTTTATACAAGCTAGAGTTTAAAGTGAATAATATACTCAATGTTTCACTTTATACGGTATCATCAAATTACAATGAATTTTTCTTATATAAACCAGCAAAACGATATGACACTTTTTGTGAGATTTTATTATTTAAAAACCAGACTGTATATTTTCAGATACATCAATTTTTAATCCTCAATGACACATATTTAAGAACTATTTGTTTACCTCTCCCCAAAATAATCTATATAAATTATACTCCAAGGTAAGAATTCCTCTAAAGCTAAGGAAATATTTTTTATATTTTTATATTTTTATATGATTATATTTTTATATGATGAAATATGTGGGGTTTTTTAGAAGGATAGATTTACTGTTTTTTTGTCAATTCACAATTGACATAAAGAATCAGTGGAAAAGAAACTAAAACTGAAGGAACGTGTAATAGACAAATTATTTTTTATTTAGGAAGTGTCAGATACTCACTATGACACCAAAAGCAGTTTTAAATTGGAGCTAAGTGGTAATAAAATGTCATGCAAATAATTTATAATTAACAGAGTTGAGTGCACTTCAGAAATGGGAAAATAATATTTTTTTTCTTGAAAAAAGAACTACCTTTCTTTTTCATTGAAGCAGAAATAAAGCTTCAAATTATATTGCTAATTTAATAATAATACCATGGTTCATGTTTCAGGGTGCTTTGTGTTCTAGGCATTGACGTAAACCTTAGACAATGACAAATTGCATAATTGCATCACTTTTATCTAAAGGAAACACTTTGAAGTTTTACATCATTATTAGACAATAAAACATATGGTTATGTAAGGGGAAAAAAAGCAAAATTCTGTCTCCACAAATAAATGCTTTTCCATGGGAAAACTGCATACATATCTATATATAGATAGATACAGATATAGATGATATAGATATATATATAGAAATGATATAGGTAGATAATAGATATAGATAATTTAAGAAAACCATCTTCTACTATCTAATATGAAAGAAGAAAAACTGACAGGCAGACAAACATATTTAGGGTGAAATACCTGAATTTCAGCTATATGTTATTTTGTAAATGATTATAAGATAACTCAGGCTTTGTACGGTACTTTTTATTAAGTTTTATTTGGCCTTTGAAAAAATTGAGTAGACACCAGATAAGTGATTGGGAAAATATATAAACAAAGTTATGACTGATGTAATTTGTGCCTTCAAAATCAAGTAAGAGAAGCCACAACACAGTTGTAGGAAAATAAATGGGTTGGGAATCAAAACACCTAGACAATTACCCAGCATTCACTTGCTGACTGAATTGGCTCTCAGTCCACCCATTTCTCCTACTTCTAGTTAGAGAGCTTAAAAGCTAAACACTACATTTCCCAGACTCCCTTGCAGATATTGTTTTGGATATAAAATTCTGCCAAGCATGGTTTAGAAGTCATAATGAGAAGGAAGCCTTCCTAATAGTGCACAGATAAGTGTTTTCAGTGCCCTGACTTCAAGTTCTATTCTCTAGTTACCAGCTTTGTAAGTAGCAAAATCAGGTTCCTAAAAAATGATATGACCTTTTACTCTTCCAGATATTTCGACAGTTTTGAAAGGACCTAATTCCCTGAATTAAACTCCGTTCTGTTTGAAGCACCTAGAGTGGTTCCTCTTTCCTGTACTGAATCTTCGCCCATTCACTAATTATGAATGATTAACAAACTATTTGAGCCTCACTGATTATCGGTAAGTATAAATAGATACTATTTCAACTGAGAAAAACTATGTCCAGGTTTATACTTCCTAAACACTAAAGAGAAAAAAGTTTAAAAATATATAAATTTATCAAAAGATAGACTATTAGAAAATAGCAAAGAAATTTTAAAAAAGAAAGAAGCAAAGAAAACAAAGCACAAGGACAGAATACCGAGTGTGTATGCTAGCAAACTAAATTTAAATAGAATGGCCTCATTTCACTTGTTGAAAGAAAATAAGCTAGCCCATGGGTTTCTTTCCTCTCCTTTTGAAATCTCACTAAAAGAAGAATTAAATTTAAAGCAGAATTAAAAAGAGGCATGCGCCTAGAGAAGCGAAGATAATGAGAAATTCCCAAATAAATAAGAGATGACAGCACTTATCTGGAAGTCAGAGAGTGTAAAGAAGTGAATAAACAAACAGATGAAATAAGAGGTGACCCAGCCTAGAGGCCAAAGCTGCAATGCTGTGTGTGTGTGTGGGGGGGGGGTCTCTCTTCCCAATGGGATGTATGAGGTTCTAGGCTCACAGGCTTCCAGCAAGAGGGAGGAGAAGGAAGTGAACCAAGAAGTGAACCAAATAGTTCGTAGCAGGAATCAATAACTGTTTTTTCCAATTTTCTAAAGTAAACAGTCAAGTATTACAGGTGTTTCCATATGAAAGGAGACACTACATCTGGGCTTAGAGGGAGACTGACTCCTCTGGCATACGCTTTGAGTGGTTTACTATGTGTAACTTTTATATTCTTGGCGATGTAGGTTGGTGAATGTCTTCAAAGAAAAGAATAGATCAAATGGAAGATAGATATTTTTAAATCAGGGTTCTTATTATTTGTGGTTTTGTGAGGAACCTAATCTTCCTTTTAAAAATGTCTAGTCCTGATGCGTCTGTTTGTTACTCCTGCACCGTCCCATCCTGAGTCTCTAGATATCTTAGCAACTAGATAAGTGGGTTGCAGTACAGACACTGATAGCTCCAACACCCATAGAAGAAATAAGCTTAAAACTCATTACTAACAAATTATTACTGATACCAATATGCAATTATGGCATAAAGTCTTACCATATCTTCCATTATTGTTCTAACACTTGCAAACAAAACATTTCAACATGGTGAAATAATTCATATAATGTAAAATGAATATGTATTCCTTTTCCTGTAAATGTTGGGAAGCTTAGGCATTGATTTTCATAGGAAAGTAAGATTTAAAAGTCAGAAACACTTCCAGCAGCATAAAGATCTCTGAAAATCCTTTCCTCTAAAACGTTATGAGAACACTAGCAGAAATTTTCAAAAGCAATATTTTCACAACTCTGGAAATTAACTAAAGGTTTTCGATAATCTATAGCCTGTTCATGGGGGAAACGGTGGATCTCGGTAAGAACAGTTGACATTTGTGGTGTTTTTAACTTGCTCTATTTACATCTGTCCACTCTCCTTGAAAACCAGCAGCTGCCCAATCATGGTAGCTGTGAAAATCAACACTATGACGGCTACGGTGGGTTGGTCTATATGTCTAACCCTCCATAGACACCACTTGACCTTGATTTTTGAAGGCATGTAATAAGTTTTTAAATCAGGTAGGATGATTCCTCTCACTTTATTATCTTAAAAATTATTTTAGTTATCTAGCCTTTCCATACAAATTTTAGAATAATCTTGTCTATATCTTCAAGAAGTCTTGCTGAAATTTTGATAAGAATTGAAAACTATCTACAATATATGGGGTGTGTTGTGGCAGTCTGTGTTATTTGAGAAATTCGTCCATTTCATCTAAATTGACAAATTTATGTGTGTAGATTTCTTGGTAGTATTTCCTTATTATCTTTTTGCTGTCTACAAGGTCAGTAGTGGTATCCTTGTTGCATTCTTGACATTGGCAATTTACGTCTTCTCTTTTTCTTTGTCAGTCTTGTGAAAGGTTTTTAATTCCATTGATTTATACTTTTCCCTTCATTATGTTCTTCCTGTCTATGCTTGCTTTGGGTTTATTCTGCTCTTCTTTTACTAGGTCCATGAAGTGAGAGCTTAGGTTATTAATTTGAGGTTTTTCTCTTTTCTAATGTATGTATTTAGTGCTATAAATTTTTTCTCAGCACTAATTTAGCTGTACACCACAAAACTTGATAAGTTGTATTTTCATTTTCCGTCAACTTTCATGTATTTTATTTTCCTTGAGACTTCCTCTTTAATCCATGAATTTATTAGAAATGCATTGCTTAGTTTCCAAGTAGTTGGAGATTTTCCTGTTATATTTTTCATTCCGGTTTCCAGTTTAATTCCATTGTGATCAGAGAACACACTCTATGATTTTAATTCTTTTAAATTTGTCTAGGTTGTCTCTGTGGCCCAGGATCTGATCTATTTCCATGGATGCTCCATGGACACTTATAACAAATATTTCTTTTCCTGTTGGGTAAAATGTTCTATAAATGTCAACTAGATCTTAAAATAGCCAGTGTGTTTTTAACTGCTTGTTACTTCCAGGTGGGAATGGAAGCCGAGGTTCCCCACCTATCCTTCATTACCACCCAAAGGTGATAGGGTCTCCTTGTTACCATTGGGTATCTGCTGGCGTAATCCTGACTGAGAAGAGGATGCGTGCTCATCGTGTGGCCTCCAGTGGCACCACAGAAGGAAAATGTGGGCAATGGCGAAAGTCCTAACTCTCCTCTAGGCCTCTCCAGACACCACCTCAGAAAGGCAGGTGTGTTCTTCTTTCTTTCCAGGTAAGGGTAAAAGCCCAAGTTCCCCAAGTGGCCTCCACTGATACCATGGGAGAAACCAGGATGACTTGTTGCCTCAGCAGAGATTCAAGTTACAACTTCTGCTCAGTCTTTTCTAACGCCACCCTAGACAGAGTTTGGGGTACCTCTCTAGAGCCTAGCAAGAGTGGAAATCTAGGTTCCCCACTTAGCCTTTGCTGGGTGAGGGGTGGGGAGGGGGAGGTAGGGGCCACTGTTTTTTGTGTGGTGTTTGGCAAAGATAGAGCAGTTATTATCTAAAAGTTTTCTTTCTCAATAGTCTGCCCCTTTTCTTCTAGTCCTTTGAATAGAGAGAGCAAGTTTTTTGCGGGGATTTTTGTTTCTACGTTTCTTAGCATTTATGGGTTTCCATCTTCTTCAGCTCCAAGTTTAACACATATGAAGCAAAAAGAAAACATAGAGAGGTCACCACCATACCATTGTTTGGGTTTCAAGGTCTTAAGTAGTCTGCCATTTTATCTCCACCTTTTAGAGTCTTGTTAAGATTGTTTTATAATACTGTGCAGGGTTTTCAGTTGTACTCAGCTGGAATACATCTACTCCATCTTTTACAGAATCAGAAATCCTCTTGAAATAGATTGATTTTTAAAATCAGACTTGGAGGAAACTTTGTCCAAATGCATACATAGTTATGTATACATTGCTTAAAATAAGGGCCTTGAGATCTACATAAGGGCAAATAGAATATGATAATTTTACTGAAGCAAAAGGATCAAACCAGAAGATGATGAAGGCTCACTGCATCAGCATAAGCTGTACTGATTATAGAGGATGAAGTTACCTGACTCTTCTAGTCAAGATTCTGAAGCCCAAGGGGGCAAAACCACACAATCAGCATCTCTTCCTGAGTTCTATCATGAGCAAGAACCATCAATTCCTGGGAGCCACCTGCTTAATACTAGTTCCTAACACAAAGATTTATATTGGGTTGTCAGAAAAGTCATGATGTATTTTTTCTATGTTTTTCATTGCAAAATGCATCATGACTTTTCCAACAACCCAATATGTAACTCCAAGCAAGATTTAGTACTAGGTCGTTTAGTCCAAATTTGTTTTTTGTTGCTTGTTGCATGGACTGTCCTCTTTGTTTCTGGATGTTCAACTAGTAATTTGTGTAATTTCGAAAATATAAAAACACTGAAGCTTAAGTCAATCTAGGTATTCCTCGTAGAGATGGTAAATGAAATTTGAGAGTAAACAAAATCATCTCTGTGTTGTGAATCCTCTTAAAATTGATTACTGGCTTCTAATTTTTAGCTCCTTTGTGTAATCTGGTAACTGTGTACAAAGCTATGGTGCTCTGGCTCATGACAAAGGCATCACTTAAGTGACATGGAAAAAAACATGAAAGTATTTATTCAGGTAATGCATGTCCCTTTGTAAAGAGGAACAGATTTAAAGGAATGATGACTTGCTCCCACACAACAACCTGAATATTAGAATTTGGAGCTTAAATTCTCCCTATTCTAATTATAAAATAAGGCAGTTTTGCTGTGTTTGTTTTTTTGTTTGTTCATTTGTTTGTTTAAATAGAAGGAGCTAGCTAGAACATATTAATCTATAACTTCACACCTGAAGAAACGTGAAACCTTATCTCCCTCATAAAGAATGCCCACTAATTCAAAATAACTGGGTCCACATTTTTTTTTTTTTTAGCTGAGCCATCCTGCTACCTATTGGTAGCTTAGCGGCTGCTCAGCTCGGGCTGGCATCGAACCGCTGTTGCTCAGAGCTCAAACTCTTGAGCGAGCTCTTAACCAACTGAGCCACTCGGCCGGCCCCGGGTCCACATTTTTAAACTATCTCTTTGCACATTGAACACTTGCCTTGGGTAAGAATTTGGCAAACCAAAAGCATATGGCTATTGTTTTCAGGGTTGTATTCATAATGAATGTTGTCAGCATTTCAAAATGATTTTAATAAGGTCCTTCAGTAGAGAAAATAAGATGCCACTTTCAGTTTTCCGAACAACAGAGATGTGAGGAACTCTGAAGCACAGACCTGAACAGCGAGTCGGTATTAGCAACCCAGGGACCAGAATAAAAGAGCCAAATCATGTACAATGAAAGCCAAGACTCAAAAATAGTTTACAATACTAAAATGGGTCATGTCAAAGGTCTAGACATGCTTTCAGTAACTATCTTTATTGGTAATTTCTATATGCCTCTAATCATGTGCCGTATGACTGAACAAGAGCAGAAAAACTCACATTTGGTCAATCCCTGGGCCATGTTATGTGGTTTCAAAACCACAACTATAGGAAGAGGAAGTCCATTTAATGTTTCCATTAGCATGTTATTCAAATGCAGGCCCATTAGTAAACATTTTAAACTGTGAAATACCAGCACGCTATAGTGAAAGGAGCACTGGGCTAAAAATCCAAAGATCTAAATTTGAGTTCTTACTGCCACTGATGACACAGCTTATCTTTTCTAAGCCTTTTCTTATGTGTATATTAGAATAATAATAACAGCTGCTCTGAGTACTTCACAAGGTAGCTCCATGGAACAAAAAGAAAAAAAAAGTTTTTTATGAAGGGGAATTCAAATCAAAGCTGTCAGGAAAGCTTTAATCAACAGAACTTCAAGTGGCTGTAACTGGAGACTAAATTGACCAAAGGGCCAAGCGGGGGACATCTGTTAGTTTAAATGGTGGGCAACAGCATGTGAAATTGTACGTGTGATAGCTAAATTTCAGGCAGCATTAAACCTGAAGGATGTTTTTCTTAAAAAAAAAAAAAAACAGGAACATCAAGGTATGTGCACACATACACACACACACAAATACACAAAATGGTCTAATGCTAATTAAAACTATATAAATGTCTATTCTATTTTGGCTGTTGTGCTCAGCGATAGAGGAATAAACAATTCTGATTTAGTCTCTCCTGTTACAGAGCATATGTTCTGGTGATGAAGCTAGGTAATTACACTCATTTCCAAAAATGTGCAATGACAATATGACAAGCTGCAGAAATTAGAACTATACTGTAAGGAATATTCTTCATTATTTTAACATGTCTAGATTTGTGAATATATTAACTGATTTTTAAATTTTCCTCTCCATTCCCTTAATAACTAACATAACATGCATTAATAGCAATTAACCTTAAACTCAGTATTTAAGCTCCAGGGTGTCCAAGATGGAATTAGAAATCTAGAAAAGGAAAGAGCATCACCCAAAGATGGCCAAACAGATTTTGTTTCCTCTTCTAGTTAGATGCATGTCTAGTCAGCATGCATTCAGTAGTTAGACAGAAACATGATTTTTCTGTCTTTATTTGGAAGTTAAAAGATTTCATGTTGAACGTCAAGTTGTCAGGGGAAAAACTATGAATGTAAAGTTGACAAGAGAATGACTATGAATGGCAAATATAACAAGGGGAGGACTATGGTAGCTTCATGTGGTATCAGCATAGTTAAGCTAGAACTAGTCTTCCAGAATTCTCTTTCTTGTATATTTCTGAATTGGAGTAGGCCAAAAGAGAAATTGCACAAGAGTTGGACAGTGGAAGCTAAGCAGTGGCTGTTAACCTCTGAAGGTCATTCTAGAGTGCCAGGCACCCCACATTGTCACTGATTGGCTAGATCACCTCATGGGCATGCACAAGCAGCCAGACCCACAGCTCTTTCAGACCCTGCTAGATGTTCTCCTTTCACTTCAGGCATACACACACACACACACACACACACACACACACACACACACACACACACACACACACACGTTGCTCCCAAGTAAAGGGTGCCTGTTTCTACTGCAAGACACTCATATCGCCAGGGTTGGAGGAGATGAGACTTAGACACTAGTCCCAGTTTTTGCTGCTGGATTCCAATTTGTTCTCATAGGTTTCAGTTTGTTCTTGCTCTCTCTCCTACTTCATGTCCAACTTTTTTCTCTAACTACCAGCCTTGCAGACCTATGGCAACTTCAGGTCCATTTCCAGATACAATGGCAACAGTCTTCCATAGACTGCTTCACCAGTATCCAAAATTCAGTATGGTCTGATCCCAATAATATATTCTTTACTCTATGGTAGCTCAGCCACTCTGATAAACTTTAACTGACATAATATACTACAGCAGAATTAGGTGGGTGGAGGGGTATAAAAAATAAAAACAACATTAGATCAATAAAGCAGCAAATTCAATGAGCCAAAAAGTAATGAACTATTGAACCAGGATAATATTTGTAGAAATCAGAAAGCAATGAGTTGAGACAGATCAAAATATCATGGATTCAGCAGAGAAATCTCTAGTCAAAAGAACTCTGTAGAATAGATAACATGACTGAGAGAAGAGATAAAATAGAAAATATACATAAAACCTCAAATGAAAAAAAAAAGGAATCTATCAGAAACTCCAAGTAAAACACACATCTGCATAAGCAATTGTGGTCCACATATCAAGTTACTGGTCCAAATTAAAGCAGGAAGCTGCTGACCTTCCAGAGGAAAAATAGAATGAATTTTAAGCAATACATAGAATGAGCAAACAGCTAGATGTTATTAGGGGCATAACAAAGAAAACATGTTTCCTTTCCTAACTAGGAAAACAAAACAAATAAAAGCAGTAATAAACCCCAGAACTACCAAAAGAGCATGGTAACCATATGAAGGAAACTAAAATGGGTCATGATTTTGAGCATTTGGAGCACAGTAAGAAATGAGAATCAATTGGGACGTTCTCCCATCAGTGTCCATAGGGTTCTATCAAAGGTGTTGTAGAAAAAGAGACATGATTATATCATACTCCTTGTCATTGTTGTAAAGGCTATTTACATAGACATGACAATTTAATTGAAACGCATTGCTTTTCAGCTTGTAGAACTGGCTTATATAATGCACAGATGATTAAATTCTTAACACAAAACAGAATACAGTAAAATCTTGGATTGCGAGTAACTTGGTTTGCAAGTGTTGCACAAGACGAGCAAACACTTCTATTAGGTTTTGCACCAACCTAATAATACATTTTAACTTGATAAATGAGTGCTGTCTTGCAATATGAGCAGTTTGTTTCCGGAATGAATTATGCTCGCAAACCGAGGCATTACTGTATAAGGGGAATTAACACTGAGGAAATAGAAGTAAGAGTATATTAACCAAGTCATAAAAAATAATAAATAAGGGCACCATTTGATGCGCTTCACTTGTTATAAACTTTTCAGAAAAAAATCATAATAAAATATAATATGATAATTTGCTGAGACAAGCATGTGTTTGAGTCAGGAAAATTATTCCACATAATTTTACTCTAAACAAAAACAATTTAGCTTAGAGCATAAAGCATTGATTTACTATGTTCCTTGAAAATCTGGATTTCTTTGAAAGTGACTCAGAGATTGTTAGGAGCTGAATACAGTAAAACCTTGCATTGCGAGTAACTTGGTTTGCGAGTGTTCTGCAAGACAAGCTAACATTTCTAATACATTTTAACATGGCAAACGAGCGATGTCTTGCAATACGAGTAGTTTGTTTCTGGAACGAATTATGCCCGCAAATCAAGGTATTACTGTATTTGTGTCCCCCCAAAATTCATATGTTGAAGACCTAACCCCAATGTGGTTATATTTGGAGATGGGGGTCTCTACAGAAGTAATTAAGGTTAAATGAGGTCATAAGGGTGGGGCCATGTTCTGGCAGGATTAACGTCCTTATAAGAAGAGATGCCAGACAGTCCACTTTCTCTCACTCTCCTCAGGGTCGCATGGAAAAAGGCCACGTGAGGACATAGCAAGATGATAACGGTCTACAACCAGGAGAAGAGCTCTCACTAGAAACAGAATCAGCCAGAACCATGAACTTAGACTCTAGACATCAGAACTGTGAGAACACAAACTTCTGTTGTTTATATCAGCCAGTCTATAGTATTTTGTTATGGTAGCCTGAGCTAAGCTAGGGGCAATGACAGGATTATAAAGGAGGTGAAGAGAAGATAAATGTCCCATATTTCCAGTTCAATGATCTTAGCTCCATATTTCACTGTGGCTTATTATATCTGATATCAGTGTTTTACTGATGAAAGGAAAAAGCATTCTAAACCACTAAGAGAACATCCCTGAAGCAACTGAATGTAAAAAGCATTGAAATGCTAAATAACTTCAGTTTCCTGCTCTTAAATAGTAACGGTTTGCCTTCACACCACCATTTTTATACATTAACATTGCATTTTAAAATAACTTCTAAGTTACAGAAAAGTTGTTAAAAATTTACAAAAAAACTCCCTATATCCTTCAGCCATACTAAAAAAATTATTAACGTTTTGCCAAAATTGCTCACCCATGCTCTCTTTCTCTCCTCCTCCTTTCTCCTCTCTTTACATATGTTTATAAATAATATACTAATATATACATATAAATCTAAACCTTTGAGACTAAGTTGCAGATATACTTTCTTACTCCCTGAATACTTTGGCATGTACTTCCCAAGAACAAGGACCTTCTCTTATAATTGCCTTCATGACACCTTTGAGCTCTCTTTTTCCTTTCTCTATGTCATTCCCATGATTCCTTTAGATTGTATCTGGTTAGTTTTGTTCACATCCATAAGTACACACCAGTAGTCTGAGTATGGTAATCTAGGTAGACTAAGAAAGGACAGTATGTAGAAGAATACATAGAATTGAGATGCCAGGATGGGATTATGAAAATGGGTTTGATGAAAATTCAAGCAGAAATAATCATGGAGGTCTTCGCCACTTAAAACTGTAAAATCCTGTATATAGTATTTTGAGTTAAATTCGTTCTGTGCATTGTCATATCATAAAGAAGTAACTTTGCATTTATGCTGTTTTTCTTGTTCTTACTTTTAGTTCTTTATGAAAGATCCAAAAACTTATCTTCACTGAAAAACAAGACTACAATCAAGCAAAAGATTGTTTTGGCAAAACATATTGGACTGATAAAAGATTAGTATATTTGAGCTCAGGCCTCAGGACATTTCCTTCAAATGTTTTCATTTTTCTTCATAATTTAAAATTTACCTCTCTTTTATTTCGAAATACATGCTTGTTTTGGAAACAAAAAAACTCTGGCAATATGTCAAAGAATAAGTTATAGCTAATTGATTTAAGTAGTGTTTACCAAGAATCTTTCATAACGGTTTTTCTCTCTTAGAACAATAAAAGCTGGCAAACATAATTCAGGGAGATGTTTAGTCCTAATCAAAGATGTTACAATTTTGAATTAAATTAAATATGAAAAGTGCTCTCCTTTCTCTCACTCAAAAGTTTTTGGTGATATAAATTAAAACAAAACACCCATAAAACACTAGTCTGCTCCTTTCTTAAAGTACTGTGCTCTGTTAAACTATTTTGGTGTGTTTTACATCATATTAACTTAATGGATACAGTGAGAAATGGAGAATTTTTGAGTGGCACAATTAGGATGTAAGGGGATTCTTCAAAGACTTAGTCACAATTCACAAAGAAATAGGCCCATTTTTCTTTTAAATTGTCCTTACTATCATAATAGAATAGATAAAATTGTATTATATTATTGATCTGCTAGATGTTAGAATGTGTTTAAAAAACTAATGTGCAGAAGGACACACTTAATTATTTTTTCAAGCTTTATTGACATATAACTGACCTATAACATCATGCAAGTTTAAGATGTACAACATGTTGATTTAATACACTTATATGTTGCAAAATGATTACCACCACAGTTATCTAATATCCCCATTTGTGTGTGTGTGTGTGTGTGTGTGTGGTGAGGACATTTAAGATCCACTCTCTTAGCAACTTTCAGATATAGAATAGAGTGTTATTTACTATAACCACTATACTGTAAATTAGATCCCCAGAATTTATTCATCTTATACCTGGAAATTTTTAATCTTTGACCAACATCTCCCCTTTTCGTTCATACCTTTGCCCCTGCAAACCACAATTCTACACTACGTTTCTATGATTTTGGCTTTTTAGATTTCACACATAAGTGAGATCATACAATATTTGTCTTTTTCTGTCTGATTCATTTCACTTAGTATAGGCCTTCAAGGTCCGCCCATGTTGTCATCATGGCAAGATGTTATTCTTTCTCATGGCTGAGTAATATTCCATTGTATTTCTATACCACACCTTCTTTATCTGTTCATCTGTTGACAGATACTTGTTACTATGTTTTGGCTATTGTGAATAATGCTGCAATGAACCTGGGAATGCAGATACTCTTTGAGATAGTGATTTAATTACCCTTTGGATATATGCCCAGAAATAAAATTGCTGTATCATATGGTAGATCTATTTTTAATTTTTTGAAGAACTTCCATACAGTTTTTATAGTGGCTGACCAAATTTATACCCCCACCAACAGTGTACAAGGGTTCCCTTTTCTTCCAATCCTCATCAACACTTGTCATCTCTTATCTTTTTTGATGGCAACTATTCTAACAGGTATAAGGTGGTATCTCATTATGATTTTGATTTGCAATGCTCTAATGACTAGTAATGTTGAGCATCTTTTTCAGGTACCTATGGCTCACCTGTATGTATTCTTTGGGAAAATGTCTATTCAATTCCTCTGTCCATTTTTTAATAAGATTGTTTTGTTGGGGGTTTTATTTGCTTGTTGTTTTACTATTGAGTTCTTTATATATATATATATATATATATATATATATATATATATATATATATATATATATATATTGGGTATTAATCCCTTATCAGATACATGATTTGCATGTATCTCCCCTTCCGTATGATGCCTTTTAATTTTGTTGATAATTTCCTTTGCAACACATCTAGAGAGTTATGGGTATTTTTAGTGTTATCCTGACTCATGCTGTCTCCCTTTACCCAAAACCATTTCCTTTCAGCCACTGACTAAAAGTTCTGCCAATGGAGACATACTCTTTTGTGTATGGTCCAAGATACTTGGGAGAGATTGTGGTTTTTATACCATCTACATTAATGACCACAGACTAGGTTCTTGGTAAGTTTTTTTGTTTGTTTGTTTTTAAATAGCAGTTGAATAGGGGAAGGAGAGAAAAAAATCAGTAGGCTAAAGTTGAAGTCTTATTTATCGAAACCAGAGTTATTGTGAGGCTATCACAACATAAAGGGAATAAAATGAATAGAACAACATGCACAACATGGTATATTCTCATTAAATTCTAATTATCTTCCTCCTCAGGCATGCCCTTCACATCCCACCCACCAAAGTAGAAAACCAGGACATTGGTATACATAAGTATCAATTATCCTTTGTTGAAAAAAAAAATCCTCGCAATTCTCTACAGATAATGGTCCGTATGCAGATGTCCTATTTTGGCCATTCCAAATCTATCTTTCAGATAGTCTGTTTTTGTTTTTGTTTTTCTATACAAATCATGCATCAACAAAACTAAATCTACTAAAGTGCATTTTTTATTTTTTTCAGATATCTGATTATCGATAGACTCATACAAAAACATTATTTCTATCTCACGAAGCTGGGGGATGAGGGGCTGGGACTGGAGATTGAAATTGCCCACCACCCCAGGGTGTTTGAGGGTATTTGTGAACAAAGACTAATGTCAAGGGGAAGGGGCTTCCTCTCCACAGGATCAATCTGGGCCCCTGGAGCCCCTGAAACTCACTGGTGCAAGTGGGGTACTGGGAGGTGATCTCCTGTTGCCAAGTTCAAACTCCCCTTTTATCTGTTCCCTTTGTAAGTGGTGAGAAGCAGACCTAATCCCCAGCACATGCGGGAGGGTGGCCAGAAGAGGCTCCAAACTCTGGACTGAGCAGGCTGCAGGGTGCAGGACAACACGGTATCTTTCTATGACTCCTGCTCTTTATAATGCTTGTAACCTGATGCTGAGGTAAGGGATTGCCTCATTACTACCTCTGGTCCCCCCAACAAGGCTGGAGGCCAAGGAAGTATTAATAGCTGCAGACCTGTAGAAAGAGAAAACGCCCAGTAGGGTTTCCCCATTGGTCAGGCAAATGGTGTGTGGCAGCTAACCACCTTGACTGGAGCTGGTTCCTATCCAATAAACCCTAAGCATTGATATTCCCTGGAGCTGTTGTCCACTTAAAGTGTTGTCCAGGCCTGAAGGATACCACCTCCTCACATTCCAAAGTTAAAGATGTGAGAGAATTTTTGAGGTCTCAGAAATGAAACGCTCCTTATAGCCTCAAGTTCCAGATGTTTTACTTCCAATTGCTACATTTTCCTAAACATTCCATGTGAAAATAAAATAGGGGCTTTCTATAGTTGTTCTATCATAGGATTCAATTTTCCAGAGTTCTGTCAATTCTAATATACAACTTTGACAATCTCTGCTACCATACAAAATTGTAAAAATATTTTACCAGTGGTGGTATCTGATCATTTTATTGATTTAACATGTTTCAGATAAATTCAAGAAAGTGTCCTTGTGTCATGTTTACTAGAATAGTTAACATTTATTACAGGTTATATAATTCATAAATAGGTGTGTGGTCCTCACATCATGTTGTGCTGTTATCTTTTACATAAATATAAGATAAAAAATATAAGATTATATGATGTTCATGTAATAAAAATATTTATTTTTTAAGTGAGAAAATCTAGTGTCCAGGTACATTTTAGCCTTTGGATGAAAATTTAACTAAAACTATATACTAAAATGATACCAGTTGAAAGTCCCTTTTCTAATTTAAATAATAAAACCATTATTGCATCTTGTTAAAAAGTACAACTTGCTGTTAAATTATAAGGTTCTCCAAGTAACCCTCTAGTAATTTACTAACCACATTTAAAAAATAAAGCTAATCATAATACTATATTCACTTTTCTTTAAGTATATAAATTACAAGAAGTTAGTATATAAGGTTTTCATATTATGTAGTTCATTTTGTTACATGTAATATCACCTTAAAGTTTGTGGATATTTAGTGTCTCAACAATTGCCAGCAGTTGTACTTTACTAAATTTTCTAAACTTTGAGTCAGTTAAAGGTGACTTAAAAAGAGCAATTCTGCCCCCTGGTGTTCTGTAAAATCCTGGGAAGCTGTATTCTGGGAAATCGCCAGTAGTTTTTTGCCAACTTGAATGTTGTAACTCTGAATCAGAATTCTAGAATTATCAGCTGTGCCCCTCCCCCTGTTTTCTTTTTTCCTGAGTTTGCACGATCCAATCATGGAAACTAGTAACCTTATCTGTATTTGTGTCAGAGTTAAGACTCATTCCTCTGAATTCTTACTAAGATTTATAAAGCCAAATAATAAAACTTTAATTGAAACCATATGTTATTCTGCTTGACATTTTATTTTAAATATATAATTTTTAAAAAAATTTAGGATACATTTGTACATCTACATTGCTAAATTGCTAGTTGATATCCTGGACCACAGAGTTAGTATATTGTACTATATTTTTAAAAACAATACTAAGAACATTAAAAAGAAAACAACCTTACAATTTTTTAAAGTTGCAACATTTAGGAGCTAGAAAAAGCTCCATGTGTTTTTTGAGCTCAAATAATTAATAGAAATAAACCACCTAAGTTTTGTAAAATTATCTTTCATGGGATTAAAAAAGAAACAAACAAAACCATCAATAAGAAGAGATTATCACTAAACTACTTGATGTTCCTCTACCCTTACAGTGAAAAGTGCTAGGCAACAATACATTATTTCAAGGTATCCAATTTATCACTCTTCCCTAGAAAGACAAAATAGAAGAGGAAACGCTATAAAACTTGGCCTGGACTTCTGAGTTTTTCTTCCCTTGATACTTGAATTACTGAACTCTTTGTAACATTCTGTTCCTTTTGTGTGTTTATTTTCAAATAGAGGATATAAATTAGCCTTCATAGGGCCAAATTTAAAATTGAGTATCCCTAACCTTGGGACTCTTTGGAAGAACTTCAGGAGAAAAACATACATATGGTGGTTGGTGTGTAGAGAGACTACCATTTTTATCTGATTTTCATCTTGACCCCCCCCCTGCACACACACACACACACACACACACACACACACACACACACACACACACATACACAAATGGATGAAAATAACCATGAAAAAATATCTGTTTTCTACAACACTAGTCCCGGTGATCAAATCATAAGATTTACATGGTATGCTACTGCCATCTTGTGTCTACCAACTATCTCAGTTTTCTGAATCCATCCTGTAGGATTCTGTAGAAACTTTAGGGAACAGAACATAGAAAAAGAGGGAACTTCAGGCTGTGGGTCCCTTAAAGCATCACTGGAATTCCAATACATAAGAGCTCTAACAAAGTATAGGCTATACAGGATTAAAGGTTTGTCTTCAATAGTTTTACTCTTCAATGACTCATTTATACCTGGAGCAGAAATTAGAACTGGCAGGACATTGAGATAGTAACATTTTACAAGGGAAGGCAAGAAAGTAGCACTAACTCATTGGGATCTACAAGGAATTTTCAAATCTGAGAGCCTTAACAATTACTCCATCTCTAAGTTTCTGGATATCCAGCCAACATGAACCAAACTTCAAAATTTTCTAAAGTTTAGGTCTTTCAACTTGAAAAAAAAAATGATAAAAACTACGGAGAGAAGAAAACGTTCAGGTTTATTACATAAAATCAGAATTTTTCAGCCTTGTGATTTCTAGCTATATGGCCAAATTGATATGTGTTAATTTCACTACTGTATATAAGTATTCAAAAGGTGATTTTAGCTCTTAAATACCTTTGAAATCTAAGAAATATAAGATTAGTCACAGAACACCAGAAAAAAATACAAAAGTTCCAATGTTTACCTGCTAATTCTACAACTGCATCACCCTTTATATATTTTGGAATATGATCAACTTATCAACTGCAAGAGAAGATGCTAGGAGATCTGGCCACAATTCTTGAATGTGTTCTGAAGCTCAGTGGAGGGAAGAACTATTAAATTTTGTTCTCACTATTGTGACTACAAAATTATCTCAGGAAAGCTTACAAACGTCCTAGCAGATATTCTGGAGGTATTTCTTGCCAACACAGAATTTCTATTTAAGAGATTTTGAAGTAGCCCTTTGTTTGGAAAAGTTTCTTGAAGACTGATCTTGAACCTGATTTTGAGTAGCAAGAACACAAATTTGGAGGTTTTGTGCCGAGAATATCACTCAATGCTGCTTTGGCTAGACTGCAAACTGCTCTTCCAGAGAGGTATAATGTGGCCTCATGATATAGAACTAGAGTCAAAAGAATAAGCAAGAATAATTTATATAAAAATAAGCACAAATAAAATCATCTTCTAAGGAGTAAATTCCTTCATATGATTTTTTTACCTGGGGAGTGGAGATGGTAGAGACAGATGAGTTTAATTCAAAACATCCATTTAGAAAGAATTCGTTATATTTTCTGGATCAATTTGAACTTTGTTTTAATCTTTGATCCTACAGTTAGCTTCTTGATAGGACTTCTCGAGGTATCTAAGAAGTATCATCAAAGGAGCCTCAGTTAAAATAAAACAGGCCTGGGTTCAAGGTTCTGCTTCTGAACCACTCAGGTTCTTCCCTTAACCAACACCTCTGAAGTCAGTGCCACGTATCTGTTGTTTCGGAATCTCTTGCCCAAGGGCAGGCTAGCTCTCCCACTTGGCAATACTGCTGTTAGGACACAGCATTGTCCTGGGTTTGCCCACCTGATATGCTTATCCCAGAGGAAGCGCTGCAGGAACTGATAGATGGCCGCATAGCCATGTTTCCTTCCACTTCATGCTTCTCAACCAATGAAAACAAAGCACAGGAGCGGAAGCATCAGTAATCACATAACAAAAGAGCTCAGGCATAAACATCTTTCATTTGGGACAGTGGAAGCTTGGTTTTGTGACATCCTCCCCAAAATTTGCTTAGAAATCACAAAAACAGTACTGAAAATGACCTCAAAAGGCCACATGTCACGTTTCCTGCCACCAGGGACCTGTTTTATGTGCCCCTTGCTTCCCCAGCCACACCAGGCTGAGAGCATAGATGTCCTTCCTCTTTGGCAATCTGTCCAGTTTGTCCACTCCAGTGGCAGCTGGGCTCTCCACTCCATTTCCTTATGACCTGATTCTGCAGCTGCCAATGACATTGGCTGGATTTCGACTTGAAACTTCTTGTTGTGCCCACAGTGACCTCTGATGCTAGCCTGTTAAATCCTTCCGCTGATGTTCTCCCCAGCGAACGTTCCATCACTGTTGGCACGACTCTAGACTCCCACTTCACTACCAGTACCTGCCTTGGATCCATGTCCTCGATACCAGCCTTGCAAGAAAGATGACCTTCCCAAGGCATCTATCAGCCTCTTCTCTTGAGGACTTTTGCATTCTTCTCCCAGCACCTTCAACCGGGCCACATTGAGCAACATCACAATGTGTAACAACCAAAATGTCCACCCCTTTACTTCCAAGGCTACCCATTGGCCAGGATCACGTCAAGGCAGCTCAATTATTTCCTGCCTCAGGATAAGCTCTTTGTGTATCCCAAGCACCTTCGAGGGGTTGGAATGACCTTTGACCTCACTGTGTATTACAGAGAAAAATGTCAATTCCAATGTTGTCTGCAGTATTTTTTCCCAGGAGTGTCATGAATTTTTCATGAAGCTCTGAGTGGCTTTTATTCCTACCCTGAAGTCAGTAAAATTGGTGTACAAAACATGCCTGCCCCTATGGGACAGTCATGTCACTAAAATGTATGACTATAAACATAAATGATAAAATTGTACTTTACCCTGAATTTTCAAAGTTGGGATAACGAGTCATTTTTGTTTAACTATGCACGATGCCCATTGCAAACTTGTTGAATACACATGGATATTTTCTAACCACTCTGTGTTTTTAAAGAAAATTTGGTTTGTTCTTACTTATTTACCGAAGACCACATTTTATGACCTCAAATCTTCTTCATCTTTTCAAGATGACACGGATTTGGTTCTTTCTGATTGATCTCAATATACTTCAGTCTGTAATAGCATTCAAAGTCAATATTAATTTCTTTCAAAAAGATCTAAAGAAACATTCAGTATCCATTTCCATAAAAATAATTTTCAATAAGCTGTCCTTTTCTGAACTAGTATTTATCTTAAAGAAAATTTAAATAAAAAATACAGCAAGCATTTTTTTTCCTTAAATATGACTATACTTTAAAAACGCCAACAAAATTGGGCTTTTCTTATAGTATCTGTATTCTACAATTACATTTTCATTGCCATTTGTAAAAATGTGTCTTGTAAAATAGGTTTATTGTTACTTTCCTTCCATATGTAATTCTGTGTGGATGTGTATATGTGTGTGTTTAGCGGTGGACTGGGGTGTCGGCTTTAAGACTTTGTGAAAGGAAGCAGGGTTTTGATCTCCTTGAAATGAGCAAGTTGGATGCTCATCAGAATCCACCTCCTTGTGGATAAGGTGACTAACCTAAGTGTGTTTTGAAGAGCGATGAAACAGGGGAAGACCCATATCTACTTGTTATACCACTGTCTCATATTCCAATCCCACGAAGTCATTCAAAAGGGTGTATTTCCTAATGATGTTTTTATAGGTTCATAATCATTTATTTGCCATTCTGAAACTCAAGAAACTGAAAGTTTGGGGGTTTTTTCCTAATTCATTTAGTGACAAACTCTGAACTGAAGCCATGCATAGTCTTTATTCACTTTAATCCCAATTAGTTTCTACATTTCACCACAAACATGTTAGTATATTCGATGACATGGTAGGAATACACATACCATGTCACCTACCTAAATCGAAAATTCTAAAATTCCTGAATTCTGAAACGTATCTGGCCCCAAGATTTTTAGATCAGAGATTTGGGCCTATTCTGGATAACACGACTTCTGGAAGGAGAAACACCCTCAGAGAAGAGCCTTATTAAGCCACTGGTTCCTGACTGGCAAGAGAGATGGCACGAATACGTTGTTTAGGGCAAAGTGTGGGGACTGGAAATGATAAGGGAAGTGGAAAGAATACGGGCATGAAGTGCTAAGCATTTCCTATGTGGCGTAGGTTCAAAAGCAACTGCTCCAGATCATCATCCAACAAGCAAAAGTGTTCTGGATCCTTCTGGCATCCTAACTGGGTGGTTCCACACTTTTGTAGGTGCATCTGGTGCATTTTCTTTGGCATTAAGAAGGAGATTGTGGATTCCACTGCTTGTAAGGCCTGTGACAGTACAGCCATGCTTTACTGTATTTACATTTCAATTAACTTATTCCAAAACCAATTTGACCAATGTCTAGTTTCCTTTTGTATATATTATACAGATTATATATTATACATATTTGAAGTGCCATTTTGAATAACTTTTTTCTATTAAACATTTGAAATGCAAGAGGAAGAAATTGCTTAAAATCAATAAACAAGTCTTTAAAATAATGTTATACATTTATTCTCTAAGTTGTGCTCAGAATCTACAAATATTCTGACATATCATTTCCAATTTGCCAAAATCTTAAGCATATATTATCAATAAGTATTTTAAGCAATTGAGACATTTTCTTATGTCCTGTTCAAATACCTTGGTTTGCGAGCATAATTCGTTCTGGAAACAAACTACTCATATTGCAAGACATCGCTCATTTACCAAGTTAAAATGTATTATTAGGTTGGTGCAAAAGTAATAGGCAAAAACCGCTATTACCTTTGCACCAACTAATAGAAATGTTTACTCATCTTGAGGAACACTCACAAACCAAGTTACTCGCAATCCAAGGTTTTGCTGTACTTTCTAATCGCTGGCTTAAGTGGGGAGTTTCATATCCACTATAAACAATTCCCTTAAGAAATCAAAGATGCATAACTTTGAATCATATAATATACCTGGTTTACTAATATCATGGGAATTAGTTTTTAAATTATATTTAGGGAAAAGAGCCCTTAGTTACAATTGGATTATGGACATAGAATTAAGCCCTAGTAACACTATGTTATTTTATTTCCCAGACACAATAGATAGGTTTTTTATTTGATCACATCCCCAGGAATTCCATGTGGCTCACTGTCAATTGGAATCTTGGATTATGCTCATTTAGGGCTGGAAGGGAAAATGACCAACAAGAGATCTAAGAGAAAGCAGACTTTGCCATATGGCTTCTAAATGTTGGCCCTTTGAAGCCCAGGGAGGGAGACCTGAGATATTAGGGCAAAGTTTTCCTTTGTCATGAAAGATCTGTCTAGGAAGACAGCAAAAACCATGAATTTGACACGTTGGTTAAAACACAAGAAGTCTAAGCCAACAGATGGAAAAGCAGAGGGCCTGCAGCTGCTGCAAATGAATCCCTGTGGTGTCGAGCATCTTTCAAAGAGAGCCAACCTCAGAATATAGTCACAGAGTTCTTCTTCCTATGACTAAACAATGCTGTAAATCCAAGCTCATGAGAGAGATTCTGTTTGTTTCAATTCTGATAGACTCTTATTAAATATCAATGTTTGGTCAGCAATCTTTTGTATAAAAGAGATATAGCCAATGATGTATGCAAATCAGCTAATTAAAACTTTCCCCAGAATTAGGTAATCATCTTTTTTCCTTTTGTTCTAGTTATTTGTTTAAAGATTTTGGCAACTATGTTTTTGTGAAATTCTGAGACTATTTATTCTATCCTGAACCTGGAATTTTTTTAAATGCCAAATAAATACCGACCAAGTTCAATCTCCAATTGACTAAAATTTAATAAGCTTTCAAAATTCCTTTTTGACCTCTCACAATCAAATATATTTTTTTAAATAAATAAAATTCTGGAAATATTAGTATCCCCATAGACCACATTTTTTATTCATGAGTTATTTGTTTTGATAAGAAAAGAGTGCATTCCTAAACTATTGGGAAATAATTTATGAATAAAAAATATGAATTAGAAAATTGACTCTGTTGTTGAGTATCTAAAGCATTGAAATAATTGTCTCCCAACTACGAATCTGTCATGTTAAGACAGAAATGCTCACACTACTATCATATTTGAAAATTAGCATCCTGATGAAATTATACATTGCATAATTGTAGTAGCACTAATGGGTTACTTATCACAGATAATAGCCCATTTCAAATCCAAACTATATAATTTAGTGCCATTAAATTAGGATTATCCAATTCCTGTCTAGAGGAAATGTGTGATTACTTTATGGTAAATTACCAAAAATAAATAAAAATCAATAAGCAGTGACATGAGAAGTAAAACAATTCAGAGTCCAAGAGATATAAGAACTACAGATGATTTAATAAACTAGCTTCTTTCTATTCTCTTTTAACCTGTGCTTAATGGGCCACTGCATATATGAGAACAAGTTAGGGCTGTAATGCAATGCTTGGGTGGTCCTTCATCAATCATGTTTGGGTGCTACAGGAGTCCCTGGAAGAGAAAGTGAGGGGTGGTCCAGTGGGGATGAGCAGGCAGCCGAGGCAGGGAGTAGCACATCTGTGTAAGAGGGAGATGAAAAGCAAGAAAACCTGTGCAAATTTGGCAGGTTGAGACTTTTTTTTTTTCTCATGACTTTTGAAAATCATCCACTATGCTGACTTTGGGTTATAACTTATAGTTTCAGCAGAAGCCAAAGAGTGAGTGGTAATAAGACCACAGCAACCCAATGGGTAGCAATTTAAGGCTACGAGAGGTCACCAGTATTGCCATCCTTGGATCAGCACATATGTTCAAGAGAGAGAGAATTACTCTTAAGAACTCAAATCCAGCACTTTTCACCAACTTAATTCATTGAAAATGTTAGAAAAACATGACTTTTTTTCTTCAAACTTATTCTGAACTGACTTGAATTTTCCCACCCAGGGAGCAATTCAGAAAAGATTCTTGTTGCCAAACTTTCATGGCTAAATTTTTCAAGCATGACATACCAGGCAAGACTTAGGCTAGTGTCTTTAAGAGTAAGTTGTTTCAGTCTTGGGATGACTGCCCTTTTTCCATTTATCAATTTTACTTTTTTTTGTTTCATCTCTGCAGGAAAGCGTTTGTGTGGTTGGGGTAGGGGAAGGCATCAAAGGGTGCCTGCTTTCTCTGGAATTGCATGGTAGCATAACTGTGATTCTGTCACTTTAACATGAAAACACTTACAGCTAGAGTGCAGAGTCAAAGGAAATTAATGAACACTCTTGACTGGTATTCAAAGCTATGATTTCATACGAATGCTACAATGATTATTCCATACTGGGATAAAGACCCAAGCTGATGAATGGATTAATAACCTCCAGCAACTAGGTGAAGCTGTTTTTTTAAAGATGGTAACCTGTTGTTTTCTGTCTCATCTGAAGATAAAATGAGAATAGAGATGCTCAAGCTATAACCCCTGCAGGAGAGACATAATTAAGATATTCAGGATTTCCCGGTTACAGCAGTTGTAATGAAAGGAATTGATTTTAAGAGAGATTGTAATCAATTTCATCCTAGGAAGAAGACATCAATCTGGTTAGAGATCAATCTCCCTTAGTGAAAGAAAAATATAGCTGATGATGGGGGTCTTTCACACTGGTGGCTAGCATGCTTTATAGGACACAAGCCGAGACCACTACAATTTACCTTTATTGCACTAAAAGCAATAGGCTTTTCTTCCAGTTGTTTGAATATAAAAGGACTTTGAATTGCTCACATTTATTTAGGAGTAAAAAGCAAAAGAGTATTATATTGGCATTGGTTAAGTAATGAGTGTTGCAATTTTCAATAAAACTCGCAGGTTATGCCATCCATCATGGGTTAATTGTCTCCTCTGAGATCATGGTAAAATCTAGGGTCTTTCCATCAGATTTGGTATCAAAGCAGATTCCTCTTCCCTGCGCATGCTCGGCCATTCCCTTTCCTCTCACTGCCCTTCCTCATGCAATCAGCTGCTTGCTTGCACTGACAGCCAGCCAGGCAGCCAGCGTAGGAACAGGGATGCCCTCCAGGAGCCCTTACGAGAAAGAACCCCGCGAGCGTCCGGGAAATGCATCCATCACCCCATTGTATGCTAGCCCCCACAGAGAACCCCTTCCTACCTCCTTTTGTGGAGGGAGAGCTAGGTGTCTGGAGTTCTCCATTCCAATTAGTCACAATTCATTTCATTGCATTTGCTCTGGGTGAAGCTATAAAATCAGACATCCACTCAAGAGAAAATGATACAGGCATTAACTTTGGGCTGTGTCCTGGTGGTATATATGCAACTTCTTGCCTCATTTCCTCCAGTGCTCGGTCATAGAATTTAAAGGATTTCTAAAGACAATAAAGCTGAGAGCAATGGAAAGAAACTTGGCAAGAAAAAGAAGAGAAAATAAGCTTTCAATATTAAAATCCTTTAAAAGGGGATGAAGGAATTACATTAAATGGCAATTACAGTACAGTAAGGAAATGACTCCAGGGCTGGTAAGCTCATCATGATTTGGGGGGTGGATTCCACAGCATAGCAAGAAAAGGCAACGCTTTGGAGCCAGAGCATGGGCACTAATGCATTTGTGTCTGGGGGATGTTGGTAGGGCGAAGGCCATAGAGGTCAAGGTCTGCAGGAAGACCACCACTGAAGCTTCTCTTTCACCTTCAGTGGTCCTTGCCTTCCAGCACTGCTCAATTTTCAGGGTAGCTGAGGATCATTATGGTGACTTAGGAACATCTGGCCAGGTGTTTAATTTACTCAATGGCTCTCACGAACCTCACAGGACCTCTCAGTTGGGGTGATAAGAAATATAAGCAGTGAGAGAAAGAGTTATCCTCAGTTACTTGTTAAGGGTTCATCACAATTCAGTTAACACATTCTCAATCATCACGGCTCAAATGTTGCCTGAAGCAAGCTTCCAAACTAACCCAGCCCAACAGTTAACCATTCCTCACAGAGCCATAACTTTACCTTGTAGATAGCTTTTTATCATGTTGTTCACTTAAGTCTTTTTAATCTTTCCTCCCTTCCCTTCCCTTCTCTCATTTCTCTCCCTCATGCCTCTCTCTCTCTCTCTTTCTCTCTCTCTCTCTCTCTCTTTCTTTCTCTCTCTCTCTCTCATCTCTCTCATCTCTTTTTATCTCTACCTTTCTCTTTCTCCTTTCTGTATTTTTTCACTGTTTTTTATCTTTGCTGTTTTGCCCCTCCAAACTAAATTATGAGCCTCTTAAGAGAAAAGTAATTGCATCATCCCTCATTGTATTACATCATAAGTATCTGAGAAATAGTGCTAGTCTGAACAAAATTGAAGGTTATAGGAGTCAAGTCACACTGAGGGTAAGAGAGAGAAAGAGGAAGGGAGGCAATGAAGAAATATAGTCCCTCATTTATAAAATATACATAGTGTCTGTCACAGAGTTAACTGAAAAATTTCGATATTGTGCCATATATATCTGGTATATGCTATACCCTCAATTAAGTATTTGTTAATGTATTACTATTATTATCAGTTATAATTTTATTTATATGATTTTTAATATTAATGCTATATGTATTATTGAGTTCTTAGGTGGTCCTAGGGTGACTTCAGCTACTGGGGACTAGAGATGACTATCTTTGTCACCCAAATAGCCTTAACCATGCTGAGAAAGGCTTTAGCACTATGCATCACTCGTCTTTTTCATGTTTGTTCTTTTCAGAGTATGTTCTTGTACTTACTCTGCCTTTTATGTCTTAAATTTTTTTTCAAGTTTTCTTAAGGAGACTTCTCCCATTCTAGCGGTTTTAATATTAAATTTCTAAATCTGATTTTAAAATTAAGCTGGTTGGCAAAACAGAAAAAAAAGAATAGATGAAGCTGGTGTTGGAAAGACTGATAGATAAAAATAATTTTTTTCAATGTGGGAACTCCATACATTTGTGGTATCTGGGGACAGATGATTCTAGTCTATTTTGCATCAGGTATATCCATTCAGTTCATATGGGAAATGGATTTAGTTTTCAGATGTTTCTCTTTTATAATTAGTACTAAATTGGTTAGAATAATGAAAGGAAAGTAGGAAATGGAAGAAAAGAATCTTCAATCTGTGATGCATAACTGTGTGGATAATAATTATTGCCACATTTTTTTTTGTATTATTGTGAAAGTAAAATATCAGACCAACATTTAGATTGTTTTATGGAAGGAAAAAAGGAATATTTTTTGTACCTGATAATTGTCATTAATTGTCTACATATTATAATAGATTGTGCTTGTCCATTTACTGCCATGTTCTGTTTTAAACGTATTGATCTTAACATTCTAGTAAATAACTCACATTCAGGCAATTAGATATTCTCATTTCTTCCCAGGAGAGTAGTTAGAACTTAAGTATACATTTTAGAGTCATCAATTTTTAGGCAGTATTTAATTAAAGCCATGAGACCAGATGAAATTACTTAGAGAAAGAATAAAAATACAGACGTTATTTTGTTATAATGGTTCTTAGCTGTCTATCATTGAAGAAAAATGTATGTAATCAGGCCAAGTAACCGGTGATCAGTTTCATCTTCACAGAGAGATAAACAACTGTGGAAACAATAGCATAACAGAGGTATCAAAGTGAAACACTTGTGGGATCAAATAGAGGGCATTGGCCTAAACCCCTAAGGATGTTAGAGGTGATCTGAGACCCTGTACACTTGGCGGATGCCAACCAGGACTAGGTTATACTATTTATTTAAGTGGATTTGCCTAGAATAAAAAGAAAAAAAAAACAGAACTTTTTATTTTGCTTTTCCTTGAAATTAGTCAAATTCTACAGTAGCTTTTTTATTTTACTAACTTGCATTCTAATTCAAGTGGCCAAATACAGCTATACAACTTCATGACCCTCTTTTCTTATTCTGTACTCGACTTCTTCCCCAGGCTGGCTCCTTTCAAGATGAACATTCTCAGCCGCAGAATAATTCCAAAAGGGGGATCAACATTCTACATTTAACGTGCAGCAAAATGTCAATAAATTTTATTTTTCTGCAACAAAGTAAAACAAACAAACAAAAATGTCCCTAAATACACATGTATAACTCCTAAAATTAATGGAAATATGAAACAAGCAGGGCCAATAAATTGTAAAAACTTTTGCTGTTTTGATATGTTTCCTTCTTTCTTAGATCTTTTGGTACTTATTCCATTTTGCAACAGAAAACTATAATTTTTTACTAGTAGAAATAGTAGTGGTAGAAAATAGTAGTAGAAAAGAAGTGTATTTAGGTATACTATGTCATGATTCAACTGAGCATTTGTGAAATTAGCCAGGAAACAGCCATGACGCTTTCAAGGGCCATGGTAGAGAGCAAAGATAAGCGCAGGGCTATGGAAGTTGTAGTTTTGACTGTATCTCTATCCATTTTGTTCAGGTCCTTTAAATCTTTAGGTCTCAGCCTCATTTGTAAAATGGGGGTTCATGAGTTAGAAGGCTGTTTTCACCTTAAATTGTCTCCAAAGTTAGAGAGGGAATGTTGTTACAGGAAGCTGAGGATCTGTCATAACTCCATTCTTACCTGGGCTCATAAACAATCACCCGTATGTTCATTTGGTACATGAATGCTGGGATTGGGTTGGTTTATTGGGTCACAATTCTCACCTCTTCTCCTCAACTTAAAAGAGCTGAGTCAAAGAAGGGTAGTTTCTTAACCCATGTTTATTTTCCTTAGGAGTCTATATTTGGGCAGTGCTTGGAGAGAAGCACTTGTCTCTGCTCCACTCAGAATGAGCTGGGATGGCTTCAGAGCTCGAGTTGAGAATCACCTGAAGGTTTGATCGCACACATGTCTGATAGTTGATGTTGGCTATCTGTTGAAATCTTATCTGAGCTGTCATTCAGAAAACCTTGTGGCTTCTGTGCTTCCTCACAAAATGGTGGCTGGGTTTCAGAGGCAAATGTTCTGAGAGAGACAGAGAGAAAGAGAGAGACAGCGCGCACCACATACACTATATTCTATTTATCAAAGTAGTCACAAGCGCCACCAACATTTACGGGAATGGGAAATAAACTCTCCATCTTTATTTGGAGAGGCAACATTCTGTAAGAACCTAGGGAAATACCATCTACCATAATTGTTGTGCTCAACACACATCAGTATTATTCCAAAGAGGCATTTTGTTGTTGCTATTGTTATGTTCTAAAGAAGTATTTTTTTTTCATTTAGAAGGCAATTGATGAATAAGAAGAATAGAAAAATAAAGCAATTAACCATTGTGTACATAGTTAAATGTTGATTCATGCTAATTATAAATATCTTTAAATAGCTACTATTTACTTCCTGAATACTTGCAAGGGGAAATTCTTTCTATGAGATGGCTAAACATAAAGCAACAGCTTCAATATACAGCGTTCTTCTTTTCCCTCCACTGCTTCTCTTACACCTTACCCCATTTCTTCTTCCTCTTTTGCTTTTGTAAAGTGATTTTTACATTATTATTCTTAAGGTAATAGTTATACCGCTTCACACTCCATACCCATACTATCTCTTCAGACTTCAGATTAGATCTAAAAGCCAGTATATGACCAGTCTTTGTCAAATTCAGAAAAAATAATTTTGTGGATAGCAAAAAAAAAAAAAAAACAGTGAAAAATACTAAAAGATTAAAAAGAAGGGAGTTAGAAGGGAAATAGGGAAACACATATTCTTACTTTCTTCCTTTTGATGTGGAAAGGCAGAGGGTGGACAGAGAGAAGGAGGCAAAAGAAACACCCAGCTCAGTGAGGAGAGAAGCCAGTATCTTTGAGGGTAGCATAGTGGGTACTTTCTGGAGTACAGTTTGGAGAGACTTCAAGTAGTCGTGTCCAGGTTAGGCTGGGAGAGATGACTAGATAAATAAATCCAAGGACCGCTCTTTATGTCCATAGAATAAATGGTATAATCAGGGGTTTATGGAAGTTGCCATATGCCCAACAGCAAAGCTCAGAGAACATTAACAAGCAGAAGTCTTGAGGGAGTCTGGCTGGAAAAGCCACAATAGGCAAAAATATCACCACCAGTGGCAAATGCCTAGGGCTATGGACCCCAGTAACGGTGACATGAATGTTGACCACATAGCAAATAAGACCAATCCTGCTTCATTGATCATTGGTTCAAGGAAAATACCACACAAGACCCTGATTAGCAGAAACCAACAGGACTCAGAGGGCACATTGTAGATCCGAGAATGCTGCCACCTATGTTCTCCTTTTTTATACACACATCGGGGTGAGTGTGTGTTTGTGTGTTTGGGGTGGAGAGGAGGGTGGAGAGAAGAAAACTTGAACTCCTAAGCACTCACTTTAAGAAAGCTGATGCATCCAAAAATACTATATAAACTGGAAGGGAGTGTGATACTATTAACTCCAAGTTGCAATTTAGGTTTCCTGATTACTCATGAAGCAGCTGCTAATGAGGAAGGTCAGTTGAGTTACAGTAAATTAAGAAAAGCAAGATTTTGCCCATCTGAGTATATACTCTTCTAGTAAATCTGTGATCTCTTCCTTGTATTATAAAGTCTTAGAGAGTTGAGTCTTAAAGAAACAATTTAGCAAATCCAAAAGAAGAGAGTGTCTTCCCTTTACAAAATGAGCTTCAAGAGTTTGATAACCCACTTATATGTAGCAGAATAGAAAATAGTGTTCAGAACATCAAGGTCAGAGCTTTCCCTGCCATGCCATTCTTCCCACAAGTCATCATGTCGGTCTCCCTTCTTTCTAATGGAAAGCCAATGTAGAAACAAGTTCAGATGAAAAAGGGGAGGCCAGATTGAAGATGTGAAAGCCCCAGAACTCGAATTGGCTAATGGCAATTGTTTCTTGAGTAATGGCCTCATCAATAAGAGACAATACTCATCAATAAAAAGAGCATACTCACTCTTCCCAAACCACACGGAATCATTAAAAGATGTTACTGAGTCATCTGAAAAAAGTCAAGGTCCATCTCAGATCATTTCCTGTTGAAGGCTGATTATGGAGAAGAGGAAATTTGCCTCGTAAAGAAATATTAGCGACTAGTACAATCATCTAAGTAAGTTCAACAACATTATATTAGATTACCTTTCAGAGTAATATGACCACCCACACCTGTCAATTTAAAGAGGCTACCTTTTAGAACATTTTGAAGTATCTGGTATCACCCTCAAACAGCTAGAACATAGGAATAATTATAAGAATTACAGTTTGATATGTTTGTTTTACGCTAGACACAAAATCATAAAGCAGCACTTCTTTCACAAAATCATAATAGTATTTCTTGATATTGTGGGTTTTTTATTTTCTTAGTCTGACCCATTTTGTGATATGCTACACTATTTTAATATTTTGAAAATTGCAGCATTGTGCATATCATTCTTAGGCATATTGTCCAAGCTGGGATTTTTTATGTTGTTTTCTTTTCTTGGTTTTTTTTTTTTTTTGCATTTAGCATAATTAGAAGTCTGGTTTAAAGGATCATTTCTTAAAATATGTTTGTTACTATATGAACAAGTAATTTCTTTTATGTGAAAGATGTGTATATTAACTTAAAATTGAAAGTATGTAGCAGTGTAGCTTATGAGTAGGAAATTTTGTTTGTGTGCACAAGTAAATATTATTTTCATGGTGAAGTCAAATGTATTTGTATGGTCAGGGTTCTATTTGCATGCACAAATATGGGTTTCAAGTACCTAATAAAATTAAGTTACATAAACACATATGGTAATATAAATGCAGTATAATTCTCAGATTCTTCTCTAGGTAAAATATCAAGAATGAATGAGCTCATTAGTTCCACAATTTTCCTTCTCAGCATACCTTATTTTAAAACATGAGGTTCCTCCATCTTTGCAAACCATTGAAATTAGAAACAAGTAAGTGAAGCAAAAAACTTGAAAAATAATTTTGGATGGCAAATATCACACAAGATATTCATTTTAATTACAGGAAAAGGACAATAGAATCTTTTGTTGTTAAAAGATTTTCAATTCTTTCTAGAAAGTTATACAGAAACCTATTAAGCAGCTGCTGATTTTGGTACCAAATTTTTCATAGCTACTCCCAGAGAGCAAGTGTGATTTTTTTTGTGGAAAATATGGTAATTCTCTTAGATCATAGAATTGTCATTTAGACCGGAATCCCACCCAACCTCGTGTTTCTATTAGTCCTAAAGTTTTTATATTTTGTTGGGTAATTAATCTCATTTTTCTCATATGTGGCATTTTAGACAATAACCATCATTAAATACTCAGGAAGAGGAAATTGCATCTTCGATGGGGGATAACTTTTTAAAAACATGCTTAAAAAATGAATTTTAGAAAAATATCTTTCCTCAATCACAACTTTTCCTCATTAATAATATCTTTCCAAATTACCTTTAAAAATACAATTGAAGTCTAAATGTGCCTTTAAAGTAATTTGATCAGTTTTTAACGGCTCAAAAATGATGATTTTTATTAAAGACTTGGAATCATTAATAAATTAATGCCTAACTTTTTTATTACTATTTTATAATAACAATCTCTGGGCTAATGATTTCTTTTAGGTTCTTATTCAATGATGTATAATCATTGAAAAAATGTACTCAGACGTCCTCTAAAACAAGCAATTGTGAAATTTAACAAGGCTTATTTGGACTCAAATTTGGCATAATTTTCTTCAGAATGTTTTCTTATTCTTTTAGGCTATAAGCAATGGATATTATACATATTTTGTATAAGTTCATATGCATGTCCACATTCTGCTTCTTTTGCTATCATTCTCTATAAAATACAAAAACTCTACTAAGTGTCTCAGATTCCTTTGTCAAGCCATTAGTCTGTCATGATGAATAAGGTACCGTTCATTGTGTACTGGGGAGGCGAGAGAGGGGTTGAAAGTCATGGGACCTGCTTTAAGGACATTGAAAACTGGGTGTGAAGAAACACACAAAAAATAACCTCCAAAATGGTTCATCAAAATCTTAAATTACATCCCCAAACATGTAAAGAAATGATCCGATGTGAAAGACACTTGAAACAGTGTATCTGGAGATCATTTTAATTGTCATGGAGAAGCACAAATGGGCAGAGGAAGAGGGAGGTGTTTTAGATGGAAGGAATGATCTCGGCAAAGGAATAGAAAAGAAATTAGGACACCTGGGCAGAAGTCAAACAACCATTAAAAACTGCTATAAGCTTGTTAAAAGAGGACTAGAATTGAGAACACGTAATGTGAAGGAAAATGGAATTATGCCAGCTGCCTATCACACTGAGGGGCATCACACAAGACAGCTTTGGTGGCTTGAGTAGCCTCTGTAACCACAATAGGGCCACAGTCATTCATGCATCACATCATTCTTTTCACATAATCTCCACTAGTGTAGAAAACTCCATGAGAAACCATTTGTCCTCATTTTAGACTTAGGGTCATAAAAAAATTAAGCAGCATCCAACGATGCCCATATCAAAATAACAAGACCTGACCCTGATGTGCCCCCACCCTGATTTAAAATTTATGCTGTCCCAATTATAGTAATGACCCTTGTATTCTGGGAAACACTGGAGTCTCTGACGACCATGAAAGCAGTAATTGCCAGTGTTCCATTCCAAAGGAGGCCAGGTTAAAAAAAAAAAAAGTGTTGCGAAATGGAGAGACTCTGGAAGAGAAACTTTTTGTTCCAAACCCAGCTTCCCATTCAAAGAATTCTACATTGGCCAATGGTCTCTTCCCCAATAGCTGGCCACCTTTAACTTCTGGCCCAAGTCCCGCATTTCTGTCATTTCCCCCCCCACACACTGGTCCACAGTGATGGAAATTCATGCATAAAAGGATATTTAGAGTAGATGGGCACAAATATGGTTATCTTCTCTTCACCACTGAAGGACAGTGTCCATTTCTGAAGGCATGCTTACCATTCCTGCCCAATGAAAAACGTAGGGACATAAAAGTTCTATTAGATCATCTTGCCAAGTCTTTCTCTTGGTTCTCTCAATAGTCCAGGATGCTGTCAAATGACACTGTCCATTTTAGAGTATCTCCAAAGGGATGCCTTTGGAGTTTAAGGAGCTGCCCAGCCAACCTGCCAATCACAACCTAGGCTCTATGATTTACTATAAGAAATGATGAAAAAACATAATGTCCTTTATCATCACATGTCACCTCCCTCTCTCCTAGAGTTAATAAACACAATGACACTGAATGCAGGGGGGGAAAAAGAATTGTTGTTTTTTCTTTTATGCATTCATATGCAATGATTCTTTTCATTGCTATTAATAAGCTGGAAGACTCGTCCAGATGAATTCCCTCACTCTGTGTGTGTGTGCCTGGCTGGAAGGAAATCTCAGCATCATCTAGGTCTGATGAGCCTGCTGCACCCTGCTAATGAGCACTAATGGTTTTAACATATGTCCTCATGGCTGGCCTACTTGACGCTTGTTCCATCATGGAAAGAAAAAAAAAAAGTTCAAGTTTATGGCAGAGCTCGATGGTAGGATAGCTTGAAGTGAAATCGTCTGTCAGTCTGTTCAGTGTCATGATCAGAACTCTGGAAATGTTTGGCCCAAACCCCTGTGCTTTTCTTATGAATTAGAAGCCTTTTCTTTCTTTACTAGACATGAAACAGATCATGCAGCATGGTGAATAGCATCAGGCTAGCACATAACAACAGAGTCCAGTGGGGCAGCCACACACATGTTCCCTTTAAGTCTGGGTCGGTAGGTCTTGTAAGATTCTAGTGTACACCAGAGAAAGACGTTCCTCCCATTTCCTTCTATGGAGCTGGTTCACTGATGGTGAAACTATGTTATACGTAAGTCTCAGAATGCTGGCTCTGGGACGATCAGAAAGCGCTCAGAGATTTCCTATTGAATCCAGAATATGTAAGCCTTTATCCAAGTGAACCCCATTTCTCAGTCTTTGATAATCTGGCAGTTGAAAGTGTTCTCAGCTCCAGCACCTAATGCTGTGATTCCTGGTGAAGCATTTGCAGCCTCAGCACTACATCTATGAGGGATGTTAGGGCCTGTAGTATGTTCTCAACCTTGGCTACATGATAGCATCACCCAGGAAGATCTCCCTAAATACCTACACTCAGGATCTCCAGAGTTTCTGACTTAAATGGTCTGGGGTGCAGCCAAGGTTAAAAGCTGATAAGCAAAAGCTTGAAATTAACAAGCTGAATCTGAAGTGAATTGTAGATATTAGTATATGATAATAGTATGTAACCCTTTGTTAGAAGACTTTCAGAAACTTCTAGAATATTCCTCTACCCTAGCAGGACTGCAATCTCACTACTCCACTTCCTGACTCCTGCATATCTCAGGGATCAAGAGCTCCTTGGAATAATCTGCATGTGAGAGACAGCCCAGTGTAATATTTAATTTTTTTTACTCTTGGGTTCAAATCTTTACGCATATGTTATTTAGTGGTGTGATCTTGGTCAAGCTATGCAGTCCCTCTGTCCTTCAACTTTTCCCTCTGTAAAGTGGTAATAAGAGCTTCAGTTGAAAGGATTAAATGCCTCAATGTGAGGGAAGCATTTGCCTGGGTGCCTGGCCCATAGGAAGGTCTACAAGAGCATTAGCTGTTATTACCCCTGAGCTGTCATTAACTGAAAAATAAGGGTGTACAAAAATCCAAGCCCGAACCGGTTCATGCACAAACAAGGTTCTAAACCTAAAGAGTTGGCTTTTGTTTTCTCTGTCGTAGGCCTACCATTCAATGATCTTTGCAAACTTGGAGTTCTACACAGAACTCAGCCACATGAACAATTTTCTTTCATTGTAAAGGCTGTGTGTTTTTTTGCCAGTATTTGCAAATTTGGGGCCAGTTATAATTATATGTTTACTGATAGCATTGTTGTGATACTATGAAAACTATAGTTTTCAAAACAGTGCTGTATTCCCAGATGTCTTGTGTACTTCTCTGGCAGTTGTGGTGATATTTGGAATGTAAACATTACGTAAACCCCAAATTTAAATTTCCATTTGTATGATAACAGAATTGACATGAAGTGGGTCCAAAGTGCTAGTTTAAAAAAAAAAAAAAAGAGAAAACTGTTAAAAGACTTTAGCGTAAGCACAGGCTTCACTTAGCTAGTTTACTGACTCCATAGCTTGACAAAATATCATTGGGAAACTATGTTGGCGCATACTATTAATACGGCTTAGACTTTTTTACTCTATCAACTCTAAATTAGTGTTTTGCATTTAATCCTGAAGGGATATTTTCTCCAGGGCGTCAGAATAAAGCTTTCAGTCCTGTGAGGCTACAGAAGAAAACCTTTCTGCTACTCGAAGACCCTATCATTGTGTAGCTGAAGGTGAAGAGAACTTTGACTTAATTTAACTGTGACGTGATTGAAGTTTGACTTCATTTGTTTCCTTTCCAGGGAATAGTGGTTTCTGATGTCAGAAACGTCCCTTCCCTCAAGGCAGGAACTTCTTTTTTAGAGGAAGTTTTTTCTGTAAATGGCCACGTGTAAGTATTTTAGGCCATAGGTTCTCTGTTGAAAATTACTGAATTCCTCTGTTGTAGCAAGAAAGCAGCCACAGATGATTCACTCACAAATGAGTGTGTCTAGTATGGTAGGTCCCCAAAGGGACCCATGTCCTAATCTCTGGAAACTGAATGTTGCCTTATGGGGCAAAGGGGAGACTTTGCAGATGTGATTAAATCAAGGATCTTGAAATAGGGCAGTTACCCTGGACTATCTGAATGGACCCTAAATGTGATCACAAGCCTCCTTCTAAGAGGGAGACAGAGGGACATTTAACCCCAGGGACAGGAAGCAATGTGACAACAGAAGCAGATGCTAAGCTGTTGGCTTGGAAGATGGAGAAAGGGGCCATAGCCAAAGAATCCAAAGAATGTGTCTTTAGAAGCTGGGAAAAGAAGAGAAAGGGATCTCCCCAGGAGCCTCCAGAGGGCCTGGGGTCCTGCTGAAGCTTGGTTTTGTCCCAGTGACTTATTTTGGACTTCTGACCTTCAGAACGGGAAGAGAATAAGTGTGTGCTGTTCTAAACCACTAAATTTGCTGCAATTTGTTATATTAATAGCAACCATAGAAAAGTCATACAGCTGGATTCCAAGGAAATTTTATTTACAGAAACAGAAGGATGCCAGACTTGGTCACAGGGCAGTAGTTTGCCAAGTCCCTCCTGCTCTATGGATCTGCCTTGCATCATTTATCCCATTATAGTCTATATGGGTCACTATTTGTGTACTTATTTTCTCCAAGTTGAGTCTCTTCTATAGAGGCCATGGGTCTTGGAGTCAGCCGTACCAGGTTTTAATTCTGGCTTCGTCTTTACTAGTTGTGTGACCTGGTCCCTAATCTCACTGTGCCTCTGTTCTTTAGTTTTCAGGATGATCACATGGAATAAATCAGATAATGCATGGAAAATCTTTTATACAAGAATGCTTGGCACAAAGGTCAACAGAGGTCACCTTCCCCACATCCATATTTGTATTCTCTTCTGCATTTTCTTTCTTTCTTAGCACTTATCTGACACGCTGTACAATTTACTTGTTTATTATATTTACTCTGTGCTGTCTGAATTCCCCGAAAAGAGAAACTCTTAGAGGGCCAGGAACAGAGAAGGCACTTAATATTTGATGAATGAGTTAATGTGCATGGAATAAACGTGTTGAATGAGTGACCTGTCGATTTCTCGAAGAGTCACAGACTTACCCCAGAATCTAAGAGTAGTACCAAGACATAGGAGTACCCTCTCCCATTTAGTAAAAGCATCTAGAGTTCAAAGCAGTCTGAGAGACACATTCCAGATGGAGACACATGATTTAGACAACCCAGATGAAGAATACACAAAATGGCTCCAAACCGCCTCCTCTATGCCCCGTCCCACCCACACTCCAGAGGACACAGTACTTTCCCTGCTTGCTTGGCACAGATTCTGTTACATTGTGTCTTTTCCTAGGGCATTTCAGACTGGAAAGAGCTTGCTGGATCCTGGCAGATGGGTTTCCTGCCTCTGTAGCCACATTTTCTTGAAAGCTAAGGGGAGAGTATATTCCATCCTGGGAATAATTAATTGAAAATATAAATTCAAAGTTTGATAAGTTATTTGGCATTATTGGAATCAGCTCCTTTCATTGAAAGGTATTTTACTAGAATATGCTCCAATCTTGTTTTTATTGTTATTTAATAATACTGAATAATTGCATTAAATGAGAAACTTTGAATAGCATAATGAAATTAATGTTATATTCTTTATTTGATTGATTTACATAAAAATTATAGAGTAAACATTATAGAAAATGTCCCTATTCTCATGGAGATTTCAAATTAGTACACACACCTAATGTTTTTATAGAGATTTAAAAATTTCAAAGTATCATCTTATGTTATCCTAAATTCATCTAGTATTAATAAGAACAAATTAATATTTTTCATAAATAGTACAGACCACACATCTAGAAATACATAAGAGACTACAAGCTAAATTTTGCTATTAAAAGCAGCTGAATGTGAAATTTTTGAAACCACTTATTTTATTTAGTAAATTATTAAACGATGGAGGAAGTATATGAAACCTAGAAGGAGACATCTAAAGTATTTTGTGCATTATAAAAATATTCATGTGTAATTTATAAATTACCACTGCTCACACACACACACATACCCACATTATCAAATGGCAAAGACATGAAGAAACCAGCTGGTTTATAAAATAAGCCACACTGCTCATTTAAAATCTGTTGGCCCATCCTGCTTCAAGAGGACAATATGCAGCTCATTTAACACTTAGCTCCCTGGAAGAAAATCATAACTATCAAAATACTTTAATTTCGTTTGTATGTAAACCTCCTATGCTACTTTTAAAGCTCAACCCAGGTGACAACTCCATGGGGAAGATTTCCGTGAAGTACCCATCCACTACCAAGCTGACGACTGCTCTGCCCACTTTCTCACCAATGACCCTCCATTACAGACGCACATTGATTGTATTACATGTCGACCTATGAGACTGTTTCTTCCTCTGAAGCTTCACAGGGACAAGCCCTACTCATGCGTGTATTTCCACTTGCAGCTTGGTGCTCAGAATGTGTTAAGTGTTTGGTGTATGAAAAGAAAGGAAATGACAAATCTCCATTAATTCAAATACAGGGTAAAAGTGTTCTCTAGTTATCTAGGAGAAAATACTTTGCAGTTTAAAACTAAAATAGATGCTTCTGTAGATGATGACCATTCAAGCAGAAGTATTAACAAAGGGCTTCCAGAAAGTTCAATAAAATGCTCTCAGAACCCCTGAAATAAAAACAGGAATAAAATATGAAAAATAAATAAATAACTGCACTTAGAGAGCAAGGCTGTAAAATAGTATTTGTGTGCTACATTTAAAATTTCTTCCACAGATTAGAGTCAAATTTAATCAGGAATAGCTAATTCAGGAAGACCAAAGTTAAGAATGGACAGAACAAATGGAAAGCTGATGAATAAGGCCTCAGTCCTTAGGGACTTGTCACTAATATTTCATGACTCGCCTGCAAAGCCACCACATAATGCTAGGGAGAATTCTGGATCTAATACTGCCTTGCTGATGAGCCAAAATGGTCAAATATGAGCAATTCTGGTTCAATTTAATACCAAAGCAAACAGAGTACAACCTAGTCAACTCAACATGAAGAGGCCTACCCTAGAGTAGCATGATCCCCCAAAAGAAAATGAACTATGCTACCGAAATGTCCCTCCTGGGACTTCTCAGTGCCAACAATGATCCATTGTCCTGAAGTTTCTAGATCTTAGAAATGGTGATAGGTTTATCATCTTTTGAAATAAAAATAGCCCATTCAAAATTATTAAAAATTATTAGTTTAGTAAGAAGGCTGTATCAAATAAATAAATGTTTAAGAAGTTTAAAAGGAGAAAGTTTTATTTACAATAACTATTATAAAATACCAAAGATTAAATACCAAAAGAATATATACATGTCTATATAGTGTGTTTATAAATATATATGCATGTATACATAATATATGTATACACATATAATTGTGCGTATATGTACCTGTGTATGTACATACAGAGGTTTTTGTAATTTGCAATAGAAGATAAAACAATGGACAAAATATAACACCTCCCTACCATAATAAAGAAAAAATTATATAGATTATTAAATTACATATAAAAATTTAGCATATGAAAAAATGACATTTCAAATCACTGGAAAGTATGATTATCTGACAGCTGGTCTTAAAAAATAGAATAATCATATTTAGAAAAAAGATTTGATCCCTATGTAATACTATATAACCAAATACATGCAAAAATTTTTTTAAACTTACTTAGGAGAATTTATATATTTATGTGATGTATCTAAGCCTTTCCAGAAAAATAAAAAACAACAAAGGAAGGTTAAAAAGCCACCTATTAAAAAAACTTAAACATTTGTTCATTAATAACATTACATTAAAATTAAAAGGCAATCTTCCAAATGTGGAAGATTATTTTCATTACAGAGATGGAATATTTTAATTTAGAAAATATTTTACAAATGAAATGAAAAGCAAAATAACCCCAATATTAAAATGTTGAAATATAATAAATACATAGTTCACTGAAATAAAAACACAAATGCTTGATCAACATATTCAAAGCTTCCAGCTTCACTTATGATCAAAAGTATGAATTCAAATAACTTTAGATAAAAATGATTACAGTCTTTCAAATATTAAGAGATGATCATAACATTATATTTGAAAGCATGTGGAGCAAACATAATGTCACACATAGTATACTTTTTTTCAAACACTTTCAGTTTTAGGAATTTACCCTAATTATGAATATAAACTAAGTTTTATCCAGTGTTTATCTATTTATTGTTCATATGAGTAAAAAAACTGAAAGCAATCTAAAAGCTCAAACATAATAAATTGATTTAAAATTACCTACAAAATTGTTACATGATAGTACACTATATAGTCATTGAAATAGCATTAGGGTGTTTATTCATATGGAAAAATATTAAATAAAAAGGTAGATACTCCTACAGCATGCATAGGTGTTCTAACTTAAACATGTATAGGTGCAACATATATATAAATACACACATATTCTATTTGAAAGCATAGAAACAGTATCTTTTTGTTGTAGAATTTAGGCAATATTGTGTGTGTGTGTGTGTGTGTGTGTGATTTCTGCTGTTTTGTAATTGTTCTACAGTAAACACATTAATTTTCTCATCAGAAATACATTTTTTCAGCACAGTGCAAATGTCTATGCTTTCAGGCATTTCCTCGGCCTCTTTCTTCAGGCTGAATTAAAAATGTGAAGGCTGTTTGTACTGGCAGATTAGTGAGATCTGAATTGTGCGTACAAAGGGATAAATGTGGAAGTGAGACATGCCTTCAAAGTTTATCAGGTAATTATTAACCTAAGAAAGAAAAAGGTCAAAGTTGCATAGTTTCTTGTAGATAGAGCTTAAAAGACGCATTAGAAGGAAATGAACACAGGAAGTTCCAGGGTCTCTGGTTCTTATAATGAAAAAGGTCATCTGCTGATCATTTTATCTCATGTTTCTCCATCCAAGATGACAAGGAAGAAAAGCCTGTTGCTACCCCAAAGACAGATAGACAGTGCAATGTCAGAGTGAAGAGGTTTAAAATGGACTAATGTTTCCAAGTTACATTTAGTACAAATGTTCAGTTTCCACAATCAAAGAAATGAAAATAGAATGCGTAGGAATCTGAAACTGATTGAAAAGAAGGGTGCTGTCAAAAGGACACTGAATCCTCTAGTAAAGTGTTAGTAACAAAAATTAATAATAATATTTTTAAAAGAGATAGAAATGTCAAAGACAGAGGTCATGTCAAGACAAGAAATGATGAATGTGGTCTGTTTGTGTCCAATATAGAAATATCCTTTATAGACACAGATAATAGTTTAGTGGTTGCCAGAGGGGAAGGGGGAAGGGGGGTGGTAGATGAGGGTAAACAGGGTTAAATATATGGTGATGGAAGGAGAACTGACTCTGGGTGGTGAACACACAATGTGATATATAGATGATGTATTATAGAATTGTACACCTGAAACCTATATAACCTTATTAACAATTGTCATCCCAATAAACTTTAATTTAAAAAAAGTAAGAAGGAAAACATATCCTTGAAGTTAGAGTTTAGAGGAGATATTAGGGCAGGTGTTAGTAAGTTGGGAGTTATTCACACCAACCTGATTACTGTAGCAAGGAGCATGAATAAGGAGAGTGTGGAAAAGAGAAGAAAAGAGGGCCAAAGACAGAGTGTCCTGAGCTTCGGCGTGTTACTGAAAACTAATAGATCGAAGACTAGAGAAGTAGAAGCAAAATTCCGAGAGCTTGTTTAGACAGAAACAAGAGGAGATAATTTTAGGAAACGAAGAGAGGGTTCAGAAAACAATCCACCAAGGAAAAAGGTAAACAAAACATTGAAAATTATTTTGGAAAAACAATGAGGACCCATGTAAGAGATATGGCATAAGTCTGTAGAGGAGCCAATCAAGGTCGCTTTAAGACAGTCCCTGGAAAACATATGAAACCCACAAAAAAGAAGCAGATAAGTCTTTTTTTTTTTTTAAGTTAGGGGATTATCCAGGACTGGATATTGGTAAGCGAGGAGCAGTAAAATGTCAAGGAGGGTGCATAATATCTTAGAAAAAGCATGGATTTGGGAGCAAAAACCTATGTTCAAATACTGACCTGGGTGACCTTGGAGCCCTAATCTTTTTGAGTCTCATCTTTCTTTCTATGGGAAACAGGAAGGACTAGACTCAGTTCATACATTTGTTTTGAAAGGTTAATGGAACAAAACTACGCAAGCTCCAAAACATGCTGTAAGATACAAAGTTGTTTTTCCAAACATGTTATGTCTCTTCAATAATATATGTACTATTATTTTCAGATTAACTACATATAAGGAAACTGTCTATAACATCCAATGCTTGTTCATTCATCCATTGCACAGACGCTTAGAGTATTATGTGGCAACGTGTGGCCAAAACTAGACAAACAAGGCAAATGATCCTACACAGCCTCTGGCATGTAAAGGCAGATAACAAACAAGTAAAGACAAATATCATGTAGAGATCAACATAATCTAGAGAAATAAAATGGGGTGGGTTTATAGAGCATGTCCAGGTGGCTAGTTTAGATTGTATTGTCCAGGAGGCTTTTCCAAAGAGGTGTAGGGAGAAGAAATCAGCCAGCTATGTGAAGATTAGAGTACCCCAAAGAAGGTCAACAGACAGATTAAAAAGCTTTAGGAAACGATAAGACTGCATGTCTAAGGAACCCAGAAAATGTTCAGTTCTGCTGAAGTTATCCAGCAGATAAGGTGAAAAGTGGTGTCAGGGGAGTGAAGTCAGAGGGGCAGCCCATGTAAAGCTTGGTAAGGCGGGCAAAGAATTGTGGGGTTTTGTACATGTGAACATCATTGGATTATTGTCAGCAGCCCAGTTAGATGATCTCAATTTGCATTTTTAAAAGATCACTCTGGCTATTGAGTGAAGAATGGACTATTCACAGCCAAAACAAAAGCAGGAGACAAATCAGGAGACCACTGTGATCATGTTCAGAGGGAAAACAAAAATTACTTGAACAAAAGATGGCAGAAGTAGAGGGAGGTGCAGAGGATTGGATGAACTGAAGAGATGTTTTTGGGCAAGCTTAATAGAACCTACTACGTGATAGTTGTGAGGGAAAGAAAAGAGTCAGGAGTAACACCTGGTTTACTGTTGGATTCAAGTGGGTGCCCACATAGGTGCCACTTAGTGAAATCCGAAAGCAGAAAGTTGTGGAGGGTGGACAGGAGAGGGTGGATGGGTGGAGAAAAGATGGTAAGTAGACAGTTGAATGAATACATCATGAAAATTTGGGGAGCAATACAGAAATGATCAGAGATTTAGATGAAACTTCAAACCATAGGATGAGATGGGATCTCTGAAGGACAGTGTATAAAAAGTAGAGAAAACAGATCCCAGCATTCCCACTGACACATGCCAACATTTCAAGGTCTCTCTCTCTCACACACACACACACACACACACAGACACACACAAATGAGGAGTCAGTCTGTAGAGCACATGTAGAGGCCAGTGAACTAGAAGGAAACTCAGAGAAGTATGGAGTCAGGTCAGCCAAGAGAGGAAGGTGTTACCAGAAGAAAGAAGTGGTGTGTTTTGTCAAGTGATAAAGTACTTAAAACACATTTTTAAAAGGTGGGTCCACTGAATTTGTCAGCACGGAAGTCCTGGGTGATCTTCCTAAGAATATTCTCTGTGGAATGATGGGGTCTGAAGCCCAAATAGAATGTTGTGTCCTTTTGTTCACACAATAGCATGCTAAGCATTCCCCCACTATATTAAATGTCCTGTAAAGGGTAACTTAAAATAACGTATTCATTTTAGTTATAAAATTAACTAAGCATGTATAATTTTGCTTCATTTTTAAAAAAAGTAATCATGTTTGTGTGCTACTTTAAGTAGTTTTTCTTTTTCTTTTTTTTCTTTTGCTTTCCTAGCTTTCATTCAATATCAGCAAGCCTCTACCATAACATAATCCACATTGCATCCCAGTAGCTATCTTTCCATATTTTTCTATGTGCATATAATCCTACTTATACACATAGATGCATAAACATACAGAAATATACAGGACTTTTTATCTTTGCCCTTGTATTGTTTTACCTAAGTGGAATAATAGCGTAAATACTTTCTGAATCGTACTTTTGACCCACCAATATCTCATGGAAACCCTGAATCAACCAGTACCGTTCAACTCTGTTCTTTTTTAGTGGTTGCATAATATTCCAGATATAAATGTGACATGATTAATTTAACTATTCTCCTATTAATGGATATTAATTTTGTTTCCAATCAACTAAGCACTTGTACCATAGTTCTTCGGATGGCAACAAATCCTCATTGAAAAAAATTAACTTTTGTGTAAATTAAAAATCTTTCCCATAGTCCATCTTTCCAATCAGTAACAGGCATTTCCTTTCTAAACACTTACAGGCTGAAATAAGGTATGTGAACTTCAGTTGGAAATGAGGTTATTAGATGTCAGTTTATAACCTCTGGCATTCACAAGAAAGACGATTATGATTCCTACTAACCATTATCCTGTGGGTTTTTTGCTTAAAAGTCTTTTGTTTTCCAGCCCTCACCTAACCAAAATATAGTTTTCACCAAGTCTATGAAAGTCTATGATGAAAAAATGGTTACATGCCTTTCCTGTACTTTGGACATCGGAATAAGATTTCAGTTGCTAAATTCCCCTAAAAGACAGCACTCTAAGTAAACTCTGCAGAAAAATTTACATTTTAAAGGATGGCAAGTAGAGTTAACTGGCTGTTTTTCAAAAAACAAGATAAACTCCATTGAATCAGGCATTTTGAAATTTCTCATCATTTTTCAGCCTGTCCTTTCAAAATTAGGAGATCTGGAAGCTTTTCTTTCCACTGGCAAATACAATTACACTTAAAAGAAACAGGGGACATATTTACATATGTAACAGAATTCCTTAGTTAAAATAAGGTTATTTAATCATCACAATCTAGTTTTAGAGGATTTCTGTTTTTGAGAAAATGCAATTCAGTGATGGTCAGAGCAATTAGCTCAAGGATAAGCCTTAGCATATTGCCTTTGGCTAGACCGGTTGTAAAATCATCAGGGAATAAACATAATCAGCTTCAGACAAGCCCACCATTCAGACATCAGATGATCCTTTTACATCAATACATGACATCATGATAGGCCTCATTTGAAAAGAGTAATAACTTAGTGAAAACCATGTGTATTCTTGCTATATTATTTGTATTGTACTAATTTAATCTCACCCATTAATTGATGGTGCTGACATTTTAGCCAGTCTGAGCGCAAGAAGCAGATGACATATATACATCATCTAAATGCGTCACGTCAAGATGACTACCTGGGTTGTATTCAGAGGAGTTGAAATAATTTAATATTATATTATCCACTATGCCAGAGTCCTATAAAAACAGGCAAGATAAGAGTTGTCTGAAAATGGTTTCTTGAATGAATAAAGTAAAATATTAATATACATGCAGTTTATAAGTTGCTTTCATTTCCATTTGTTGAGCATCTATCTTTGCCAGGTAACAAACTAGGTTTTAAAGGTACCAAAATGGATAAGCTACAGAACTTTATTTCTGGGAACTATCTTAAATCTAAACACTATAAGCAGGAATAGAGAGCATCAAGATGTCTTCACAAGAGCCCAAAGAGGTTAAATGTGATTAAATGAATAGTTCAAGTCACAGCAAATTAAGCCCAGGTCGTAGGACAAATATCTATCGAGGCACTGAAATTAACTCCAGTGTGTTTGTACCATCTCTTTCTTACAGTCTTCCAAAGTATTGTCTCTTTTTATGAGGCCAACCCCAACTGACTGAATCATAGTCTTAAGAATAGCTTCTCCAAGTATTATTTCCAAAGCCATGGGTGATGTGTCCATCTGTCCATTTATATATGTATGTATGTCTGTGTGTGTGCATACTTAGCTTTGAACCTGATTCTACATGATGCTAATACAATTGTTTAGAAAGTAAAAATTCTGCTACCTGTGTGTTTAGTCTCTTTGAAGACAGACAATCAAATTGACTATATTTTGCATTAAATTTGCAATTCTTTTGGTGAATATATGTAGTCTAAGTGGTAACTCTATGCTACACATTAAGGCTTACTTTTGTTTTTAAACAATTGTGTCTGTATCCAAATAGCAGTTCCTTTCAAAGAAGTTACTGCCAAAAGCCATGACTGATGCTGTTACTCAAAATATTGAAATATTGTTAATAAATGCTTTATTTTTAGTTTTCCTCACATTAGCTTACATTTGTGCAGTTTTTCTTCATGTTTTACAAAGTTGTTTTTTGTTGTGGTGGTGGTGGTGGTTTTAGTAATTATCTCATTTAATTTAATCCTCACCATAATCTATTGAGAAAGTTTAGGATAGCTGTGATATTCTTGTTTTGAAACACTAAGAAATTAAGGATTAGGGAATTTAAGTGACTTATCCAAGATCATAAAACTCATAAAAGAATACAAACAGGGATTTTATTTTAGGTTTTCTAACTGCGATTTGGAGGCACTAACTCATATAAGTAAAATAATGAATGGGCTTTAGAATAAGGACAGGCTTGGGTTGGTGCCTACTTGTTCCTCTTGCTGGCTATTTATTGTTAGTTTTTTCACCTGTAAGATGGAGACAATGAAAACAACTTCACAAATTTGTTATAAGCATTACGTGAGATAATACTGGCTTATGACCAGCATTAAATAAACAAATTTTATGATTATCAAAGTGAGATTTTCTTTGCACTAACCCACCCTGTACGCAGTCATGGTGCTTTATCATCACAGTATCCGTTGTTCCCAAACTCATCTTATTCACTGTTTGGAATAAAATACTTTTAGGCTATTTCAGAAATTAAATCCACTATCCAAATTATAAAAATAATAATATCATAAATTTAAAAAAGATATTAACATTAACAATATCAACATTCTAAAAGATATTGAAAGGTCCAAAGGCATTCAGTGCATTGATTATTTATATTTTTTATATTGAGAGAATGTGAGAAATTTTTTTAACCATTTTTTTCTATTTTCTGGTTCTTTCATTGAATCTTTTTTTAATTTTCAGAAGTTAACTTTGTTAGCATAAAAATAAACTTTTTAAAAATCTTAACAACAGAGGAAGCATCTGTGGTTCCAAGGGCATCTGGGGCCATAATTTAAAAAAAGATAACCTTGAAATCATTTCACTGTACCTTTCCACACCATGATATTTCCTCTATTGGTTACCTCACTTTATTCAAGTATTTAACCTCCTACAACTTGGCCTTGGTAACTCTCTGTGTTGTTTGTGTACGTTTTCTGTTCTACTAGATTCAAGCACCCAAATAACTAACACCACGTGGAAAGGTCACATTTCCTTTCCACCTCTCATTGCTCATGACACAACACCATCCGTTGCTTAGTAAACACATGGTAAATAAGATTATATGGGAAGTGTAACTTTTAAGAGTATTGTAAACATGCCACATGGCATATAAAGAAAATTTAAAGATCTCCAACTTCCAATTAACACATATACAATTAAGACTGACTTTCCCCATAAGACTCATAAGGCCAATGCACATTTGTCTCTTAGTAATGCAGAACAGTATTCAAAATAAACAGAATAAGTTTGTTAGTATGATCAAAATATGTATAAAATAACTTTATATTGGCTGAGAGCTTAGATCATTCCACATAATTGACATGGGTTTACAAATCCAGAGCACAAAAGAAGTAGAGCACTAGCAAAAGTTGATATTGTATAAGCAGGAATTCTTAGTAAGAAAATATAAAATACAACAGGAAGTTTGAGCCCACTTAACTAAAGCTGTGATCCCATGTCACAGAAAGATTCATGGAAAGAACTATCCAAAACCATGGAAGATGAAAAATGATGTTGGGTTGATTTTCTTATAAGTCACTTACATCATGTTTATCTTATAGCTAGTCACAAATAGTAAAATATAAAATGAAGAATTAAATTAGTGTTTTTAATACTTTGAGGGCATTGTCAAGGACTAAGATGCTGTTCCTTGGAATTAAATGCTTTTCTAACTTGAGCCTTACCAATAAGTGCCCAATTTTTATTTCATAGCCATTCTGATACAAAGTTTTATCAACTGGATTTAACACTTTCTTTCTTCTTACATTTATTAACTCTTCTTTTTAAATTAAAATTTATTGGAATGACAACGGTTAGTAAAATTACATAGGTTTCAAGTGTACAATTCTGTAATACACCATCTGTATATAACATTGTGTGTTCACCACCCAGAGTCAGTTCTCCTTCCATCACCATATATTTGATCCCTTTTATTTTCTTCTACCACACCCCTCTCCCCTTATTCTCTGGTAACCACTAAACTATTGTCTGTGTGTATGAGTTTTTGTTTTTTATTTGTTTGTCTTGTTCAGTTGTTGCTTTCAGTTTTATATCCCAAATGTAAATAAAATCATATCATTCTTGACTTTTTCTGTCTGATTTATTTTGCTTAGCATAATAATCTCAAGATCCAACTATGTTGTCACAAATTGCACTGTTTCATCATTTCTTATGGCAGAATAGTATTCCGTTGTGTATATGTACCACATCTTCTTTATCCAATCATCTATCAAAGGATACTTTGGCTGTTCCCATGCCTTGGCCACCATAAATAAAGCTGCAATGAACATCAGAGCACATATATCTTTACAGATACATGTTTTCAGATTTTGGGGGTATATACCCAGGAAAGGGATTGCTGGGTCATATGGTAATTCTATTCTTAATTTTCTTGAGGAACTTCCACACTGCCTTCCATAGTGGCTGCACCAATCTGCATTCCCATCAACACTTTCATAAATAGTATTTACTAAACATAAATTATCCTTTTGTTGATGGTGACAACAAAATTTTGAGCAACAATTCTTAAACTTTTTCTTTATATTAAATACTCCTTTTTTCTCTTTGAGATTGTTTTTTCTTCTTGATTTGTTTCCGAGCCTTCTTCTGAAAAACCTTTTCTATTTTTACTTTTCTGTTTCCTACCTGCTATTAATTGAAAAAGTATGATTAAGATGCTTATATTTGTGAGTTAAGTAAAAGTAGATTCACATTATGAAAGTTTCGGTGAATTTTCCACAGAATAAAACAAATGCTTTAATTACATGAAAGTTTTCACCATTTTAGATGTGGAAGGTGGACTAAGAAAATACATTTGGAAAAGGTAACAATTAATTATTTGGTTTTGGACACTTTTGTCCATTCAATATCCAACTGGGAATACTGATCAGGCAGTTTAGCAAATCAATGTTGGACTTCAGTGGCAATATCTGGGATGGAGGTATAAGTGTGGGAACCATGAGAGGTCTATAAAGGTATGGGACCAGGTAAGATTACCTGGGAGTCTGGGAGAAAACAATCAAGAGACTTTGAGGCACTCTAATATTAAATAATAAGGAAACTAAAGTTCAGGGAAATTTGCCTAAGGCCATATAAAGTAGTAGAATCAGGTTTGTCTTGACCCAGCACCTACACTTTATATGAGCTGTGGTTCTTGTTATCATCCCTGAATATCATAGTTACTTCCTAACTGGTCTTTCAGCCTTCCAGCACTTTTTCCTGAATTCCTGTACTTCTTAAGTTTCCTTGAGAATAAGAATTACTTTCAGTGCATTGCATCCCCCAATAAACCAATATAGTAGATAATGTGGATATTTAATAAGTGCCCCATGTGATTCTGATGCAACTGGTCAGTGGATCATAGTCTTTGAGTGGTGGCCACATTAATCCTATTAAAGGGAAATTAACTCATGTCACTTTTTTGATCAATAATTGATAAGGCCCTGTGTAACATGTCCTAGATCTGCTTTTCAAGCCCAAGTCTCTAAGCCAGCCGTACTATTTTTGTCCTTCTTTCTGGGTAATACCTTTCCCACCTGCATACATATGTAGTGTTCTGAGCCACTCTTAGATATCCTCCTCGAGTTCCCTTACCTCCATATTTACTAAATGAAACCCTACCTGTATTTAAAGGCAGTTTATGTTTGCACTGATTAGAAATAGGACCTTTTGCTTGTTTCTCTAGTTGTACCTACTATGTAGTTTATCATATCTTATTACAGTTTCTGTAAGTATACGTTTCTTATCACACAACAGAATACTACCCTCGTGTGACTCAATTTCTCCACAGCAGTTTTCCTAGCACAGGCATGCATTAGGGATGAGCACTATGTGTTTGTCAGATTAATAAATAAGTGGAGAGTAAGCTATGTAAAGACCTGACTTCCACGAGTAGTAGAGGCAAATTGAATATTGAAAAGGAAAAGGAGCTAAAGAAAAATCACATCTACTTAACAACAGGGTTTTCCACAACACTCAACATATAGATGGGAATGTATTTTTAAAAATCTGTCTGCTGTAAATGCAAAGTCTTAATGAATTTTCCTTCAAGATTTATTGTTGCAAATAAGCAACCAAGTTCATATTAGAGATGGTACTTGCAAGATCTCTTTTACTAAAACCCATTGAAGACCAACAAGGCAGAGAAACAAAACAAAAAAAGAGATGGGACAGTGACTATAAAATCAACAACTGAAAGCAACTAGTTAACAATCAAAATAAAAATGCACAGCTTAGCAAATTCATTTTGCAGAAGGATTCAAGTTTTCCCATTTCCTTGGCAACTGAAAAAGGTCGTGATGGTAACTGCTTAGACATCTGCACTCCTAGAATAATCTTCCTTTAGAAACTAGATGATCACCTCAATGCCACTACAGCCCAGAATACACTATTTTTTAACAAGACCAAGTGAAAGTAACGAAATCAAGGTTTTAATATGTGAATTACCTTTAGTTTAATGCCCAAGAGAAATTTGTTCTTTTTGTTTTCCTTTCTTCTGTATAAAATGAAAAAACCATGCCAATGCAAGGAATTTCCTGAGGTTTCTACAACATGGGTGTGTGACGCCCTAAAAACTAATCATTATAAACTATTCCTACACTCGCAGAAGATTTTTATTACTGTTGCTCTTGGGTTGAACTTGGCTCTTGACTAAGGACACATTTTGCTTATATCCTGTAGAACACGGGCATGAATACCAAGAAAAGGACAAAAGCAAGCAAAATTTCAAATGGTAGAACACCACTATTTCCCCCACTAGAATGATTGCAAACTGACAAAGGACAAAAGCCAAGTATGTAAAATGAAAATGGAAAACCCAAACTATTTGGTATAATTCAAGACTGAGTAATTCTAGGTATCTCAATTTTTTTTTCCTGCTTTTTTGTGAGTCTTCAAACTGGGGTGTCTTTGATTTCTTAGCAGTCATGGCACTAAGGCTGCCGCTTGCACTGTCTCTGATCCAATTTAGAAGTTTAGTTTTGCTTTTTTTTCCCTTCAAATGTTAAGTTTTATGTGACAATGTGAGACATACCTTGTTAGGCAGAGAAGTACAGAAAACCCCATCTAAGAATTGCCCAATTTACCAAATTTTGTTTTTGATTGCTATGCATGATATAAGACAAAACTTCCCTGAAAGTTAAAAAAGGTAGGCAATAATGGAAATAATTTTCCCCTTTAAACATAATTCTATAGCTATCTTTCAAAGAGCATCCCAACATTCATTCTCTCTCTCTCTCTCTCTCTCTCTCTCTCTCTCTCTCTCTCTCTCTCTCTCAAGAAATGGAGGGTGGAGGTGGGTAGAGCAATTACAAGTGGTTTGATGGACTATAGACCTTCAGGGAGTCTCGAAGTACCGTTTACCAAGTACTTTGGGGTGAAAACGCATTTTCACACTCATGGACACTAAAAGTGTATATTGAGCATGCGACCATCCATGATGTTTGACATCTAAAAGAAACCCTCATCCTCTAAAAGGGCAGCCCTAGAGAAGGTGACAAATTATGGCAAATTAGACATTCAGATTCATATTCATACAGTGTCTCAACTTGAATTCATCTTTTGCTTTGTCCTAGATGAATCAACACAGAATATTGTTTTTAAAAATCATAATAGCTCAGGAAGTACACATGTCGAACCATATATCAAAATAATTGAAACCAACAGGCATGGAGTTTGGATTAGTTTTCTGAGGCTGCTATAATAAATTACAACAAATTTGTTGGCTTAAAAGTATAGAAACTTATTCACTCACAGTTCTGAAGTCCAGGAGTCTCACATCAAGGTGTTGGCAGGTGTGCATTCCCTCTGGAGGATCTAGAAGAGAACTCTTCCTTGTCTCTTTCAGCTTCTTGCTACTATCAGCATCCTTTGGCTGGTGGCCATGACTCTATCTGTTCTTTATTCACATCGGATTCTCTGTGTGCCTGTCTACTTCTCTGAATGGTTTATAAGAACATTTGTCACTGGATTTAATGAACACATGAGACATTCAAGACAATCTCCTCATCTTAAGACCCTTACCTTAATAGCATCTGCAAAGACCCTTTTCCCAAATGAGGTCACATTCATAGGTTCAGGGAATTAGAACATGGACATCTTTTAATAGTTTGCCATCAACTTACTACAGAGCTTGTATTTCAGTGCACATCCTATTTATTAATGAAGCACATGGGTTTGTGTATTAAAAAAATCAGCTATTATGTCATAAAATTACTGATATAATTATTATTTATTAGTAATATTATGTTGAAATCATACTATAATTCTGTTTGCAGTACAAAGAATATTGTGTAATATATGTCCCTACCCAAAACAAATGTTAACTCTAAAGAATTGCAAGGCATTGATCCTCTGAACTACATCTATGTGAAGATTAATAACAATAATAATAACAATAATAATAATTTAATATGCAAGACACCACACTAAGTGTTTCACACATGTGTTCCAGTTTAATCCTCACAACAACTCACAAGATAGAGAAATCGCTGGGTACCATTTTTCCCATGCTATAATTTCTTCTCTCCATTTTTAATAAACCCGCCCTCATTTTTTTTCTGGTGTTCATTATCATTGACAAAGCTGGGGCTTCATTAAGTCAGCTGCAATAACCCCACTCCCCTTGCTACTGAGTGAATTAGGATTAGCTATGTACCCAATCATGGCCAGTGATTTGTGAGGGAGAGTCTGATGATGGGGTTTCTGGAGTAAGGTTTCTGCGCACATTATTTTAGTTTGTTAGGGCTGCCATGACAAAGTACCACAAATCAGGTGTCTTAAACAACAAAAATTTATATTCTCACATTTCTGGAAGCTGGAAGCCCAAGATCAGGGTGTTGGCAGCTTGGTTTCTTCTGAGGCCCCTCTCCTTGGCTTGCAAGTGGACGTCTTCTCTGTGTCTTCACAGGGTCTTCCCTCTGTGTGTGTGTGTCCTAATCCTCTCTTCTTATAATAATACAGTCATATTGGATTATGGCCCACTTCAATGGCCTCATTTAACCTTAATTATCTCTGTAAGGACCTTATCTCCAAATATGGTTAAATTCTAAAGTACTGGGAGGTTAGAACTTTTAACATGAATTTTAGGGAGATATAATTCAGCCCATAACATATATAAAAGAAGAAACCTAGAAAAAGATCTTCCCAATGTGATGGTTTAAACATTATAATATCTGGGTGTAATGTCTAAGGAAAGGTAACCCTTTAGATGGCGAAATAGAAACTAGAACACTTCTGGTATCATTAAACCCAGCATCCCTGACCTAGGACTTCCTGTAATAGATCATTTTTTTCTTATTTTTAAGCAATTGCAGTAAGATCTTTCCTTCTGCTGCAGTATCTAATTGACATAAGTAAATACTATTATTTTCATTGCCATTTTACAAATGAAGCAACCTAGGCTAAAAGACACTTGCCCTTAGTCACATGTAAGACAGAAAGCTAGAATGTAGATCCAGGCATCTAACTCCTGCATGATTGATCATAAACAGTGACACTCTGATGTAATAATATTCTCTCTGATAGCAATCTTTCGTTTCAGTTTTATAAAAGCCTGTTATGGAAAATTTAAAGAGGCAAGCCTTAGAATGTTACTCGGTGGATATTCTAGATAACTGGCAAGCAGCGAGCTGTTTAAAGAAACATAAATTGGCCATGGGAATATTTGGGGAGAAAAAGTAAGTCTACTAAGATAAGTCTACAGGGTAAAAAAGATGCACTCAGTATAAATACAAAAAAGTAAAAAAAAAACTCTTAAGATGAGGTCATCCTGCAAACTGCCTGACACACAAATTGTGCTCTCTCTAAACAGTCTCTGCAGATAGTTTGAATCTAGTCTTTGATTCTCTAGTGGCAGAGATTGCAAATTCACCTTTAGCTAAATGTTCCGTTGTCCAATTGGTTTTAATTATATACTTTTTCCTTGACTCTATATTTTCCTTATTTTACATTAAGCCTCTTTAAATTCTCACCTAAGGAGGAAATGAGTGCCTCTCTTTTTTCAGAACTTCATTTACATGTTTGTATCACATGAGCTTCGGTCACTTTTCTCAAGTAGACCCGTTAACGCTTCGGCCCACAGACTCCTCCTTGTCTAATCAGTTTAGATTCGTCTTAGTTTTTGGATGTTTATTAACAAAAATGTTTATCTACTGACTATTTTTCTTCTTCTGAAATGGAATAACAGAAAGAAACATGGAACATCTATGTTTCTTGCTTTAAAGAACACTTTAATAGTTTGAATCACTGTTTTCCTTTTTTTTAATCCAAATTCTTCAGGTTAATATCTTTGTTTGACTTAGATCTGGAATGCCTGACTGGCAGTGTGAACTCAAGGTTAACACCAATTTCCAGCCAGTACTGGGAAGGACAACACTTAATCCAGCTGTGACGGATGAATAGCACCTGACTTCACAGAAACCACTTGTCACACACCACAGTTAAGCAATGTGTTAAAGGGACTGGCTTTCATGGAGGGACTCTGAGCTCCAGATGACTCACTCAGCTTACAGCCTCTCTGCCTTACTTTCTAGAGACATAGCCTTTGTTCTATTTTCTAATTTACTTCAATCCTATTTTATTTTGGGAAACAGTTTTCCCCAGTGACTTTCAGTTCGCAACTGAGTATGGCATGAAGCACTGCGGTAGATTGTTTTGTTGACCCCCAAGTAATGGCCCCCCCTCTATCTACACCCTTTACAATGTGAGCTTTGCAACTCCTCTCATCAAAATGTGGTGTCTATTGCCCCAGTACTTAAAACAAGGATAGCCTTGTAACCTGTGTTGACGAGTAGCGTATCATGAAGGTGACAGTGTGCCACTACTGAGCCTACCTAGGTCTCAAGAGGCTTTGTGCAGTTTCACCCTCAGAATTCCATCTTTGCCATGAGAACAAGCCAAGATCTGCTAGGAAATGAGACTATGTGAAGCAGAGATCAATCATCTCATCAAGATATCTTCAACTAACCAGTCCTCGTCTGACCCAACAACTGGTTGTAAATGCATGAATGAGCCCAGCCAAGAACAGCTGAGCTTGGCCCGGATCAGCAGAACCCCCCAGCCAATCCTAAATTCATGGGCAAAAATAAATGCTCATTGTCATGTAACATGGCAGTCTTGTGGTTGTGATTACATAGTATCAGTATAGCCTAAATGCTGATACAAGCCCATTTCTAACTATCAATTCTTGCATTCTCCATTGCATACTTTTCATAGCCTGTTACATAACCTTTCTTGTTTTCAGATCATGATTGTTTGACAGCCTTTCTTCCATTTTATTAAAAGTTGTGACATTCTTTGTTGTCCTGACAGAGGAGAGTGGCTGGGTAATTTGACTTGCATGTGACTATTCCAAGGAGCCAGCCAGGTTCAAATTGAGTGTCTAAGTAAGACCATTTAATGGATAATCGCCAGTTTTCATAGGTTGACCTCACTTGCTATACCCACTCTGTTTCCTAGCCTGTTAACTTTGCAGGCGCCATTCTGTCACAGACCTGATCCATGAAACCACTGCAAGTTATCTATCTACCCTTTGACCTTAGTCAATTAGTAGAAACATGTGCTGCCACCAGGCCAAGCTTTGATCTAGAAGGATGTTTCTTAGCCAGAGGAATGAGAATAATCACTATTCCAGTAATAGCAACAACACATCGACAAACAAGGTTTGTCTGCAGATTTGAAGTGAGAGCAGATTTTTTCTTCCAATTTTGTATTTCACAAAAATAAATAAACAGGCAAAAGCAAAATGGCACTATGGGTGCAAACTCCTGTAAAATCAGGTTTCCCCTGAATACAAAGCCTTATTCCCATGTTAAAGTAAGCAGCCCCCTCTACTTCCTAAATTTTTCATTGAGGCCCAAAATCTAAGGCACTGGATTGTCATGCTTTGATAATTTCTCACTAAAAGCACAGGCTCCAGAGAAGGAAGACTAAACAAAACAAAACAAAACAAAACGCTGGCATTTCAGATAGATACAAATTAACTGCCTCTAAAACTTGCATACAAAAGCCCACTCTGTTTGGCTGAAGTATACAGGTCATTTGGATAAAAGCAGGACTAATTGAGGGTAGAGAGGTGGCGTGCAGGGAGGGTGAAGGAAATTCAGGGAGTTTTCATTTCTGGAAACTTGATGAAGGATTTCTGACCTAACACCAGTGAGTGCTCATAATTTCTGGGAAATTAGAGTCGGTGGGGAAGAGAACAAAATATAGGCTAAAGACAGGATCCAAAAAGAAAGAGCTAGGTGCAAGGATGATGCGCTAATGTGGAAAAGCAGGAATGAAGACAAAGAAGGCTGTGGAGAGACTCAGGAACGCAAAGGCCTGAATGGAGTGGGGAGAGGAAAGAGATGAGCATGTCACGTACTGACCACTAGCAAGTGAGAAGGCTCAGCCGTGCGCCTTAGCGTTTGCATATGACTGAGTTGATAGAACACCCGTAAGAGACTCCGTTGACTTCATCCCATTATCTGAAAGTAGGAAACAAACCAACATAAATAAACTACTGAAAACTAGATTTTCTTAAACAGCTGAGGGTAACTACTGCATAGCTCGACCAGAGATATAGTCAAATCAGAATGTAAGTAAAATGTTCAGCCATTTGGGGAAGAAGCCATTTTGTTTGAGGAGTAGATAAGTTTAGTAAACTTCAGACTCTTCTACTTGCCAGTTATCCTCTGGGCCATGGGAGTGCTGCAGCCATTGGTCTGTGACAGCCCTGAGAACAGCACAGCATGAGCTTCCTGTTACCGACTTCCCAGGTTACCTCACCTTCTGACATGCCAGGCTCCTTGTTCACTACAAGGTGCAGAAAAGCAGCACTGTGCCCCATCACCGCAGGGCGTATCTGTGGCTATTTCAGGGTCCTCTTTGCCATCCGTTAAAAATGAGTCATAGGCCATCTAGCTCCCTCTCTGGTTTTTTTTGCCTTAAAAACTGGGCCATGAGTTAGATACATGAACAGAAACCATTTCACAACTTCAGGAGGCTTTGTGAATTACAGACAGTAAAATACTTGACATATTATCTCTACATAGAGTTAATCAAAATCATAAAATCTAAGGTATAAACTCAAAATCTGATATTTTATTTGAAAAATGTATGGCAACAGTCATATGCCATGATAGATTTAATTTACTTCATCTCTTTTCTTTTCCATGGTAAATCATACTTCAAGTATTAAACATAGACTTTATCTCTAAAAATAAAATAAAATAATCTGTATTATAAAACTGTCAAAAAATAGAACATTGTATTTCATGCCTATAAGGCATGTTTAGATCTACCACAAAACTAAAACCATATTTTTTTAAGAAAATTTACAATTGGGTTTTATTAGACCCAACTTAAGTAGAGGTTTTTTTTTTTACTGTCATTGTGCATAATTGGCTTGAGATCAGAATTTGTATTATTAATTTTGAGAAAATTATCTGGTTATATTAATAATTTCATGAAAACATTTTTATTCACAGTATTTCTGTATCCTCTTTAAAAAGATATTATTGTATCTATAAATGGAAACATATCTATGACTATGAAAGTTAAAACAAAAACTCTAAGTTTGTTTTTCCCTGCTGAACAACAAAAAAATATCTTTAAGATTTTTAACAGTGTCTTTGTCTGTTTGGAGTCTTTCAGTTTCTCACTCAACAAGAGAACTCAACTGCTAGATACTAAAAAGGAAAATAAAATTTTACTTCAATTTTTTTTCCTGACTTTGTTCAGATAAACACATTTAGTGCCCAAAGAGGCACTAAATCATCCCATATACAATAATGAAATGTTGTGTTAGAAGCCTGTTAAATTTGAAAATTTGCTTGAGAATACACTAAAGGATATATATGAGATGGGCTACAAAGATCATCTGCGTAATGATTTCTTTCTCCTTTTGCAATAAAAGTTTAAGCACTCTGAAAATTAAAAGCACTAAAGCACAGCAGTCAAATAAAAACAATCCTGGGCAATTCAGGTTTCTGTGGGGTCCTTCACAAAGCCAAAAAACTTTCATCAAAGCAGTGGTCTGGGTAGGAACATGTTTTGCCTAATACCTTTGTGGTTAATACTATGCCTTAATAAAATTCTCTAAACTTATTTCTCCAGAATTAAGTAATCTAAAAAAAAAGAGGCAAAAGCTTGGTTGCAAGTTGACCATTACAACACTCATTTCCCTATTGTTAGATAAATATTTCATGACCTCATTTATAGAATGATAGAATGTACAAATAATAGGATGATACAAATGCACAAATTTGATAGAATGTACAAGTGAATTTTTGCCAGATATAAGTTGCATGTAATTGATGTATTAAACACAGTAAATATTCATATTTGAGTGTATGTACACAAAATGAGAGAAGACTGGATAATTTTCTAAATTCAAGAAAAAATAGAGGAGCCAATATTAAAAGTAAAATATTTATCTGAATTATTTCAAACGGGGTAAAATTACATTATAGATGTTACATCTTCTATTTCAACTTGCCTGTGTTTAAAAAAAGAAAGGAAACCAAAAATGACATTCAAATTTTCAAATCCAGAAACTATTTGGAATTTCCTAGGAATCAATATACTTTCCTAAATGCTTAAATAGGTCTTGATTGTGTAATCAAGTGATAAAAATTTAAACTACCTCCATTCATATTTAAGATTAAAAGTCTCATTGAATGGCTGTTTGGTTAGTGAGATAGGTAGCTGATAGATGGTAAATGGATAAATGGATTACAGAGTAGATAGATGGATAGATGATAGATAGATAGATAGATAGATAGATAGATAGATAGATAGATGATAGATGATAGATAGATAGATAGATAGATAGATAGATATAGATAGATAGATAGATAGATAGATAGATAGAGCTGATAGATCATATTAAAGTAAAACTTGGTAAATACCACAAACTCAGTAGCTGCAAACTAGTAAATTATATAACATATGCCTTCAAAATAGAAATTTGGGGTTATTTGACCCACTATGAGCATTTAGAGTCCGCAATTTAATGGCTCAATCTCAATGCTTCCTGTCTTCTTGTAGCTGCTGAACCAAAGTGTGAGTTTACTTCTATTGTTTGAGAATAATTAATCTGAGGCCTTTGAGGTCTTCCTCCGAGGCCCTCTAAATACAAATGTGACACATACAATGGTCATAAGTAAAGAGCAAGACCAAGGGACCCTTCCTCTTTTTTCTTTGTTAGCCTGGAGGCACAAGGAAATTTCTACTCACATTAGGACTTTGCTGGTTCAGGCCGGCCAAGTGGCTCAGTTGGTTAAGAACTTGCTTAAGAGTGTGAGCTCTGAGCAACAGGGTCGCTGGTTTGATTCCCAAATGGGCCAGTGAGCTACACCTGAGCTGAGCGGCTGCTGAGCTGCCAACAGGTGGCAGGATGGCTCAGCTGGTGAGAGCACTGCTCCTAACAACAAGGTTGCCTGTTATATGGTGGGCTACACCTGCCTGCAACTAAAGATTGAACTCGGTAACTTGAGCTGAGTTGCCGCCCGGATGGCTCAGTGGATAGAGCGTGTGCACTTAACAACGAGGCTGCCGGTTCAACTCTCGCTACGCCCACCCGCAACTAACTGAACACAGCACCTTGAGCTTAATGGCACAACTAGACTTGGAGCTGAGCTAGCTGCGCCCTCCACAACTAAGATTGAAGGACAACAACTTGGCTGTTCCCCTTCCCCAATTCCCCAACACTGTTCCCCTCCTCCGACTCCCCAATAAAATCTTAAAAAAAAAAAAAAGACTTTGCTGATTATTCCCATGGGCAGAGCAGTTGTTTGTCAGATTAATGAAGCCAGGAATAATCACTGGGAGGGAAGAGATGGAGGGTTGAGGGTTGTTGTGCCTTTAAGGGAAGAGACCCACAGGCTTCACTTTCTGCCCCTGAGTCTCTAAGAGGACCAGCAACTTTAGCCAGAGTCTCAGTGTGGGGAGCCCCAGCCATTTGCCTCCAACTCCTTATACTGCGTCTCTCTTCCATGTGGCTTAGAAACTATTCCTTGCATTTCTGGGCAGGCCGGGACATTCGTCCTTGGCTCCTAGCTAGCCATGCAGTAGGATACACTGGCAATAGCGAACACACAGTTTATAATGTCATCCACAAAGGTCATCATGTTATTCTTTCATAAATTTTTCACAAGTGTCAAGTGATCTTGTTTTTTTCTAGTTGGTTTAACTATTTTACCTGGAATATTTTAGATTGCTCAAATTATATTGATTACTTTCATCATAGCATCTATATATCTTGGAATAGCTGTTGGGATTACAAAGCAGGGTTTGGTGCCCAGTCTCTAAAACTTACCTACCTCCCTGCAGGTCCTCAATCAAGGACTGGAATTTGTACCGTAAGGCCCTATGCTAGGCTTTCGATCCACCTTTTTCTCAAGAATAGCCCACCTGCAGAGCAGACCAAACCTGACATAACTGTAGCCCATGAGAAAAAGGTAATAAATTACAGAGAAGGCATGCACGCTAAACAAATTAACCCCCAAAGAGCCCTACATGGCCTGTATTTTTTCTAGATGAAGATGGCAACTACAGTTTCATAAATTAATATTCAAAACATCTGACTATACACATCTAAATTGTTCATCAAAACAATATATATGGTGAGCTCATTGAGGTTATTTTGTCAAGTCACAAGTAGTTAAAGATCAAAAAATAATTCTCATTGTTTGACAAGCCCTCATCCTCAGAGTATAAAATGTGTATAGAAGCATGATTTGCATGGTAGAGAATATCAAAGTAATTCAACTTTGTGAAGTCAAATGCCAACTCATTTTCAATATCCAAATTTCAATTGTTTTTTGCAGATTAGAACCATCTCTAAACAAATTATAACAATCAAGCTCATTTTTCAGAGACAAACACTTTTTCTGTAATAACTGTGTTGGAAGATCAGAGCGCATCTCTTAGAAGTTTAAATTTCAATGGAAAATTAAAGTTCTTATTTAAGACATATCCTTGTAGCAGACCATGTTTGCATATAACTTACATAACACCATTGTTCAGGCTCTCTTAAGTAAATAGCACATAGCAAACGGATGATGGTAGGGTACAGAAATACACAGAGAAGCACAGGCTAGAGGAAAGGTGGGAATAGTCACTGAGGGCCTTGAGATTACTTTTTAGGAACACAAAAATTTTGGACAGGAAAAATACTATTTTTCTTTCTTAAATGTCAAGAGAAAAGGAATATATATTTTATGTTATTTTCTTTCAAAATGTATTCCATACTTTCTATAATATGTCTGGTAAGAGATTCAACTTTACACAAGTTAAAATAAATTTAAATTAAATGTTTCAAAAAACAGGAAAAGCAGGGCGGAAGGCAATTATTTCCTTAATGGCATCTTGGTTTATATTGTAGTTATTGTTTTTCCAGGGAAATTGTTAACAAGATGCTCAATTCAGAAAATAGTGATAAGCAAATGAGAACAACAAATCAAGTATGCATTCAGATTCTGATGTGCACTAAACATCACGTGGGTGTGGTGCACTAGAGAGATGGAATTACGGAATATTGCAAAAGAGTCCTGCAAAGAAGTCTTACAGTTTTCTTCAGGGAAAATGAAATAAGCCTGAGACAAGTGATGCATAGTTCAAGATAAAGGGGATGAGAAATCCAAGAATGCCACCAAAGATAGATCTGGGTTTCTTCATTTTTCAACATGGGAGAATTCATTCTAGGTCGTCCAATTGATATGGTTGCATTAGTTTGCTATTACTGCTATAACAGATCACCACAAACTTACTGGCTTATTACAACACAAATTTATTAACTTGTAGTTCTGGAGGCCCAAAATGGGTTTCACTGGAATTAAATCAAGATGTTGGTAGGACTGATTCTTTCTGAAGGCTCTAAGGGAAAATCTGTTCTCTCTCTCTCTTTCTCTCTCTCTCTTTTATTTTTTTTTATTTTTTGTTTGTTTTTGTTTTTGTTTTCCTGGCTCCTGGATGTTACCTGAATTCCTTGGATCTTGGTGCCTCCCTCCATCTTCAAAGCCAACAGCATAACATCTTCCAATCTCTCCCTGACTCTGACCCGCCTACCTCCATCTTCTCAGGACCCTCACAATTACATTTGGCTCACCTGAATAATCCAAAATAATCTCAGGGTTCTTAAAATTATATCTGCAAAATCCCTTTTGATATGCAAGATAACATATTCATATGTATTGGGGATTAGGATGTGGACATCTTTTGGGGTAGAGATATTATTCTCCTGCCACAATTATGGATTAGGTTTTTGATTTGGTTTAAAAAATTGAGGACTTTATTTTGTATTATACACACTTGTGTCTACACACACACACACACACACACACACACACACACATATATATATATATATATATATATATATANACATATATATATATATATATATATATATATATACACACACAAGTATGCACACATATATACATATATACACATATATACCAACCTAATCCCCCACATATATAAATACATAAAATATTATTTATTTTTCAAGCACCAATCTGGGGTTTGACCTAATAGTAAGAAATTTTGCTTTTCATGGAAGCCTGGCTTAGGGATGTGGTTCTGAAATTAGGGTCCAAGATGATAGGTGTCAATGCCAATTAGGCCAACTGTGTCTGACAGCTGGCAATTATCAAAGTTAGGATCCTCTCCTCCCCCAGAGAACGGGAGACAGAGGCCCTCTCCTTCCTGATGATGCATTTTAAATGAAGGGCTTTCAGGTCCTTGGAAAGAGAACCCTGAGTTGTCAGAGAGTCATATACTACATCTCAAAAGGGCAGGAAAGATTCACAGCTGTAAGCCCTTTTTAGTAAATGCTCTGAGAAAGGGTGGTCATGGGCCTATGTCAGGTGTTGGCTAGAACAAACAGTAAATGATTTTGGCAGCCTTGAATTTTCTCAGGCAGGCACTCTAAGGGGGGCTGGGTTCCTCCCAGGGATGTGGCCTTGAGCCATTAGAATCTATGTGAGTGTTTGTTTAAGCCTTTAAATGTGGGGGGAGGGGCGGACAAAACCATTCCTGTTCAGAGTCTGTAGTTTTTCTAGACCAAGTTTGAGGCCTAGTCAAGAAGAGGGCTCAGAGGAGCCTGGCTAGCTTTTGGTAAAGGAGAGAATCTTTGTCATGTTTGTATTAGAAGATTTTAAGCCCATTCATTCTTTAGAGAGATGCAATTACTCAGCTCTTTAATATACAAATCTAAAGGTACCTGAATCAGTACTATTGAAAACACTCGGTTCTCCTCTGGTGACTGGAATCCATTGCTCATTTATTAGCTTCTTACTCACTCCCTGGATTTGCTGATCATGGGCCTCTCTGACTCTCGGTTCCCCGAATGTGGAACCAATTTATTTGCCAACTTGGCCACACACAGGAGCCAGCTGGCTACACTCACTGTTCTCTGAACCAGGGAGAACCCAGAGTATAGCCTCTCCAAAACCAGCTAGCCAGGCCCCAGAAAATCTGCCAGAAATCTCTGAAAATTTCCAGAACTGGCCAGCTGTGCTAGACATCTGTGTTCCAGAGCCGGGGATCCTCAAGCCACGTGCCAAACCCACCGGGCCAACTCTTGCTATAAGATGGGGCCCCCATTTTCGATTTTCAGTCATCTTCTGATATTTCTGCATGTTCAGGGCTAGCCAGTTGTAATCGAAAGAAACAGATTTTGTTAGGTTCAACCTTTTCTAACATCCACGTACATAGTTCAGTGCATTTTCCAAACCAGAAGATTCTTATTAAAAACAGTCCAGCAAGATTCTGGATTTCCCAGCACTCAGGTCCACACAACTGAATAAGAACACATTTGGGAAAGAAAATTGATTTATAAAATAGCTGAAGAACTACATGATAGAATAAAATGTAGTGGTATCATCATTAGCATTTCTATTACTTTTGATGTTGATATTGCTAATATTTTGTATGACATGTTGTCTCACAAATAGCTGAGTCTGATTTGTGTGTGTGTGTGCTTTCCTTCTTTTGAGCTCGGCATGCTTATAGGAAAGAGTCTTTTAGGAAAAATCGAGTTTTTAGTGATTCCTTATATAAACTTTGGAACAAAATGATTATGTAATATATCAGTGATGTTACTGTTGAGATGATATGTCTTGAAGATCACTTGAGACCTGTTTCCAGGTGTGTCTGAGCTTTAATTTATGCATCTATGAATTATTACTAATATTACACTTCTCTAGGTATTATTGTGAGAAGGAAATGAAATAACATACATAAAATCCCCTAGCATGCCTGTTACATCACAAATACAAAATTAATATGTGTCCCTTGTTGGAAATGTTATTATTTTTTAGTCCTAGATGTTTCTTTAGAAGGAATATAAGGGAAATTTTTAGGTCTTTGCATGTCTTAATCTTCCAACTATCATCCCCAAACACCTTCATAACTCAGATTGTGAATTTAATTCCTTTGGGTAAGTTGGGGTAGGGGAGTTAGTTGTTTCTCTTTGTTTCTGTGTTCAGTGGATGATTTGACCTAATTTACCATTTTTAGTTGTGTGTCTTCCACAGAAGCTAGCAGGAAAAAAAATCATGTATGCCTTCGACATGATGAGATTTGAAGTCTCCTTTGTAAGAAATCTTAAATGCCTACTCGTTCCAAGAGGCCATTATCCCTTTTTTATTCTTCTTTCTCTTGGAACTGACTTACATTCATAGAATCTCCAAATACAATGAAGCAAAGAGGAAACTTTTCAATCAGTTAAATATGTTGGGCACTTGGTACATGTACAACATGGTCTTAAATTGAATAAGTGATCCACTTTGGATAAAAAGAGAGGCAGGGCAAAAATAATTTAGGGAGCGGAGCCATAGTGCCGAAGAGGAAATACCAAATACACATTCAGAGACCGAGATTAGGCCATTTGGGCTGAAACACATGGCTTAAGTAGAAGAGAAAATGACAACATGCTTCCTCATCTAGCTATCAATTCTGTGCTCCCTTTGGCCATTCATTGCTAGCCAAGAGCTCTGCCAGGTTTTTCAAATGAATTTCTACACCCATTACATCTATTTCCTCTCCACCTACTTCCCCCTTCACCCCCTGTAGTTTGCTTTCTATTTCCAACAATGCACCAAGTTTGTGTTTATAAAGGTCACCAGCAGCTTTAGTATTGCCATATCAGGTGACCTTTCAGATTTCATTCTACAGAACTCTTTCTGGATAACTAACACTTTCTCTTAATACTCTTTTCCTTGACTTCTATGTCTTAACAATTTTCTATCTTGTCTCCTTTCTGCTTTCTGACCATTGCTAGTTATTTTTCCTGGTTTTCTTCCCCTGCAATGTGTGTGCATGACTTAACTTTAAAGGGCTGGTCCCTCAGATCTTTTCTCCACATATTTTGTGCTGTAGACTGCAGCCACTCCCCACGCTTTAACCATGCCTTATCAAATGTTGCTTCTCTGCTGCCTGATCCTAAAATATCTCCATGGCTCATTCCCACACTGACATGTAGTGTCCTCACTTGAGCCCTTCATGCCCTGGTCTCATTATCTCTTCCATTGTCATAGCTGACAGCACCTTCACACTTGCCTGCTACTCTCAACCCTCTGGGCTACATGCAGTTCTTGGAGGATTCATCTTCTCTATGTTGCATATTATTATTATTTTTTTTTGCATGTACTCCCTTCCACCTGTAATGGCCTTCCCCATTCTGTGCAGCTCTTTAAAATCTGCTAGTCCTTCAAAGCTCAGCTCAAGTTTCTTAATATGGATTCCCATGTCCCCATTTGGAGGCAAATGCTCCTCTGTCCTCTATGTTAAGAGTTGCTTTTGGAGGCCTCGTCTCCCCTTTCAAGATGTGGATACTTTAAAAAGACAACCACTGTTTTTTGTCTAGTCCCTCTGCCTCCAATGCGTGGCATAACTTTTGACCCATCATACACAATCAAAACCTCTTTGTTCAATGAAAAAACGAATAAAGCAAGCAAGTCAGTAAGGAGCCCAGACTATCTACCTCTCTTAGGCGTTTTCTAATCTTGTTTGTGTGACTACTTCCTTGGCATGTCCATTTCTACTAATCTCAAGTCCAAAGCTTTCAATACTTGAAACAGTACCTCGCTCACAATGGAGACCTCCCACCCTAAAGTTCATTCTCTGAGAATTTCCCATTAAGGCAGGGATTTTCTGCTCCAATAGGCTGCAAACTTCTTGAATGCCGGGCTCGTTTACCCCAGCACTCAGTAATAATTAATCCACACAGCCACACACTTAATTAACTGTCTAACTAAATGACTTGTAAAATAATAAACACAAAAACTGAAAGTGCAACTTGAGGCCAATTGGTAGATGACTAAAACCAATCATTTGTTCTGCTTAGAAGGCATTCTACTTGGTTTCTGTCAAAATCCTTCAAATTGCTCCCCTGGACTCCTTAGGTTCCACTTAGCAGATGATACTTAGTAGATGGAGATCTAGCATTAGAGTTATTTTGAATGGACTTTTCCTACCCCATTCTCCCTTAACGATAAGCTAGTTGAGGTCAGTCACATTTTCCCATTGCTTTTAGATCACCTTGCCCAAAGTAGGCATTTATGGCTGTTTGTTTGAATTAAAACACCAAGCTGTTGGGACCGACAGAGCTCATCAGAGATACTAGGTTGCAGCTCAAGAGAAGTGATTGGATACACAGAGAGCTATATAGCAATAGAGAAGCCCAAATAACTGACAGTGTATCCCACAAGACCTTGCTTTTTTTCAGAACAGGAGATGGTTTCTGGGATCTTCTCAATGTCCATTTCTTTCTACAGAACCTGCTCCATCACCCGCTCCAAAAGGGAAAAACCAGACGAAAAGTTGGCTTCTGCCAAACAGCCTCAAATCCAGTAACATAACTGAACTGCTGAACAGACATCCAAATTTAAAGACCCAGGGTAACTTGCCCAAGCATTTCCTATGAGAACACATCTGCTTAATAACAATGTAACAAATGTGATAAGAACGCCAATCACAGAGAAAGCTGGTTCAACCCATGTTAAAGGTCAACGATAATTACCAGACTAAACAAATCATTAGAAATATGTCCCCGATTCCAATGTGGACTTTAAAATACTTAAGAATAACTTGGAAACAAAGCTTCACTTTAGTAAGCACCAGGATAACTAGTACCAAATGGTTTAGCTACAACTGTTCTTTGAAAAGATTTTTTATTTTAGGGGGTTTTTTTTGGTATGTAAGAGCAGATAAAATTAGAGAAAACTATAGACTGAATTCCTCCTGAAGTGTCTCTTATTTATTTGGAAGAGGTAAATGAGATAAATTCTATGTGTCAATTTATAGTAGACACTCTTAGTCTGGTAATATGTGGACACAATTCAGCCATTATAGATAATAAATGATTGTAAATGTTTTAAAGTACGATTTCATTTTAGAAGCAGAAGAAAATACGTACTTATTGGAAAGAAAAGAAAACTGACTTATTTCTCTTTTTTTTCTGATATCTAAAAAATGCATTCATAAATAGGAAACAAATTTCCTAGTTTTAGGTAGCAGTAATTTACAGTTAAGTCTATCCATCAACAAAATCTATATTCCAAACTCTTCTAAAATGTGCTGAGGAATAAAATTAAATATAAAAGTTTTCCAAAATTGAGTGGTATTTTTATCATCAAAGAGATATAAAATAACGATTTTTTTCATGAAGAATATTTCACTTTGAGACTTCCATTTTTGTCCTCTCTATAACCTGTACAATGTGTTTTTCCTAATGTCATTTTTCCTGGCTGAGAAATACATTAACAAGAATAGAGTTTAAGAAAAAAAAAAAAGTAGAGGTGGGGAGATCATGAGTGTTATGTCACAAGTGACTTCAAATGGAAGAAAAATACCAATTCCACATTTCATACTGAAGAAAGAATGGAAATTTAAAGATCATGTTCACTAACTTTCCTTTTGTGCCCACAGTCAACATGGATTTCTGTGTTTGATTAACCTAGCATTCATCCCACTAAGAAATCGTTCCTTCATAGAAAATAATGACTATTCCAACACAAAGTGAAGCAGTGTGAATGTTTTATCTTTTGCCATGCTGGATCTCAGGAAAACTTGCAATGTTTAAGAGTTGTACTGCTAGCTTTTTCTCCAAATGATCATTTGGGGTATTTGAAAAAGTCACTCTTCTTCACGTTGACTAACATGCATAGATTTTTTTTTCAATTTTGCAGCTTGTTTACTTATTTATTTCCCAGATATATTGAGCTATGATGGACAAAGAAAAACTTGTGTATTTATGGTGCACATTGTGATGTTTTTATATACATACACATTGTGAAATGATTACCACAGTCAACCTAATTAATATATCTATCAGCTTACATAGTTGCCATTTTTTTGTGTGTGGTGAGAACACATGATCTACTCTCTTAGCGAATTTCAACTATACAATATAGTTTATTAACCATGGTCACCATGCTATAGATTAGATCTCCAGAGCTTATTCATCTATTTCCAACTCCAGTCTAATAAGAAATTTTTGTGTGTACTGTCAATCAATATATTATTAGTGTCAGAATTAATAATCATGTATGAAAAACTCTTATCAGCTGGGAGAAGGAAATTATACAAGATTTTACCAGTTTCTGGTGGCATTACTGCTTCTATCACAGTAGCTGTAGGCCTTGATTTCAGTAAATCTCTTCATTGGCTTCAATGACTTTTGTTCTAATGATAATATAATTCCATGACTAGTGTTACAGCATCACCCACAGTAGCAGATGCACAATAAATGATCCAGAAAACATTTTTTCCCCCTTAACAAATCACTGGTAACTTCTAGCAACATTAAACGCCCCCATTTCTTATGCCCAGGGGTGGAAAGAATTCAGGGTGGGCCTGATGGAAATTAGGTCCCAAATCTACAAGAAATTTAATATTCTCAAACTCTTCAGGTTCCTTTTGCTTTGGTTTACATGGGAACCTGTGTTTGTAATGGAGTTTTGTGTTAATCAGCTCCAGATAGAGTCCTTCTCGCCTATGCTTTCCCAAATCCACTCAAATCATTTTCCTAACATTTATCCAAGTAATGTTTTATGACTTGATATATTTTTTTTTCAGTCTTGCACCCTAGATTTCAAGTACCATGAAGGTAGAGGCAATGTTTGTTTGTTGTTGTTATTGAGTATTTTTGTTTTTGATTTTGATTTTTTTTTTGGTTGATTGGTTGGTTTGGGTTTTATTTGCTTGTTACATTTCTATACATTGTATCCTTATTATATCTAACAATGCCCTAGAACATGTAGGTGTTTAAAAATATCTATTTAATTAATTTATGTATTAATTAATTAAGATTTTGTGTTCTCTTAGGGTTCCTGAGATAATACTCTATCATAAAATTAACTTGACCCCCTCCTTTTCCTTCTCTGACCCCTCTGCCTTAGAGAAGAAATGATTTTGCTGCGTTTAACATATTTCTACAAACTGGATTTATCAACGCACCCCCACCCACAGCAACTACCTTCAGCACTGTAACCACCACAGCCCTCGTCTTTTTGATGAAGAAACCCTGTCCCTTCTATCTTTTCTCCTGCAACATGGTTTGAATTTCTCTTATGTGTTAGGGTTCTTTTCCTACACCAACTTTGTGCTGTGGAAGAAATAAAGTGGGGGAAATCAGTCTTTGACATCTACATAACAAAATTTTCAGAGTTGCTCACTCTTTCCTGAAAAAGAAAGTTGATGCCATCTCTAAAATATTACAAATGACTCTGTCAGTCTTCCTCTTACCTGGCCATGTTTTGGGCCAAAGCTGAGGAAACACTGATGAAGACTCATGGACCTTCAAGTTGCTTAAAGTAGAGTGGAGAGCATACATGTGAGCAAAACTTTCCATGTGATAAGACAGTTACTGTTATGTATGTATTGAGTAATGTGAGGTGCTTGGAGAAGACACACCTAGATCTGCCATAAGAACTCAGGGGAAAAGTCACCAGGAAAAAATATGTATGTATATAAAATGGTGACTTCTCTGATGATTAGTGATGTTGACCAGGTATTTACTAGAAGAAATCCAAAACAAAAACAAAAACAAAAAATAAAACTAATTTGAAAAGATATATCCATCCCTATATTCAATGCAGCATTATTTACAATAGCCAAGATATGGAAGTACCTAACTATATATCAATAGATGACTAGATAAAGAAGCAGTGGTACATATACACAATGGGATATTACTTGACTATAAAAAAAGAATGAAAAGAAATCTTACTATTTGAGACAACATGGATGGAACTAGAGGATGTTATGCTAAGTGAAATAAGTCAGATAGAGAAAGACAAATGCCATATGATTTCACTTATTTGTGGGATCTAAAAATCAAAATAAATGAAAAAACAAAACAGAAACAGATTCATAGATACTGAGAACAACCTGATGGTCGCTAAATGGGAGGGTGACTAAGGGGATAGGTAAAAAAGGTGAAAGGATTAAGAAGTACAAATTGGCAGTTACAAAGTAATCATGGGGATGTAGAGCATAGGGAATATCGTCAATAATATTGTAATAACTATGTATACTGCCAGGTGGGTATTAGAGTTATGAGGGGAATCACTTCATAAGTTATATAAATGTCTAACCACTATGCTGTACACCTGAAACTAGTATAATATTGAATGGCCACTGTAACTTTAAAAATAATAAAAATGTTTTAAAAGATATAAAATTAAAATAAGCTAAAAAAAAAGAATATGGTGACTTGAGTGATGTGTGAATTTGCTGGGCAGAAGAGAAAGGATGCCCTGGGCAGTGAAAGCAGTGTATAAGCAATAGAGAGTAGTGTTTTCTCAGCTAACATGAGTAATTCAGCAGCGTGTGTGTGTTTGTGTGTGTGTGTGTGTGTGTGTGTGTGTGTGTACACACACACACATGCATGCACATGCACGCATGAAAGTCTTAGGGGATTCAAAATTGAAAGATGAGTATGCACAGGTTAGCCAAGTTCAGCTAAATAAGTTTTACTCTACCCTGTGGATGATCAAACGTAATTTTATATTTAGTAGTAAGAAAGGTTTCTGACCAACTGATCAATGAGAAATGAGACTAAAAGCAGAGAGGATGATGCAACAGTTGAGGCAAAAGATCACATGAATTGATGAGCTATTATGACAACAGAGTCAGCGGAGAAAATGATTTTTAGGAGGAATGTTAAATAGGACTTGACGATGGAGTGAATGGATGCTGGGTGTAAGGTAGAGGGGGGCAGTACTATCTAGGACCACGGAGGATGCTAGAAGAGCAAGTTGGAGATGAGAGGATGAGCTTAGTAATGGAACAGGTGGAGCTATCCAGATAGAAACAGACTGTTTCCTTAGGAGCTCAACTGAAGAACGGACCTGAAGAAACAAACTTGAGACTCATCAGCAACTGAGTGCAGGTGAAGGTATACTTAGAAAAAGAATAAAGTTACCTTTGCAGAGTGACAAGAAAAAAGAACTAAGAACAAAATGCTGATGAATCCCAGCACTTAAGCCATGGACAGAAGAAGCACTACAAAGAACACTGACAAGTGGCCAGAGCCATGGAAAAGAACTCATGGAAGAAGGAAAGGTAGAGGAGGAAGTGGTAAACAATAATAAGGTCAGAAAGCTGGTCATGTAAGAAGAGAAACAAAAATTTCCCATCGGCCTTAATACCTTGGAGGGCATCGGTGAGAGTTGCTAGAAATTTTCAACGGAGTGGTGAGGTGTGAGGCCAAAGGGCTATGGTTAATAATATCAATAGAAGAGGAGGGACAGGGACATCTAGATGTTAGCTACATGGCGAAATGGAGCCTACAGAGAGTTTCATCTTAAAGGTGAAAAAGGAAAATGTCATCAAGACTGAAGATAACATCAATGGGAAACAAGAAGTAGAAGATACAGAAAAGAGGGGATAATTTTTGGACCAAGTTCCCCAAGAGGGAGGGAGATATAGAAGAATATGAGGTAGAAGACAAAAAGGTGGTATTAACTGGGATAGTGATGGATGTGTCTTTGCTACTAAGATGGAGCGAACCAAGGGGCAAGTGCTGAGGAGTGTCAAGAAAAGGAGCCAGAAAGTTAAAAGCGTTCCCTTCCAATAGCTTTTATTTTCTGGTGAAAACAGGAATAAAGATAGAGGAGAACTAAAGAGGTGGAGGCTTGGAATAACTGTTGGGAGGTGGGGGTCAGGGGTGGCAGAGAAAACCAGTCGGAAGAGGTTTTGAGTTTACAACTCCTGACACCAGAGGACCCTGAAGCGGTGTCATGAGTCTGGCCTCAGGAGGTGAGTGGGGCCAGAGGGGACTAGGAAGGCTCCATCTGTAAAGGAGGGGCAGGCAGGAAACTTTTCCCAGAGGACGCACCTGAGCAACTAAGGTGTGGGCAGCACTGTGGGCAGAATAGGAGGTTCTAAGGTATTTCGGAAAGTGCCCTGTTTTATAATCTTTACTTCTGCCACAGCAATGGGATGTTCTTTATCGAGCCTTAGCTTTTTATTGATGTGACGCTAGAGAGCAAGCCATGTAATGCTTGCTTCCAGGAAATATTTCTTCTGGGAAAATATGAAAGGCATCTGTGTGCTCACTGAGTTGCCCTGACCTGACCACAAGCTGGCTCTGTCCAAAATCAAGAGGATTTTCAGATGTCTGTCTGAAGCAGGGAGATATATATGGTGAATCTCTAATAGTTTACGTATCTAGTAAGATACTCGCGCATACTGCACTTAATGTGTGTCCCCACCCTTCTGGGTCTTTGTGAATATTAACTTAGAGTACTTTTTAAATATTAATTATATCCTCAGAACAACCCTTTGAGGTGAATACTGAGGTCTGTTTATAGACCCTAAGCCAGTAACAAGCAGAGGGGAGACTCTGGGGAGTTCACCTCTAAAGTCTGGGTTCTTACCCACTATGGCAAGGTAGCTTATAAGGAGAGAGTCCTTCAGAAATCATAGTGTTCTCTGGGGAAATTTTCTAGATAGCCCAATTCCTTCTTATCATATTATAAACATTTTAGTAGGGTTGGCAACTAACAATTTCAGCTTTGTTGCCTTCCTTAAAGACATATACACTGGGAAGTTGTTCAGCATAAAGGTGGCTATTTTTTTATGTCATAAAATGTTTTCTTTTTTCCTGACATATCATCCACATCTTTGATTTAATAGTCATAGGATACTCATGGGTTCCTGGGCTATCAGCCCTATTTCTGCCCACTCCGTTTCCAGAGCAGGTGTCTATATAATTGGTCATAGTGACTTCTGTTTTGCTTTGGGAAAGTTTCTGAATTAATAGAAGATAGTCTACTATTAGCCAGTATTCCACACATAGCAAGGCTACTACTATTTTATATATATATATATATATATATATATATATATATATATATATATATATATATATATATATATATATATCTTTAGTAAATTTGATTTTCCTTATTCCTAACCAGTTACACATCTGTATATGCAATAATTGTTATAGATCTAATTTTTTCATTGTCATATTGCATCCAGAAATGATTTCACTGTTTAAAGTTCAAACTTTAACTCATTGCTTCTTTAACTCATAACCTACTCTGTCTTCAAAAGAGGTGTTTGTTTTTTAAGGAAAAGCTGTGGGATTTTGGAAGATTTCTATTTTAATCATGGAGCCAAACTCTGACCACATGTTTCAAATGGAAACCCCTTTGATCAAAAGATAAAGTATCACATTAACCTGTAGCCTTTGGATTTGAAGTCTGAACAGAAGGATGATGTGTGAATTTGCTTATTATTTCCTGCTTCTGAGCTAGCTTTTTTTTGCCATTATCTATAAAGAGAGATAGTTCACAAAATGTTGTCTCCTATAACCAACAAGAAAGACATGATGGGTTTTTAACACAAATCAAATTTTAGAATAGTGTCAAAAGGAGGTTGAGGATGGCAGTATGATAATAGAGCAATTAAAGTTTCATTAAGAAGAAGGTATTTTGAGTTGGCATTTAATCAAAATATCTTCTACTGTGGTATTGGAAAAATATAAAGGAATAATTTTACAATTTTAAATGAAACCTGAAAAGTAAAAAATAAAACCCCAGTCACAAAAACATTTCATCTCCTCACTGCAATAGAAACTCAGCTTGCTTAAAGTATAATATACAACTTTTAAGCAGCCCTGAATCCTAGCTTTCATACCACATCTGTTATTTACATTCTTGACAGCAATTTTTAGGTAGGATCGATCTATGACCTAGAATACTAGGAGAGCACTGCATTAGTAATGAATAATGGCTTATATGAGTGCAGAAATTTATGTTTGGCAAAATCTCTCATTCATTCAAATAAAAATCATTTGTTGAACATCTACTATGTACCTGACACTGAGTTAGGTAATAGAGTAACATAGTCTTTACTCCCATGGAGTTTCCAATGTATCAAAGGAGATACTAATGACATATAATTTCAAATGTGATTACGTGTATTGTGAAAGGCTAAGTACCAATTATCATGGCAGCCAATACTCAGAGGGACTGTGTCTTAGGGCACTTAATAGAGTCTGAGTGCTTTTAAAGGTGACGTGGGGGGGGAGGGGGAGGGAAAGTTAGTGTGCTAAAAAGCTCAATACCAGCCTTATTTTCACCACAAATTTTAGCATTCAATGCATCCTATGTGAATGTATGTCCATTCTGCTAAACATAGCCTTTCAATCTGATTACAGATTAGAAACACTTGTAGAACTTTAAAAGCACACTAAAGCTTAGGTACTAGCCCTTATATATTCTGATTTAAGTGGTCTGCAGGGCAGCCCAAGCAGGAGGATTATTTTAAAGCTTTTCAAGTGGTTCCACCAATACAGCCACGACCAAGAACCACCACTCTAGGCCTTGAAGATGGAGACACCTGTGGTCCCGATGTTTATGCCCAGTGTCGGGCACTGTAAGAACGCTGCACAGATTCAGTGTACAACACATGTTAATAAATTGGACTGAATTAATGTGATAAGCCCTAGAAATGCATTTCAAACAACTTCTTAGAAAAAGAAAATCTTGCTATTGTATTCGTATGTCCTTCCTTCATTTCTCTAACAGCAATGTAAACACGATGAAGACACCCATACCAATCTGGTGACTCATTTTCCTGTGCTCTCTGGCTGGGGAGGGGGCAAAAAAAGATTATGAGCTTATCACTTAGTAACTACAAGGAGTTTGGATTAAGAAATATTCATATTCACCCCAGGCCCATCTAGTTCACTCAATTCTCACTGCTCATTTAGCCTCTTCCCATCAACCACACATGAGTCAAATTTGTTCAACATGGGCCTGTAGAAAGCTCACCGACTCTGAGACTTGACAATGCTTTTCACCAGCCAATTCTATCAGCAAGTCATGCCAGCCATGAAGACAGCTGAATTCTGTGAAGAGCGGAACTGACTGAAACTGTCTAGATATATTGGCTTAGAAGAGACAATCTCAGCCTTCCACCATGGAAACCAAACCAGGAGACAGAGTATATTCACTTAATTTTAGGTCCTGTGAACGTCATGAGACCTTCCTTAAGTTAGTCTGGTTTCTTGATGTCTAAGCCAGTGTATTTCTCCATGGCTGGCTGTCACTTTGAGCCAGTATTTTAACCAAGCTCAGACAGCACTTGCCTTGAACAGGTTCCAAGGAGTTTTCTGTGGAGAATTTATGTGTAGAGAACTGTCTGCTCACCCACACTACATAAAGCCTTTGTCTATGCAGACAGGAAAACACACACACACTAACACACAAACACACACACACACACACACACACACACACACAAACCACTGCACTGCTATTATTACTAAATTCACTAAGTATTACTTTATTCTTTTTTTTTTTAAGTACAGCTGCATTCTTCACTGACCACAATATATCTAAACCTTGAAATTAGATATGTGATTTTGATGACGATTTTTAAGGACATCAATGATTTATATCTTAGTCAAATATACACTAATCTTCCTTTTTCTTAATAGTTCAGAGAGTTTCACATGAAAAAAAGTCATTTTTCCTGTGAAAATTTACTCTCTAACTTACCTGATTGTAAATTGGGATTTGGGCACGTCAAGCCTTTTATTATTTAATGAGATGGACGTGCAGGTATAACCTCAAAGAAATAATATTGATGACAATTAAAACTGAAATAGAACTTTGTATTCTAAACAGTCCTAGCTTGATTTGCTTGCCTATTGTACTAGGAGGAATTCAGTGTAGGACAGAGTAACCGCTCCAAGTGTTAAAGTAGGGATGATCATAAAATAGGGAATTGGGTACTTACAAAATCAGTGAAAAGGCTCAAGAAATAGCTTCTAGGCTTGGCCTCCTGGAATGACTTAAAAAATAATCGAACCGGACCCAAGAAGGCAGCCAGTGGAGCTGTGCTGGGAGAAAGAAACCCAAATGACTTGATCTAGTGGCCTCTCCACATCCAAGAAACTGGAGAATGGATACTGGCAGCTGTGATTTCCAAATTGGAGGTCCAGATCAAGATTCCACCACCTTGGTCTCTGATTCCTGATACCCCCAGAGCTGGAAAATGGACAGTGAAAGACTGGCTTAAGAAGACATCCTATTTCTGTGAATTTGCTGTTCAGCTTCAAATCTTAGCTAAAGTTTCAGCTCCATGTCTTCAAGAAGACAGTCAAAGATCGCCTTTGACTAGCATGCCCAGGTCTCCAACCACTGGACTTTTCTACTATTCAGCTTGACTTAGATGTTTAATTGTTGCCATTAAGTTGCATAAGCTCAGTCTCTAGAAGTTTATTGTTCTGCAGAATGAACATAAATTCACACTCAAGTTAAGGAACACAAGATGAAGTTGCCTCTTAACATGTCCATTCTTCTGAATGTATTTCACTCATCATAATCATAACTGATATCTCAAAGCAAATAAAGTATTTTATGATGAGGCTTAGTGGTTTTATTCATGCCTCTTCAGGAAGTCAAAAGACCACAACATAAGTCTGAAAAGAAATTAGCCTCTGTTTTTATTAAACATGTATTGCTTCAAGCGATGGCAAGTTAAAGAATAGTTTACTGTTAATTCTTCATATAAGCGCTATTTTTTCTGGGCCCTTTAAATAATAAAAGCTATGGGGCTAGTAGCAAAGGATATAAGAAATTAAACACAAGTGCTTCATTTTGAAATGCAGCCTGCAACTCTTTTCATTCATATTCCTTGGGTTTTTCTTCTATAGCTTGTGCACCCAGGAAATAAATTGTACCTAGAAAGGTCAATTCATAAAAGTTTATTACAGAGGTGGATAAAACACATTTAAATGAAAACATTGATCTTAGAATTATTTATTTAATAGAAATTCAATGGGGTAAGTCTTATTAACAAAATTGTGTAGCCACATGGTAGTATTTCATCTTTAAAATTGCTTCCTTAATTAAAAAAGCATTTCTCACATGTTGCAAATTAATTCAATGATGAATCTTTGGGCCTTATAAACTTTTCACTTCTAAAGTTCCATCTTCAAATATCTTGGCTTCTAAATCTACAGAGAACACATAGATAGAAGGAGCCATAGATATTATACATATAGTGAAATTCCTCATATATTTAAGAAAATCTAATAATGTCTCATAAACAAAACTAATTTACTAAATCTTGATAAAATGCAAATAGAATGTTGGTGAGGGTAAACATTTCAATTGTCAAAATAATTATTCTTGTTAGGCATATAAATAATCATGTTTTCATGACAGGCACTCAGACAAAAACTGGAAAAAAAGAGGCAAATATTTGAATATTTAAGTCACCAAATACCAAGTATGTGCATATATAAACATATCTCTATATTTGTGCTTTTAGTTTCCCTCTGGAAGTTTTCTGTAAAAATGTAATTTTAGTTTTCTTAAATATGTGTCCACAATGATAGATAATAATTTTGATAATGACATGCTCCCCTTTGGGCATAACTTTTAGAGTACACACTTGGGGAAATGTGTCTAGTCTGTTGCAGTTGAGTATGTTTGCAAAACAAGATTTGAGGAATGTTTCAAAATTCATCAATTCTTCATTGCAATCAGAGCACAGGAAAATTCAATGTGGCCAAAAACAAAGTATTAAGATGGCTAATTTTATTTTATGTATCAAGCAAAGGGAACATCATTAATGCAAACACCAGCCAGGCTTGTCTGTTGTGCCTTCATCCAGTCCTCCAGGACTAGCAGGCTTCTTCTGGGCATTGAGTTTAGACAGCAGTTCTCAACCTGTGGGTTGCAACCACTTTGGGGATCGAACGACCCTTTCACAGGGGTCGCCTAAGACCATCGGAAAACAAAAAGATATTTACTTTACGATTCATAACAGTGGCAAAATTACAGTTATAGAGTAGCAACGAAAATAATTTTATGGTTGGGGGTCACCACAACATGAGGAACTGATTAAGAAGTCGCGGCATTAGGAAGGTTGAGAACCACTGACTAGTTTAGAAGGTGAGACTAGACACGAGCCTCCAGTCTCTTCTCGTTCCCTCCACCTTGGAAGTGTGAGGCGGGCAAGAAGCATGCATTCTCATCTGTATGTTTCAAAAGACCATCTTGTGTATCTTTTGTCTTCTCAATTGGTTCAGGGCTTATGCAGGTTAAAAGAATCCTATGTACAGGACTTCGTTAAGCCCGACCTAAGATTTAATTTTAAATTGTCTAAAGAAGAGTCTAAGTCTTCTAAGCAGCCTTAAGTTCAACAAAACATGTATGACTTTCCAAATCTATGTGTGTATTAGCCAAGAACCTTCTTATATAGAAGTCTTTTTAGGATAATAGTTTTTACGAGGTCTTTTTTTTCTCTTATAAAGAAATCCAAGTGGGAGACAGCAATCTATATTTTTTTCTTTTTGACTCATCATGGAAGTAGGTGTCTTTTTATCCAAAACTGCTATTATCAAAATCAGAATACATAGGTCACATATTTAATACAGTCCTGTGTTGTTGTCTAATAAAAAGTGGATGGGGGATTGATTTATAAGGTTTCTTAATTTCAGAATGGGTGTTTAATGCTATTGTGTGAATCTTTCCTCAGATTCATATATTGAATCCTAAACCCAAAGGTGATGGTATTAATAAGTAGGGCATTGGGGTGGTTAGTAGGTCTTGAGGGTGAGCCCTCATGAATGGAATTAGTGCCCTTATGAAAGAGATTCCACAGAACTGTCTACACCCTTCCTGCCATGTGAAGATACAAGAAGTCTGCAACCCAGAAAAGGGCCCTAACCCAACCATGTTGACACTCTGATCTGGGACTTCCAGCTTCCAGAACTGCGAAAAATAAATGTCTGTTCTTTATAAACCACACACTCAGTAATGTTTTCTTATAGCAGTCTGAATGGACTAAGACACTTAACTCTGTCAAAATGTCGTTAATAATTGATGAAGGCCTATTTTGTTAATTATGTGAAGCTTTCTTTTAATTGTGTTTTCTATTGCCCCTTTTATGTAAAACAACATGAAATACAGATTTAGACATTTTCGAGTTAATTTAATTAACGTAGACCACCAAGTTTACCAATTTAGGTCAAAGAAATACATGCTGGTTCCCTGAATTGATCAAATGGGTAGATGGTCAACAAATTCCCAGTGTCTTTTGTACTGTGGAGATGTAGGCTAGCAATTTATACTGACTTTTCCTTCTTTTCTTGTTCATGAAATGTATAGGGAAATTCATCTACCTACCTCCAAAGCCAAGATGAAAAGCTTCTTAAATTAATAACACGTGCTTTGTTTCTCAAGATTAATGCACTGTGGATACAGACCTATCCACCCACACCTCACAGCCACATCAGCCGAGGCTCGTGTGGCACACACCTGTGGAGTTTGGGACAATCTATGTGCTTTCCACTCATATCATCTTCAAGGTCAAGTGGACTCTCCATACAAATGGTTGCTCTCTTTTGCAAAATGGAAAAAAAATTTAAATGTGTGCTGTTCCATCTGCACACACAAAAATGTTAAGTAAGATGCATTTGGATAAACAAAGAGAAATCTAAGAAATCTGAAAGTTTCAATGGTTGAATTGCCCCTGGGAATGCAATTTTGTTTCACTGTACTTTCTCTGAGTGTTTGGATTACAGGATCATTTTTTTTTACCTGATAATAGAAGTATATGGGAGTATTTATAACATCTTGAACCACTAAACTGCAATTTCAATGGTCACTCTGTACATGCTTTATTTATTCATTCACTCGCACATTCATTCAAAAAATGACACTACTCATGAAGCTAGGAACACAGGGATGAACAACACAAAATTCCTAACCTCAAGTTTCATTCTCTTTGGAGGAAACAGAACAGCAAAACAACAGGTCTCATTAAGTATGAAACGTGATAGAAAAGAAACACATGTATACGGGACTACAGAAGCTTAGCAAAAGGTGTGCCTACCCCATTTAGTGGTGGGGGCCGAAGGAGGGGAGGTAACACCTGACTGGTTTTGAAGGATACTTAGAATAAACAGGAGTGAGTTAGGCATGTGAGAGACAGAATCGTCATTACGTGCCGGGATAGCAGCATGAACAAAAGCACAGAGGAATAAGAAGTGTATTTGAAGGCCTGCAAATAGTTAATATGTTTAGGAAGACTGGCAAGATGCATTGATCTTGGAGGAAGAGGCAGGGAGCTACACATCACATGCCTAGAAGACTGGACTTTATTCTGGAGGTGATTTGAAGCCAGGGAGAATTGGAAAAATCGACAGGTTTTGACAATGGACTGGAAGGGTAAGCTGAAATAGGGCATGGGGTCTAGGACGATTGAGAGCCTCATCTATGGTGATCTGGGCAAACGGTGGTTCCTTTAACTGAGATGGGATATGGAAAGAGAAACAGGCTTTGTAGGTACATTTCAGAGGGGGAAAGGTGACAAAGCAAGTTAACACAAATAGCAAGACATTTAAATATTATGAACTAGTGGGAGCGGGGAAGGCTCTCCTGGAACAGATGTTTAAGAAGAAAATTAAGTATGAGAATGAAATAGGGATCTCAAACAAAGTGAGAAAAGAACTCAAGCACATAAACAGGGCATTGCAAGGACCCTGAGCTGGTGGTCTCAAGGCATCCTCCATCTAGACTAAATACTTACAACTTTATTCCCTGACATAATGCTGTCTATTGGAACAGAAAAATATGCCATTTGTAGAAATCATTGACAACAGCCAAACTGTTTGGGGCAAGAAAATCTCTCTTTGCTCCAACAGTTGCCAGTGATATTTTAAACACTGAAAAAAACCCTATCAAGATTGGAGAAATGGTTGGGAGTCTCAATTACATTGAATCCCCAAATGTTATCAGAGTTACACCCGGCACTTTTCTATTTAGCCCAGCATTCTTAGAAGGAAATAGTCTCTTCCAAGTCAGGTATATTTCCAAAGAGTTTACCACTGAAAGTTTCCCCACACTTACTAAACCAAGGACTAAAGAAGAAAGTTCTGTTTTGTTTTATTATTTTAATTCTATAACACTCTTCAGAGCCTCTCAGTTTCCTTACTCGCTCTAAATACCATTTATTATATAAGTATACGAGTACAAGCATGTGCATAGTAGGGTACCTGTGGTAAGCAGAACCCTAGGATGACTCCCCAAAGTTCCAGGACCTTGGTGTAGACACACAATCTCCCAGTTAGTCAATCAAACTTAATCAAAGGGTTGCTGTGATGGAATTTTGCAGATGCAATTAAGAACACAAATCACTGGACCTTAAGGTAGAGAGTAATCCAGATGGCCAGGCTTAATCACATAATCTCTTGAAAAACAGAGAGTTTTTTTCAACTGAAAGTCAGAGATTTGAAGAATGGGAAAGATTTGATGTACTGTTGCTGGCTATAAACGGAGGAGCCATCTGTCAGGGAACTTCAGACAGCACTGAGGCCCTGAGAGTAGTTTCTGACCAACATCTAGAAGGAAAATAGGGAACTCAGTATGACAACCACAGGAAAGTGAATTCTGCCAACAACTTGTGATCTAAGTGAGGATCCCAACCCCAGCCAATGGTTTGATTGCAGCCCTGGGCCGAGGGTCCATCCATGCTGTGCCTGGGTTTCTGACCTTCAGAAACAGTGAGATGATAAGTTTGGGATGTTGTAAACCATTAACTTTGTGATAATTCGTTATGCAGCAATAGGAAACAAATACAGTGCAGAATAATAACAGTAAAAGTGAGGAGAAACCTGTCTTCTTTTTACCACCAGGTTTTGTCTGTAGTTTGTGGGTAGCATTAACGTGTGACACAATTTAGATCATTTACGTTTATTGACACTTTTCTAGGATTCATCTATTTGAACAGCAGCCTCCTCTTTAGAACAGAGTAAGTGACAGCAAGATATAACAGAAGCCAATTTGCTGAGAAAAAAACCTGCAAAATTGCAAGAATGTTCCAGAGAACAGTATCAGTACAAGCCAGTTCTAGTAGCACCAGATGTAGGACTAAAGAGGCTGATTGGGGTTCATGAAGCCAGGAAAGCTACCTGCCTTGGGGATGAGTGCTTTTCTATCACCAGTAAAAGCCTCAATTGTGGGAAATCACAACAGTCAGCAGAGAAGCATGTTAAACAGGAGTCTTTATTGTCCTTCAAACTCCTTTCCATGATGTCAATTACGCTCCTTTGTCCTCCCAATGAAGTCATAGCAGGATGAAACCATATTGTCATTCTTAATGCCAGGAAATTGAGCACAAACCATTAGCAAGCCATTTTTTAAAACACCTGCTATTTTTAGTCTTTATAATTAATTTAAATTACTGGAAAGGAATAACATATACAAGCCCACATCTTCCAAACCCCAACATTTAGGGTTTTTTTAATGTTTAAATAAATGTGAGAGTAGTTTAATAAAACATGCCAAACTCACCTTATTTTATCTACAATGTTTATGGGTACTTCAATATCACTATATCACCTAGAGTGGTGCTGGAGAAAGAAAACTATATGTCACAATATTTTCCCATTTCAATGATAATATTTTTTACATGGTGATACCATAGTTTGACATGCTGGATTATGTTATTTTAACTCTACCCCTTCTTAAAACACAGTTTAGCTAATGCATATATTCATGGGCACTTAGAGGTTCCATTCCCCCTGGCCTGTTAACCACCATGGCCATTGTACAGGTGACAGAACAGGAGCCCAAGAATCTTCAACAACTCTCCTATGATACCATGATGGCAATGGCTGATGAGGGAAACACTGAAGGTGAAAATTTTTGTTTGAAAGAGCAGAGTAAAATTTCTCACCTCTGTATTTTATCTACTCACTAAACAGAACCTTTAACTGTTCCCAACCTCTCAGCTCAGAGCAGGAATATATGGAAGGCAGTGAGCTCACTTCCCAGTAAAAGAGAATCAAGATGACAAGATTCCAGTTCAACTTGAGACCTGCTCAGAATCTGAGCAAGGTGGGCAAACATTTTCTTTAAAGGCCAGGTAGTAAATACTTCTGTTTTCAATGGCCAAGAGAAAAAACACACTTATACAAACTTATACAACAGAGAACATAAATTTTCCCAATATTTTTTATTGATGAAATTCAAAACATAATAATAATACAGTATACTTTTTTGTAATATTGGTCTACTAATGAGAAAAATGAAATTTTGGGGAGGAGGAGAAAGGATAACATTTCACTTCATACAGTTCAAAGGTAAAAACCATTCCTTGCTTTGGAACATACAGTCAGTGAGTTAGAGTTGACCCACAAGCCATAGCACATCCACCCCAACTTTTGAGCCCGACACTGTATAGTGCTATCCAAATGCCCTCCCATCTTGTCATGGAAAATCTGTGCCAAGTTTCAGGTGTAAGATGTGCTTTTCCTTTGGGAGATAAGCCCTCATTAATATAAGGTCTATAGTAAAAACAGGAATTGCAATACCACTGAAAGAAGCCCAGTCTATAAAATTGACAATGGCACAGATGGGAACATCAGGAAGACCTTTAATCATGGCAAAAGCATGTGTATGATGGATTGGTCCTGGGAGAATGAGGTCTTGGTCCAGCCTCTTTTGTGTAGCTATTTATAAGGCAAAGACCTCTAAAATTGCTCTCAGGCTAAGTAATTCTGTCCTTTAATGGCCCTCCTCCAAGAAGCATGCCCTGGAGGAGGAAGATCGCATATTCACATTTTCATAACTGTTATATCAGTTCTCAAACTTTGAGACTTTGATGCTGAGATTCTCTTACCTGTCCCAAAGGCTTGGTCTTTCTGTTTAATTCTTTAGAGGTGGTTGGTTTTCTAAGAAAGGGAGAAATAGGACACAAGACCAGGAATCTTTTAGGAGGTTTTTGGAGATGAAGGTAGCAGGACAGTGTGGGATTTGGGAGTGAAAGGAACACAGACAGAGAAGGTCCACTTACTAGATACACATTTGCTGAATGGATGTCTTAGAACTCATGGGTCATGCCATTCATGGACATGTTACATCAACAGGGTGCAATAAGCCCCTAGAACTCAATAAAGAGCTAAGGTTATATGCCTTAGAAGTTGCTAAATAAGAATGTGGAAAGATTTTGCTTCCAGAAGGAATCGTTTCCATGACTGGAGCTGGTCAACAGAATGCAGTTGCCACCATCCTCATCAACAGTACAGTGTTTGAGGACACTTTTGCTGTCAGTAAGTGATTCTACAACATTGTGTTCACTCAAGACTGTTGTTGCTGGGTTTATAGTGTGAACAGAGCCCGTGGCTGACTGCATCACTTTCTCTAGTCTAACAGGCCTTTCCACAATGTGAGACTGGAAAAGCCTCGTCAAGAATGTGATTTTACCTGACTTGCAAGCTAACAGGTTAGCCTGCTGCAATTTCATGAAGTTGGACAAAAGACACCGGACTCCTAGATTAAAAAGACAAAAAACTATTACTCAAGACACAGAAAGCAGCATGAGCATCATCTTTTCCCATGTGGATGCTGCAAATATAGTAGTTTTGCATAATAGATGAGCAAGCCCTTCTTAAGAAACCCCATTTTTTTATGATGAGCTGTAGGCAAACTACTCAACCTTGGCCGCCGAGGGAAACACTGTCTTTATGAGACTGAACTGTAAGTACGCCTGCCTTCAGCTCCAGAGAGAGAAACTATCTTTATTTCTAAGGCTGTATGTTCTTCAGGCATCTTTCAAAAGACCATCTGAGGTGATAGCTGTCAGTGCCTCTGTTTGCAAGATATGCAGAAATGTGAGGGACCCACAGAGAATTGTCTCTCAACAGGCCCAGACTTGCTTAAATTCATCAATGTTCTATTATTTCCTTGAGCTTCCAGATAATAAATAATTGTATCTAATTCTTCTCTTTCCCCTATTTCCCATCACACCAATAATTCATCAGTCAGAGAGTAAGCAACCATTTATTGAACATCATTACAAAACTTAGAAGAGGTGTCTTTACTCCTATGCTCAAAGTCTTCGGGAAAAATGTCGAGTAAGTCATGACTTCTCATCATTCTAAACAGGGATACCTGAGCCAAGCCACTCTGATTTCTGGCATTCAATTTTTGCTTACATCTCATTGATTAGAACTGAGTGATACAGCCTCCCTTAATAGGGAAGGCTGAAAATTGAGTACATTGCTGGGAATAATATCAGGGTTCTGCTACTAAGGAAGAAGGAGAATATGAATACTGGGCACATATAACATCTCTGACACAAAAAGAAAACCGGTAAAAGCTATCAGAGGTGATACATTTGGTAAATTATTCTACTGATACAAAACTAGTTTTCTCCCAAATATGAATTGGGTATCCCTGTTAAGTGTTAGATAATTATGGAATTGAACCACAAGAAGTAAGGAAACTAGGTTATCTACTCATACTTATACCATTAAATAGAAAAATCAATTGAATCTCAGTTTAGCATTTTCATGCACCATTATATGGTAACTATCATGTAGTAGTAATCTGAGAGCATAAAGGTTGCTTTAAAATTAAGGCAAGATCACCAAATTTTCAAATGCTATGATGGTACCATAAAATTATATACTACAGACTCAGTGGTATTGAACACTGTTTCAAAAAACTCTTTTAGAACTAAGACCTTGGAGGTAAAGGACAAGAGGATGGAAATAATGAATGAAAAGAGAAGTAATCTAGAAAATAGCAGAACTCTCAGAATCATACATTAGAAATTTCAAAAGGAAACATGATGGACAAAGGAGAAACAATAGTCAAAGAAATAATAGTTGTGAATTTCTCTGAGCTGTAGAAAGATTAAATGTTAAAAATATTTAATGAAAGTAGAAACATAATGGAAGTGAAAAAGGTTTTTCTCCAAAGTAAAGGGAAGACAATAAAAAGGGGGAAAATAGGCTAACATATTCCTCTTCTTCAAATAAGACTTCAGGAGCTATTTGAGCAAAATATCTACCAAGTTCAGAGAGGAAACCTTTGTGATCTAATAATTCCATGGTCAGCCAAACTAGAATTTAACTGAAAAGAAAGCTAAATGGCATTCTCATAAATGCAAGTATAATTCTACCCAGAGTCCCCCCAACAAACAAAACAAAACAAAACAAACCCCATGAAAACTGAACAAATACTGTCAGTTGGAGAAATGAACAAAAATAAAATGTACATGACATAACTGAAGAGAGCAAATAGAAAACGCAAGCTCAAAACGTGTTTCATAATATGAATTCATTTTGTTTTCAAATTTTTATATATCTACACATAAAAGTCTAGAAAGATATAACTGACACATTAATAGTTAATAGTGGATTTCTTTTTTTTTTTAACTGATGGCAGAAATAACTTTCAATACTCAGAGCCTATACATGTATTGTCTAATGTGGTAGTCAGTCGCCACATATGCCTAATAGGCCCTTGAAATATGGCTAGTCCTAGTGATATGAGAGATGTGCTATGATGCACACCAGATTTCAAAGACTCATTATGAAAAAATAATGTAAACTTTCTCATTGATAATTTTTTAAAAAGATTTTTTTTAATTGGGGCATTGGGGGGATGGGAACAGTGCTGGGGAATTGGGGAAGGGGAACAGACAAGTTGCTGTCCTTTTGTTCTTCAGTCTAGTTGTGGAGGACATTGCTTCACTGGCCCAAGTTGGCACCATCATTGCGCTCTTCCCTGGTGAGGCAGTTCAGTCCCCGGCTTCTGGATGGCCGCTCACTGCGGCTGCTGGCCGCTCACGCTGGCTGCTGGCTACACACGGTAGTCCATGGCAACCCACTGCAGCAGGGGCTGTAGCCTACGCCATCGCCGGTGACTAACAGCAGCCCAGCTCCAGGTTGAGCTGTTGTTCAGCATCTCAGCTGTAGAGGGCAGTGTCACTGGCCCTCATATGTGGGATCCGAACCGGGGCCCTCTGGCGTCCCAAGCCAGTTTTCAACCATCGCGCCACTGGGCGGCCCTCATTGATAATTTTTATGTTAATTACATACTGAAATATTATGTATTGGTGTATTGGACTAAATAAAATATATTACAAAACTTAATTTCACAAGTTTCTTTTTACTTTGTCATAAATGTTACTACTAGAAAATTTAAAATTACATATGAGATTTTCATTTTGTGGTTCATTTTATATTTTTGTACAGTAATGATTTCTCCTTTTTGCATTTTTCTGGCCTTTTAAAGTATATGTCCATGAATTTTATAATTAAAAATAAAAGTCTTTTAAAAAAGATTTTTAGTTAAAGCCTAGATAAAAGCAACTAAGTCTATATAAAGGCAATAGAGATAAACAAAAATGTATGCGAAGAATCGGGTCTCTGCCTGGCCATTTTCCAGTAATAAAAGTAGAAACACACGCAATAATGTTGGACAGAAAAATCTGTGCAGGAAAATTAATCTTATAACAAAAGTCACTGTGTTCAGTCAGCTGCAAAACGATTGGTCCACAGTGTTGTACCTAAGGTCTAAGAAGTTTGCAAAGGGTTTACACATTTAAAAAACATTTGCATGACTATCTATTCTATCCTTTCACTGTTGAACTGGATAAGGTAAAACAGCATTCCCTTTCATCATCATCTGTATCGTTCATATGAGAAACCAGAACAGAGACTTCCAGAAGACAGTCCTCTTCTTAAGTCTGAGATGGTCTCAGGACCTAACCTGGACCTTTGGCTCCACCCTGCCGTTTGATGGCACTGAAAGCTGTCCTAGAGCTTCTGAACAAAAATCTAAAATTGTTGTCCCCGCTGATGAAAAGAAGGCCTTCCTCATAGAACTGCGTCTTGATGGATTTGAAAATTGCACATTGCTTTGTGAGTGACCTAAAAATAAAAATTAACTTTGTCTTTGGAAATTCAAAAATGGGGAATATCACCAGGACCTTCCTGACTGAAATGACCACTATCAGAGCAATCTACTGCTCAACTTAAATAATTACTGGGGTGATAGACTACCCAGTAAAAAGCTTGGTTTTTCCTTTCAGGAATTTAGCATAGTATAACTCATAGCACAGGAGGTAGAGAATGATGCCTTGATTGCTGTTGTCAGAGAACCCAGTGAAGAAAACGGTACTGATGGGCTGGATAGTTCAAGACCACAAGGAAATAAGAGAAAGTGAAGACTGATTAACCTAAAGAAAAAGAACATCAGAAAGAAATTAAAGAAAATGATGGGGAATAAATCCAAGTATCTGTTATGTGGAATAAAATAATGGTATTTGAGGGAAAATCATCAAAGTTATAATGTTTGGCTTTAACAAAAAATGGCCAAAGGACTAAGAATTTAAATTTCATTCTTGACTAGTGCCAATTGGACTAAAGTCTTTTGAGAAAATAGAAGACTGGAAAAATAATAATTTTTTATCAAATTTAGAATTGCGACTGACAAATGTGATTTTGTGGGCATTTAGATATTGAGGCATGCAAGTAAAATAATTTGGGGTCAAGGTTGACTCAAATTTTTGGAAATCAAGAAAAATATGGAATTACATTTACAGAAGAAATGAATGCTTGTAAAGATCTGTGGATAAGGACAATTCAATGTGGGTCAGTTACATTTCTAACAATTATTCCAGTACAGGGGTGGGGAGAAATGAGTTTAAGACTCTAGTTATCTTGAATGCCTACTTCATTCCAGGCCAAAAAAAAAAATACTCTGGTAATCAAGTATAAGACATAATAAATTGAACACTTAGGTAATGCTAGATGTGTGTGTTCAGAAACTTGAATGTATATACCTCTTAAGATTTTTATAGACAAGTTGTTGCACTAAATCATACCTTCTGTCAGACAGATTGGACAGAAGCACATAAATGCCCTGAATTTTCTTGAACTGATGGAAGCACTTATAGCTAAAGACAAGACAGTGTGGGATAGTGGATACATCCCTGGTCTAGAATCCTGAAGATTTGGCCTTGAATTCAGGCTCTTCTGCCTTTTAGATAGGTGCCTTTACATGAGTCAATAAAATTCTCTGAGTTCTAGTTTATTTATCCAAATTTCATGTGCTGCTAAAGGACACTGAGTTAAGATTACATGAAATCATTTTCCTGGGCAAGAAGTATTGGGAGTTACTAGGCTCCGCCATCAGTCAGAGTTCCAGCAGGAAATAGATAGTACACTCCAAGTGAGTAACTGAGAAAAGTTAAATAAAGGGGCTATTTACAAACAGTGAGCAGGGTTAAGAAAAATAAAAAAAAAAGAATACTGAAACATCCTAGGCAACAAAAAAGGAAGAGATACAGCTGAAGTGGGAAGTGAAGGCTCAGTTTCCAGAACCCAGTAAGTATACGAGAGGCTGCTGGCCAGCAGTAGCTGTGAGAAGCTGGTCCTATCCTGCAGCCCAGCAGGGAGAGAGCTGGGGAAAACAGTATCCCATCCTCTCTCTTCTTCTACCTTCAGATCTCTCAATGGAGAACCCCATTGGCTGTGCTCAACTGGAAAACAGACAATAAGGGAGCTCAATGCACACCCATTCATAGATGTCATGGGAGGAGAAAGAGAAGCAAGTTTTCATTGTTGGCTAAATTCTAAAGAAATTCTGTTGCCCCCTCCACCCACCCACCCACCCCCAGCTCACAGGTACTATCAGGAACAGAGTCCTCCACTATATGAAGGAAATCACATAAACTATTGGGTTGTCAGAAAAGTCATGATGCATTTTTGCAATGAAGAACAGAAAAAAATACATCATGACTTTTCTGACAACCCAATATAATAATATGGCAGTCACTGTGTCCCCAACACAGTTAGCTACCTTGCCTCGCCCACACACACATTTCAAAATCACGAATTTGCAGAGGAAGCTATATGCAAACTGAGAGGAGAGGAGGTGAACAAGTGTATAGTTGGGCCCATTCTTCCTTGGATGCAATCATATATTTTAAGGGGGCAAGACCTAGACAATTATAAACTTTGATGATTGATAAGCAACTTGTCAATGGAGAAAACTCCATGACTTTTTCCGTGTTGTTTGTTTTTTATTGTAGGTTTGCTTTTCCAATTACAGCTTACATTTGTTGAGTACTTACTATGTGTCAGGCAATAATGATATATGTATTTTCCCCTTAACCTTCATAAGGACCACATTAGGTAAAACGAAGACTCAATTTCAAAATAAAAATCACTTGACTTCCACTAAAGCCATACTCTTCACTTCAAGTTGTTGAATTGAGTAAAGTCAAAATATACTCGTATTGTGTACCTCCCTCACTTACCCCCCACAGAGGATTGATTTCTGGGTTTTAACAGAAGAGACAGTGAACTTCATTGCAAAATGTACCTCAAATCTGCCCTTTCCACAAAGCTAATATCATTGAACCAGACTGTACTTGCAGAAATATATTTTCATTCCTCCATTTATTTTACTTATTGAGCATTAACTGAGCCTTTATCCTGTGCTGATGATGTTGAGTCCTTGGGGTGTTAAAAGAAATAGGTCTCAAGCCCTGTTTCCAGAGGGGCGCAGAGCTGGATGGACACATATGCCCAAGCATTTCATCTAAATCTGTATTGGGACATCCTCTGAGGTGTTCCCTACATCTCCACCCCTCACTCCCAAACACAATGTGGTGAGGTGAACTGAGCTCAACATTTTCTTAAACTTATTATCACACATTATATTAAATTTATTATCATACATTATATTAAATTTATTGTCACACATTATATTAGAGCTCTCTTTTCTGCAAGTAATACAAGTTCTATTTAAATTATCACAGTGTAAAAGAGGAATCCACATTCATGCAACTGAGAATGCCATTGGTGAAACTCAAAAAATGGAAGAACTATGGGCACCATGGTCCCTTTGGCCACCCATCTCTCAGTTCTGACTTGGCTTCGTTCTCCTGGCAGCTTCTCCCCATCCAGCAGAAAACAGGTTTGCCAGCAATCCAGTTTCCCAGTCTCCCAAATGAAAGAAAATTTCTCCCCACATGTTGATATGTAAACTGAAAAAAAAATGTTCTCTGGTTAGCCCTACTAGGGACATGTGGTAACCCCTGCACTATTGCTGCTTCTGGTAAGGTCTGTGTGACATGTGGACAGGAGACCAGCAGGAGGCTGAGAGGTAGGGCAGAGCGAACTTATCAGGTGACATGACCAGAAGGAAGGAGGAGGTGTTTTGAGAACATGGCCCACTGGAATCACTCACGTCTGAAAACCATTATGCTATATAAATGTTTTGTGAAATGAAATGTTACTCATTAGTCCATTATGACTCACATTTTGTCTACTATACAAAAGTCTGGAAAATGGTAGAAAATAAGATTAGAAATCTATTTCTGGGATAGAATATACTGAATAGGATTGCATGATCTGTTCCCATTTTGTTAAAATCACTTCTATGAGAAGAATTATATGATTTTTGATCTTGTCTGTTCCCACTACAGTCTGGCATATAAACTATGCCTGCCTCTTATAGTTTGTGAAGCAGACGCCCTGCTTTCTTTTATTGCCTTAGACTTTGAGAGATCAGCAATCACAAGTGCTTTTGGGGTTTTGCCCCTGTTTGAAAGCTCTGTATGCTACACTGAGGGAACCCAGCTTGAAGTACATCCTTGCAGGCCAGTTTCTTTCTTGCTAGAGGACCAGGAGGAAGATGCAGAGTGAAAGGTGGTCAGTTGAAAGGATTGATGGTGACAAAGTTTAGAGCAATCTCAATTTTCCCTTCTCTTAGTTTTCTGTTTTCCTTCCCTACTTAGATCCACCTCCTCTACTACTTACATTGGGAAAATACAAATGTGCTCATGATTTTCTTGGATAGTGTTTCATGTCATTAATAAAGAACACGTTCTAGCTTTCTCTCTCCATCATTATATAATATATGCAGCAAAATAGACACATTCAAGACATTACTTGATCATTTCTACTTTTTCTCAAACCTAAGTGTATTTATCCCACTGTTGCTCATTAAAAATGTATAATATTGATAGTAAAGAGAAAGAGGAAAAGAAAGGATGAGGAGGAGAGGCACGCCCTTCCTCACTTGCACTTCTGAATCTGTTGTCATCCTTCTCTCATTACCAAGCCATCTTACATAACCATTTGGTAATGCCAACATTTTCTACTTCATAATGATAAATATTCACCTATGCTCTGATCTCTTATAATCTGCACTCTTGGGACCAGGCCCACCTAGACCAGAGACTACAAACAACCTGTGATGCAATTTAACAAAGAACCTAAGAACTCCTTGGAAGAGCCCAGGATTCACTGAAACTAACAGTGTTTGTACAGATCTGGATCCTATTTCAGTATAATCCATCCTCTTTGGAATCTCTTCAATCTAGTGGAATGTTTTGCATTATAAAGGCCTTGCTCACTGGAGCAAGCACTATTTGACAAATAGCAAGTCAGTAAGAAGTACGAGGCACATGTGTACTAATAACTCAGAAAAGGGAAATATCACTGTTGTGACAGCACAGATGAGGTCGTCGTGGTGCCAGGGCCATAAGAGTCAGAGCATCCAGGGCAGCAGTGACCAGCCCTTGATCCGCCATTTCCAGTTAGCATCATGGCCAAGGGCAGAAGGCACAATGTGAAAGACATATCAGAAATACATCAGAAGCAGGAAAACAGAATTTTTTTTTTTTTTAGAAAACAATAACTTGACTTTGAATCCATGGGTGAGACCAAGAACACAGGTCACAGCTGGGAGAAATGAAATTAAAAGTGGAGAAAGCATGGAGGAGCTGAGTCATGAGCCAAGGAACAAAAAGGGCACAAAGCATGGAACACGATGAGTCACCAGCCCCCAGATAACGAGCAAGGACAGCCTTTCCATTGAGCTGCTCGTGGGAGGTGCTGATGGCTGTGCCTCTGAATCTTAACAGTGACCTGGGCTTGCTTTGGGGCCTGTCACCTGATACTTGACGGTGGCCACAAGGACCCCAGTGAAAGGAGCTTTAAAAGAAGTCAAGTCCCACCAACAGGAAGGAAGGGTATTATTCCAAAATGTGATCATGTAATAAAGAAACAAGTTGTTCTGAGAGCAGAAGTTGGTCTGTATTGGTAAATGTCTCATGCGAGTTTGAGAAAAATGTGTATTCTGCTGTTTTTGGATGACGTAAGTCTATAGATGTCCATTATATCTGGTTGAGTCAAATTATCTTAAAAAGAAGGAAAGAGGGAGGAGAGAATGAGAGAGAGAGAGACAGAGAGACAGAGAGACAGAGAAAGAAAGAGAGAAAGAGAGAAAGAAAGAAAGAAAGAAAGAAAGAAAGAAAGAAAGAAAGAAAGAAAGAAAGAAAGAGAGAAAGAAAGAAAAGAGGGGGAAAAAGAAAGAAGGAAAGAGAAACAGAAAAGTTGAGAACACAGCAGATGGGTCCAGATGACAGAGGACTGGACTTTCTAGTTGAGTTTTTAAACTCAGTAAGTTCAGACCTGAAGGTTCTTTGGAGGAGCAGAATATGTATAATACATGCAGAACTGTGTGTATAATAAAAAAAAGATTTTCTCTTGTGTTTTGAACCTGTTTTATTTTCACTGTTGCATGGTGATGTTTTAAAATCATATAACATAGAATTCATAAATCTTGTAAAGTGCTATGATAATGCAAAGTTTAAACAATCAGTAAGAAAAAGAATTCTTTTTCCAACATTTCCCAAAATCAGTTCCTCAAGTTATTAATGTGTATTAATATATAATTACTAACTAATATACATTCTTATATATATATGCATGTACCTATATTTATGCATGTGTGTATTCCAGTAAGTTTGAGAAACACTAGGAAAACATTCAACAGGTTCCTTTACTACAATAATAATGTCATTGAAATCTCTAAGAATGGGATCTATGGGTCCCTTTTCCCAAATGGCTTGACGCTGCACAATTTGTTTTTGAAGTACCTTACTGACATCTTTCCTGGAGCTAGTATTCATTGGAATATCAGTTTGGGAAACTATTTTAGTTTACTAGTTTGTTCCTAAGTAACCAAGCAATCTCATTGATGCCATTCACTGACTGGGGTATTTTTCAATGAAGTAACTCTTCAGGGGCAGAATCCACCATCTGGAAACTGCCAAATCCTTGGTACTGTTTCTTCAAAAGCATTTCAGGCGTAGCACACAAAATGTCTTTTGGAGACAATGATGTCCTGCTTTCAGGATCATTGGTTGCCTTGTGGTAATTCCTTTTGAATTCCATTTTGGTAGTAAGAGAGAGAGAAGCCCGAGTTTTAAAAACGACTTAATAAGTGGCCACATAACTTAAGTTTATGCATCTTATGCAATGAGTATATTTTCAGACTCTAGAACAATGGACTGTGATATTAGCCTTGGAATGTGCCTGGGGTTTCTTTTCACCTTTGTCATGAACTTATTTTTCTACTACAGTGAGCTAAGGAGGTGAAAGTTTGAGTATTTTGTAAACTGTTTAGCTCTATGCAAAGGCAAGTGGTATTAATCAGTAACTTTTGGTGCAAACAATACATTTTAGCATCTTTGTTTAACTGAGTGGCAATTATGGCAATAGTTTATTCACCTAAAATCGCATATTCTTTGGGTATATATTGACATTAAAACCAAGATCACATGAATAAAAATGATATGTCAAAGTTGCCATAGATTATCATTGAACTTACAGTCACAGTGTGCAGATCTGCCTCGATATCAAGAAGGACAAGTAGTTCATTCACCTTTAATCTCAAAAAAATTCCCCCCCCCAAGGTTGTGTCATTTGCTGCATCTCATAAACTTTTTACGTAACTGATTCACTTGGGCAGTTAGCTCTAATTTCTTGTCTACCACATCCCTCCATAAAACAGTGACTGGAAATCAAGGAAAAAGATTGGATACAATGCCTGTGACACACAATATAGACGCATAACTGACCTAAGCACAGATTCTGAGTATTTTCATGTTACTCTGCAAATCAAAAACAAACTGTTGACGCACACAGTCAATAAATCAAACATGGAATCTTGGATTCCTTCCCCAGTTGTTCACTTTACCAGGGTTTCTAATAGAAATTCCCATATTTCAAATTCAGCTCATTGAGACCTCAAATCTGAACACAGTTTAATCAATGAACTGTAGCTGTTGTTAAAAATGTCACTGCTGAGTGTTCAAAACAGGTGCTAGAAAGTAACCCTGTTCCCCAGCGACTTTTATCTGATTTCTAAGAATGTAGTTGATAGGGTTATGTTTTGTTTCCTTTTGCCTATTCATAAGACTTTTATAAAAGAAATACTGTCAACATTTACAGCAGAAACAAAAACAAACTGAGCCATACACCAAAATGTGGAACCTACTAACTGGCTGAAAAAGTAACCAATTCCCCACCCCCAAACAAACAAACAAAAATGAGTAACTAGAAAATAAGCTTCAATCAGAGCTTAATCGTACATTTTCTAAAGCTGGGAAAATAAAACAAAACCAGAATATCCAAATATTTTGCAAACACAGCCTAGACATTTCATTTGGTTCAAGTCCCTGATTTATAGACATTATAAACAATTGGGCAAAGCAATAGGCTGCTGGAGCTTCTTCAAAAGAATGATGCAAAGAGCAGGAAGAAAATTAATGGGCAACAGATGCAGCCTGAGCATTCTGTGGAACGGGCCGCGAGCACAGCCTGTGCTGTTTTGTTTGGGCATGTGTTTCCTCAGCACGTGCAATATGTGTCTCTGTAGATAGATCAAAAATCCTCATCACAAGAGTCTTGGATGTCATCAATAACTACAATATAATTTTAACAGAAGTCAGAAAGGCAAGTACCCATGGTGATACACTATATATATATTTTTTGTCTTTTAGCAAAAACCCTTTTTCCTTCAAAAATAAATATTATGGGGTAAAAGGGCAAAGCAGTTGTTTGCCCAAAGAATCAAGTGATGCTTGTGGCTGTGAGGCAGTTTTTAAAAGTGCAAATCAGTTCCACTCACGCATTCACCTTGGTTTCAAACCATTTGTTTCTGATGTGTTAAGGGGAATTTTCCAAACAAAAGTCTTCTAATTGACTCTGAATAGGTTATACCTACACTCTTTATCCATAATTTCATCTTTTCCATGTCCAGTTACTTATCAAAGTGATATAGAACTAAGAGAGATTTAGCTTGGTTTGAAAAACATAACCAGATTGAATGTGTTTGTTTTCAAAAAAAAAAAACCCCACGAGGTTGAAAATTGAGTTATTTCCATCCTACACTGTTATGTTTTTATTCTTTATTCACAAATTCTAAAAGTATACAGTAAAAGCCTACTGGGCACCTTGTATCTTGAGCCAAGGCTATAATGATGAGACTGAGAGACAGTTTCTACTTTCACAAAATTTGCAATCCAGCAAATAAAACCTAAAGATAAAAATATATTCAACAGGGGCAAAAATTTGAAAAAATAACTTATAAATATACAAATTTACTAATGTATTATTCCTGTATGTATTCAGTAAATTAGTTTTGACATCCATCTACTGAATAGTCTTACTAATTCATTTAGTGTAATCATTCAACTATTCACACATTAATTCAACAAGCATTTGTTCTTACTCTGTGCCAGATGCCAGCATCTTAAACCCTGTGAGATTGATATAAAGAGGCAAAAATATCATTGCTTTGGAAAAGTTCAAAGTCAACTAAGTACAACAGACAAGCAAATGTGTACTAATACAATGTGATCAGCGCCAAGTACATAGTAGGTATTGAAAAGAAACAGGTTCTTATTGTAACAGAAAAGGCAAAAGGGCTATGTGGCCACAGATGAGTTGACTAATTCTGCCTGAAGGAGCTGGAAAAATTTTCCTAGAGGAAGTGGCATCTGATTTGGGTTTTAAGGGATGAATACACATTTCTCAGAGGGCAGAGACTAAAAAGTCTGTTCTGGGAAGAGGCAAGATCATGAGCAAAGGCAAGGAGGTCCTACTAAAAATGTGTAGAATAACCGTGCGTGCCCAATCTCAAGTTCTCCTCGTGTGAAATTCTAGAACAGATGGATTTACTCTCTGCACCATGTCCTTGGGGGAATTTTGTTTTCTGTGCACACGAATTTAAGGTTCTTTCTGCTGACGATAATTAGAGACATGGGAAACTAGAAGTTGGGAAGAGGAAGCAGCAATAAATCATAAAGTAGAGAGAAAAGAGAGCCAATGAAACTAAGAGAGAGAACAGGAGCTGAGAGAGTGCTCCCTTAAGCCTTGCAACTCAACTTTTGGGTTTATGAGTGGAAATATCCCTGAGGTTATGGGTGGGGATGGGCTTTGTTATGCAGTTTTCATGTTCAGAATTAGCACCACTCAGGACTGCGTTGGAAAATGGAGGTTGAGAAATGGACTACCCCAAGCTTGTTTCCTAACTCAGGCAAGCACATGAATGTCTAAGGAAATATGGTGAAACCAAAATGATGAAAGCGAATTTCAAGTCATAAAATCAGAAAGCCCTTGAACATGGAATTGGGAGACAGACACAGAAAATCTTATGTACAGTTGGTATCTCTGGGAGACTGGTTCCAGGGCCCCCGTGGATATCAAAATCCACAGATGCTCAAGTCCCTTACATAAAATGGTGTAGTATTTGCATATGTCCTGGCACATCCTCCCATATACATTAAATCATCTCTAGATTACTTATAGCACCTAAGACCATGTGAATGCTATGTAAAAGTTGTTATACTGTATTGGCTAGGGGATGATGACAAGGAAAAAAGTCTGTACGTGTCCAGTACAGATACAACCATCATAGGCCTAACTACCGAGTATATGTCAGCAACAATGTAATAATTTTTTGGAATATTTTTTTATCTCGTTTTGTTGAATCTGCAGGTGAAGAACCCACAGGTACAGAGGGCCAACTGCCCAGGGTTTAACGGCATCAAACAAAAACAAACATTTAAGAAATATATTTAGAATATGGAGAAAGGAGATAATGAAAAGTTACTGGTGATCAAAGAATGATGCATGAATATGCATCTACTCTATGTTATTAATTACCAAATGGAGGTACATGTAATGGTGCATCAGTTGATGGGCTGTTTTTGAGGTTCTACTTTGATGAACATATACTTAGAATTTTGATAGTTTCACTCATGATCTTATTTCCTCAATTTTATTTTTCCTCACTTGATTGAAATTTTCTCACAAAAGGTTTACAGAAATATTGCCATAGGCATTGAAAAGGGACTACTGTATTATTTTCAACTAAATTCACCAAGTCCCATTTGGCTGTATAAGAAGACCTTAGGGGATAGCAAGAAGCAAATTTGGTAAGGTAAAACCCAAGCGTTTTAAATTTATCCAATAGCCAGGAAAATAATCAAGAAATGATTTTAGGTAAGTCTGTCTTGAAAATAATTGTTTATTGCTGCCTACTATTCTTCACTATTAAAGGTCTTTATAAAATGTTATCTTTAAAATATGTCGTCTTCCTCAAAATGCAATCAAAATTTTATTCTTTATCAAGAACATATGCATTAAAGAAAAGTGATACTGCATGTGAGAATACAATATGAACAATGATCTAAGTATAAGAGTGTAAATTCTTCAAGCCCAGAATACAACCTACTTTAAAAAAAACAAACCAACCCTTTATAACTGCATGTATTACTTCTTGCACAAATAGAAATCAGTCAATCCTATTTGCCAAAGATTCAAGATCTCAGTCCTGAGTTACAATGCCAAGTGCACTTAAGGGAAAGAAGGAAGCCACATTCTGGCATTACACACCAGTCCCATATAAACCACATACAGTAGTGATCTTCTTAGTGCCAGCAAAGGTCAAAGCCACATGCACCAACCAACACCGTGTTGACATTGTCCTCTCAAAGCTCCCTTTTGTTCCATAGCCATCAGACACTGTGATGTTTAAAGCAGTTTCCCCCATTTGTGTTGCTATAATAGCCGAACAAAGGTCTGTACTAAAGTAACTTATTTTTTAAATTGTCATTCAGAATGTTGAAAGAAAATAAGAGGTACTGATTTATTCCTTTAGGAGTAGAAGTAATTACATTAATATTACAATATTAACTAATTTATAAACTGTCCATTTAAAAATATGCTTACTGTGTGTCTTCTTCAAAGACTAGATCGACCAGACTCCAAGCAATAAAAAATGGCACTTTCAGAATGGATAATTTCAGGTGAGTTTAATAAAAGAACAGGTTGTAAAGGTGTGGGCAAAACCAAAAACGGTAGTGCTGTGTCCTGGGAGGAACAAGGTGGGGAGTTCGTACTACTCCCAGATCTAAAGGTAGAAGAACACAGGGAGGTTCCCAGAACAGGTGACTCTATAGAGAAAGCCATCTGCCAGGAGCTTTTGGTAGAGGGGACAGTCAACCATGGTGACCTGGCAAGTAGGGAGCTAGTGGAGTAAGTGCCCCACACTCACCCCTCTGCCTAATCTGCCCCAGTGTGACTGCATCTAAACTAATTACACCTGCAACAACCCTTTTCAAGTAATGTTCTATGGTAGTTGGAATGAGGACATCCACATTTCTTTTGGGGGGACACAATTCAATCCATACTGCTAGTAGATATCAAAAAATGTACTGAATAAATGGCATAGTGTACCATACAAATTGCAAGAAGCAATTTATTTAACAAATCTCCATTGCGCATGTATTATGCACCAAATAGTGTATGAAGGTGTGGAGGTAGGGGTATACACAGCATATTGCCTTCTCTATGGAGCTCAAGTTCTAGTCAAGGAAATAGATACATAAATAATTAGGCAGGCAGAGTACAACATGAGCCTGGGGTAGACAGAGACCCGGAAAGGCAAGTTATCGATGCTGGGCAAGTCTTGCATCAGAATTAAGTCGTAAGTCTAGTTATCAGGGCTCACAGGGTCAGATTTCTAGGTTCTGAGAACACCAGCAAGGGCATGGATCTATTTTTGTCTCAAAAAATTTACTGGAGAGTAAATTAGCCTTGGGGAACAGAAAAATGAAAGCAACTCAATTACAAAGTGGGATAATACTAATCATTATAATAATTTGATTACTGCTTCTGAATTTACAGAGCATCTCATTTTGACAACACAACCATGCTGGGGTGAAAATAATAGATGTTACATGATTTTACATGAAAAGGAAATTTAGGCCATACAACCAAGGAGGGAAATAGTCAAGACTCAAGTCCAGTTTTTCTGACTCAAATCCAGGATTATCCTTCCAACATGATACTGACTCTCCAAGTATAAGATGGAAGTTTTATAAGCTAAAAGGCAAAAAGCAAAAACAGCCTGATTTAGGAGCACTGACAGCATGATCAGAGTGGGACCAACTGTAAAGCAAAACCAGCTAGACTATGACATAGAGGGGTGTGAATCTCAGCCAAATAATATGTTCCCAAGGTTAAAGGATTAGCTGAATCTACACTGAGAGCAACACAGTCTGACAAAGTTTGCAAACTAGTTGCAACAATGTTGCTCACCTTTTTTGATATCAGAGGGATTCTTCATCATGACTTTGTACCAACTGGACAAACAGTTAACCAAGTTTACTATTTGGAAGTGCTGAAAAGGCTGCATGAAAAAGTCAGATGATCTGAGCTTTTCGCCAACAATTCATGGCTCTTGCATCACGACAGTGCACCAGCTCACACGGCACTGTCTGTGAGGGAGTTTTTAGCCAGTAAACAAATAACTGTATTGGAACACCCTCCTTACTTACCTGATCTGGCCCCCAATGACTTCTTTCTTTACCCAAAGATAAAGGAAATATTGAAAGAAAGATAGTTTGATGACATGCAGGACATCAAGGGTAATATAATGACCGCTCTGATGGCCATTGCAGAAAAAGAGTTCCAAAATTGCTTTGAAGAGTGGACTAGGCACTGGCGTCAGTGCATAGCTTCCCAAGGGGAGTACTTCAAAGGTGACCGTAGTGATATTCAGTGATGAGGTATGGAGCACTTTTTCTAGGATGAGTTCGTGAACTCAATTGTCAGACCTCCTATGTAGCAATAGCTATAATAGGAAATTAGGACAGTCATCATTACAGGCACATATAAAGTCAAGGAGTAAGCATAGTCTGAAGATTGTAAAAAGGCAGATTTTCTAAAATAAGTGCAAAACCCCCCATTTTAAAATTTTTCATGTCAATTGTCCTTTGGCAGCTGGGGTACAATGAAACAGATCCTGATGGCATAGGCTCCACTGAGAAGCCTTCTGTGTGCTTCTGTAAGGTGAGTGGAAGTGGTTTTACTCATCAGACTCTGTCAGAGTTTCCTCTTAGCCAAGAGGATGAAGGACACATTGTCATACCCCCAACACTGAAATGGAAAAGCCGCAGCAAATTCATTTTGAGGAAAATTGTGACTGAGCAAAGTTTCACAGCAACGTCACTCAATCTAAAATGCATCATCTAAGCAACACAAAACATGGAATTCCATGACTTTCCAGCACACTAAATTGCTTCCTGTTTCCTCTCCTTTTCTGCCCATGACACACACGAACATACTAACACTTACACAAATTGCCCATCAATCATAACTATATACTAAGACTAGAAAGGAAGTTGGGAGAGTGTTTCAATATTCTTTTTTGCATTTATATGTATATAAGCATCTGTGAGTATAAATCTCAGCTTTCGTGATTTCCAAGGTAACAGGATCTTTTGACTGATAGAATGCTCCTAATACTGACATAGGAAAAGGAGCCACCAAGAAGATGTGGGCTTATTTACTTGGGAAAGCCAAGTAATGAGAATGAGCGATGAAAGAAAAAAATGGGGGCTTCTCAGCAATTTGTAATTAAAAGTGAAGAGCTTCCAAGAGAAGCAGCTCTGTAAAAGAATGGGGATTTTTGTGAAACCTTTCTTTTACCTTTTACGACTATACATATTGCTTTCAAGCTAATAAAAATAAATAAATATTTGAAGAAAAAAATTGATGAAAGGGGGCCCTTTTGAAGGATTAGTCACTGAATCCATTTCTTTGTTGGGTTTTTATTTATTTATTTATTTATTTATTTATTTATTTATTTATTTATTTATCATACTTTGTTCAAAATCAATAAAACTTCAATACAAAACATGACTTTGTCCTGGTTGAAGTTCACTCGGGTTCCTTGCCTCTCCCAGTCTTCCCCCTGTAATGGTTCCTGAAGAAGTTCTGGGAACACTCCCTCTCCCCCAAGAGCAGTGGCCCTAGAACAGTCCCTCCCATGTTGGAAACTGGGAAAAAATGACGCACAGAAAGGCGAAGGGACCCAACATCACAAAAGTGGCACACAGCAGATAAACGTTTCTTTCTTGCTCTTTCATCTTAGGTTTCTCTTCTCATCCTGAACTCATTTTGTAGGTATGCAGAAGGACTTCCCAGGGGAGGAAAACTACCCCATATAGCTGAAAACTCATTCACTTTTCTTTTCTTTCACTTGAAGAAATCCAAACACCTGGTTGGGCAACACAATCCTTATGAAACTGACATAGAATCACAGAATGTTTCATTATGGCCCACTTACTGATAGTATCGGTTTTATGTGAACCCTTACGTGGCAATGAAATGTCTCAGGTTACCATTTTTTTAAATGTTCTCCCCTGTGCGTCAACGGCAAGGGATTCGTTTTCCAAACCTGTCTTATTTCCTTAGTGAGTCAGCCTCTCAAAGCTTATATTGCAGTCATTGTTTGTACTATAAAAGTAATTAATCCCTCACGTAAGAACAACTACATATAGCCTCTATAAAATTCCTAGCCTGAAAAGTCATTTCAAATGGCTTGCTTTCCTAAGGCTTGCTTAATATTACCTAACTATGACTAGAGCACTCTACGAAAATATGGCACACACACACGGGAGAAGGCTATGGCAACCATGGAACTTGGGAAAACACGTGTCCTGGAAGGAAAAAAATATAACGCTGGTGGTCAATGAAAAGAACAATCTTGGAAAATAAAAGGGAGCATGTAAGAGTTTGGTGTATTGTGTTTTTCCAAACGTATGGCTTTATTTAGCAAATTTGGGACGGTCCTGATTTTTTTCTATTATTATTACTTGTGTGTCAGCAGGCCTAGCTTGGCATTCTCCCTCATAGGCCTGACGCTGAGTCAATGCTTAGCATCCAAACCACACATAAACTATTTTTTCCTTAGAAAGTGCTCATCTGGTGACTTAATAAAAGTGCTTTGATGGTTGGAAAGAAAAAAAGAAGTGTTTGCCTTATTCTTTTAAATTTAAAGCTGCTTAAGGTTTCTAGAAAAATACTTATGTCAGCAACATTCAAAACAGAGAGACTCTGGGAATGAAACCTACCTACCTCTATGTTACTTCTACCATTCTCACACCTGGAAGCCAGAGTGACATAGACTTGGCATTGACCAAAATGTCCTGATGTCAAAACAGTTGACTACTGACTCTAGTCAGCTCACACCATTTCAGTAAAAGCACAGCAAGGAAGAGTGAGAGACCATAGTATCGAAGCCATGAGCAATAACACTACCACAACCAGTAAGAATAATGTGTTTGAGCAATTACTATCTTCCAGCCACTAAGCTAAGCACTACACACATTGTTCCCCTTATTCTCACAACAACCCTTTTATTTCTGTTTTGCAGATGTGGAAAATGAAGCTTAGGAAAGTTAGGTAATGCATCCAAGTTCACAGAGCTAGTAAATCATGGAGCCAATATTGAGTCTGTTTTTCCCCTCACCCCTAATCCAACACCCTGTGCATAATCAGTACGCAGATCCTTCTATCTCCGAAGAGAGGATGCTAGACCAGAGGATCTGAAAATTGTAGGTGAACATTTTTGAGCTTTTGATTTCATACCAGAAACCGTCTCCCAAATCTTTACTTGCTGGAAAACAGCACATCCTCTCCCATAACACAGGGAAACACAGTCATCGACAGTGACTTTTCCAGCATCATTTCTCAGGGCAACCTGTGTGTTCACATCCTGTGCTGCAAGGGGGCTGAGTCTCATGCTCCAAGTGAACAACTTCTGAGGCCTTTTCACCTCCCTGACTTTCTATTCTCTGGCCCATTTTGCTGGTCTCACAATTGTCTCCCTTCTTGCACCGATACCTATCAAAACCCAAACTTGGCTATCATTTCCAGACTGAATGCCACTTTCTGCACAACGCTTTCTCATGAGATGACATCTGCTGTCTGTACTGTTTCCAGTTACCAGCCACATAGGTCCTGTGAGATGCTCTAGCCTTCTTCACCCCTACAGGCCACACACGCAGGGGCCACACACTGAAAAGGAACAACACTGTCTAATGCCTTTGTTCACCTACTGTGGAGGTAGCTTATTTGCCTCTCACCCCTCACCCCTACCTGCTTGCACATTAATTTGAGTCAAGTACACCCAAGGAGATCATAATAAATTTCTCATTTGGAATATTTTCTAAAGGACAAAAATTTATAATACATCATTTGTGGACAGTATGTAACAGTGACTCCTTATACAAATAAAAACCAAGCAATTTAAGAAAATAATGCTGCTAGAAAACAATTCTGTCCAAAAATTCTGAAGCAACAACAAAACCAAAGATGTGCATGTGACTATTTTGGTGGAATGCTACAGCCATGCTTGTAGTCCTTGCAATACTTTATACTCTTTGAAATTGCATTTTAATAACAAGTTTCTTCAGTGGGAACTTTACAACCAGTAGTCGAAGCTAATCTCAGCACCCTTGATTTAGGTTAAAAAAAAAAAGGTAATAATAATAATAACAAAAATGACAAAGAAGAGAAGAGATTTTATATTATATAAACTTTAATCAAATAATAGATCAAGTCTGCCATATGTCATAAAATATAAAAAATGTAGCTGGAAACCTCAGATAGAGGGTACGGGAACTGATGAAAGATTAAGGAGATAAGAGAAGCCCATGACAGATGCACAAGCAGAGGAAGAAGTTGTGGAGAAGGATCAGTGAGTCGAGGTACAGTGGTCAGAAAGCACAGATTCCAAGTCCTAGGCGCAGGCTCCTCTGCTCTCAGCATTTGTGACAGCTGGGCCTCCCGCCAGGCTGGAAGACGTCAAAAATATCACCTAGATTTTCCCTTCCTTTAGAAAAGAACCAAAAACGTTGGGCTGCATTTTCTGTACAGTGAGGCCAATGTGGACAGCTTGCCCTCTCAAGTTTTATGAAGCATTATGTTTTTTTAAAATCTGGATATGTTTCTATAAACTATTTTTATTTATAGGGGATCTTCCAATAGGAATGTCTTAGAGTTATCTAAATTATAAAAATGCAACCTCTGCCCCTTATTACACAGTCCATATATTTGTGGGAGTGTCAGCATGGCCAGAGCGAGGAGCTGTGATCTCATCTCAGTTGTAGCTCTTTATCTGCCCTGATGTCTGAATTAGTGTCATCCAAGGCATCTCATATTATAAGAAAGGTCTGAAAAGAAGCCTTGAGTTCATAGCACAACTCTTCTACATTTTTGCAAAGTCTCAAAAGCCTGAAGGTAAAATAAGGAGAATGAATCCAATGTGGATATAAGATAGAATAATGCATGCAAAGAACTTTGTGATTCAAATTCATCATCTACTTGTAATATGTGAGTTTTCATACTGAAGAGCTATATCATTTTTATTACAAAAGTAAAGCTCTTGAAACATTAACATTTCCATTTTCAATAAATGCATGGGTTAGACTTGCCTTATTTCATTGTATTACACAACCTGCAAATACCTTAAGTTCTTAATATTTCATAGACACATTTGGTTTAGGGTTTTTCTTTTTAAAATGGACACATTAAGTTGACTTTCTTTCAAAAATCAGTTTATGGCACATTGTTTTGAGGCATAACTTTACCCTTTGTTAAATTTCAGTTTTATGCAGTTTGTTTTTAAAATCTCAATGTCAGATGTATGTCGCCTTTAATATGCAAAACTATTAAGTATAAAACATAAAGAATTTAATGTCTAAGTCCAGGGACAATCAACCTCCTTAGTCCTACAAACCACACTGAGGATGAATAAGACTCATAGGTGACATTACACATCCCTGGTAGACATAAGACATAGGTAAGGACCAAGGGAAAAGGGTGCAGAAAAAGACAAAAAGAGAAAGGGTGAGAGTAGAGGCTTAGAAAACAAGGAAGACAATGTGCTAAGGATGATGGTAAGAAGTCACGTGAAAAGAAGGTACTTCAGGGGACAAGTAGATTCCATGTACAATAAGACATAGTCATGGGACGCGTTCCTCATAGAAGAAAATATTGGCATTGGATCTACACTTTAAAATGGAAGTCATCACAGCATGGCTCTCAAACACTTTAACTTAGAGAGGAAAACACAGACAAAGGCATTCCAATATGAGAAATACATTTTTCAAATAAATGCAATAGTCTGAAGAGTTGCCTCTGAACTAAGGGTTCCATGGCTTAGAGCCAGGGTTAATTAGCCCACAGCCTTGGTCAAATGTGTGTGGTTTTTTCAGTTGCCTCAAGAATTCTCCATTGACGAGCCAGGCCACTGGTAACTGACTCCAAAGATATGGTAGAGCAAATTGAAAATATTTCACTGCTAACTTTTAGTTTTCTTACTAATGATTAATTTTATGATCTTAAATTATAAACCCTACTTAATAGAGCTGGTTTAATAAGAAACATCTTGCCTTATTATGGAAAAGAATACAGAAGTTTCTCTGTGTCACTCAAATTATGGCATATTTAATTCTTTGTGAGTTTCATGTAAAAGCTCCATGAAAAAGTCCCAAATAAATAGACTTGCTCAGATACAAAAGATAAAACGAATGTTAGGGACTTGGTCAGAGGTTCTCAACATTTGTAACAATTTAGAATCACCCAGGGAGCATAAATAAGAACTCATTTCTAGTCTTCCACGCTCACAGAAATTATATCATATGTTCTGAGGGTTGGACTAGGACATGAGTGTTCTTTAAAAACTTCCAAATTATTGTAATACATAACTGGATAGAGAACCACTAGCCTCTCTATTTACCAATGAGAAGGCAGTAGGTTGGTAAAAGGGAGTTTTTCTATATGTGGGAATTCAAGCTCAAATTTATACAAGGTGCCACTTGTGTGGTTTGGGGCAAGTGAATCAGTCTCTGCATGCTTCATTTTCCTCATCCTTAAGATGAAAGATGAATATCTTCCTTTGGAGGCCCCTTGGGGATGTTTGAGGGTCAAAAATCATAGAGTAGCTGCCATGTGGTGAGCATGCAATAAACTGAGACTCCCACCCATTCTTAGATCCTTTCTTTCTCATTCTATTGATTTGATATAAGCCTTTACTAACTAAATTATTTCTTCCCCCATTTTACCAAATACTGCTCTCTTGTAAAAAGGAAATGGTGGTTATTAATTTCTAGGGATACTGTAATACAAGTATTTGCAAATTTCTTCATTCCATAGTCAAGATTGAATACATTTATTAGCAATACATTTACTGCATTTATTAGCAATAACCTAAAAATATGTCTTGCTTACCTACCATATATCAGTAGAACACTTACTCTTAAAGTAGTAATCCTCACATGAAAATAGACCTCTCATAACCAAGTTTACTCCTTCATACAAAGGACTATTTTAAACATCAGAAAGCAACAAAGGAACAAGACAAACAAAGAAATAAAACCTCATAGACACAGACAACAGTTTAGTGCTTATCAGAGGGTAAGGGCAGAGTGGGGTGGTAGAAGAAGGTAAACGGGGTCAAATATATGGTGATGGGAGGAGAACTGACTCTAGATGGTGAACACACAATGTGATACATAGATGATGTATTACAGAATTGTACACCTGAAACATGTGTAACTTTACTAAACCCTGTCACTCTAATAAACTTTAATTTAAAAAAAAATCAGAGAACTGTACTTCCTAATCTCTTAAATGCTTTTTATTCTTTTCTTCACTCATGTCATTTTGACAAAGGATCAACTAGAATGTCAAATATTTTAAACAGTATTTAGAATGGCCAGAAGGACAGCATGATAAAGAAACCCATACAAACTAGTTAAGAGTGAGCAATGTGGACATGCAGGCACAAGCTATGACTTCACTGGGCAAAAATAATCGATGGCTCCCTCTGGGAGTAACCACACCAAGCTACTGTGCCTCTCACATACTTCTTCCTGGAACTCTGCCATTGCCACACCTACCATTTTGCACTAGTTCTCTCATTCAGGGCTTGTTTCAGGAAATGCTCTTTAAGCAACCAGACCATGTAGTGGCACACATGTGCCATGTAGACCATAATTTTACTACCAGTTCTCATTATCGAAAGCAGATGCTACATGCCCATGGAACGATCTCCAGGGACACTTTTTAGTCATTGAGTAAAAGTATCCAGTAGCGCACTTTGTTCTTTTGATACAGGCCAGACAACTCTTTCCCAGGCTGTGACATCCTGTATTTGTTGGAGGGGAGTGGGGGGTGGGCAAGGGGTGGCTGCTGACTGCTAACATTTCATCATGTCATCTTCCTCCTCTCCTTCATAACATATATGGACTTGAAGAGTTTTACCAGTGTCTGTAGCCCTGAGAATAGTAGGTATGATCCTTACCCTGCTCAACTACCAAACTTAATTTTATACTAAACAGCACAAGCAAAACTGATTGAGGAATTTCAAGGATTTCAAAAAGTAAATGTCTGCTATGCATTCATTCATGCCCTTCATGCATTTACTTACTCATTAATGAAGAAATTATTGTCTATTATGTAATAGACAATGTGTGAGGTAACAGATGAAGAGATATATAAGACATAATTCCTGCCTCCAGGAGTTTATCATCTAGAACAGGGTTTCTCAGCCTCAGCACTATTGACATTAGGGGCCAGATAACTCTTTGTTGTGGGGGACTGTCCTGCACATTGTAGTGTCTTTAACACCAATGCTGGCCTCTACCCACCAGATGCTGGTAGCAACCCACCCCACCCCCAATCCAGGCTTGTGAAGATGGAAAATGTCTCCACACTTCACCAGGTGTCCTCTGGAGGCAAAACCACCTCCAGCAGAGGACTACTGGTTTAGAAGGAGGAGATAGACATTTGAAAGTGCAACACAGGACATAGATACAATGATAGAGTAATACATAAGAAAAAATGGAAGCAAAGAGAATAGGAAAAGTCAGAAAATGCTTTGAGCAGAAAAAAAAAAGAATCAGGAGTTTGATCATGGGCTTTCTTTCTGACTACACATGGCTTGCTCTTTCTATTGCAAAGTGACCCCAGGATGGGGTGAGGGCCTTCATGTGAGGGAGTCTCTTCTTAGAACCCCAAATGAGACCTTTTCTTATCCTTCCCACCCTCCCCTGGATTGAAAAAGATAGTTTTCAAATATCCCTTTCAATTTGTTCCCCCCGCCCCCACCCCCTAGATGAAACTACTCTAATGCCACCCCATCCCTTTCCTTCCCTAGAGTCCAGTAAGCTTATAGGCTCTTGCCTGGGACGTTTTTTTGCCTGTGTCATCTGATTTCCAGAGTGATTAAGCAGAAGGAAGGTATGAGGTAGAACCCTAAGTCCTCCCTCTGCTTCTGCATGGCACCAGGGTGGCTCAGAAGTCCTCGTGTGCCACGGAGAGGTTTCCAAAGGCATGAAAAGAGCTGGTGAGACTGCAGTGGGGGAGCTTCAGTATGTGGCCAAAGCTCAGAGGGGTCTGCAGAGCCCATATGAGCCAGATGACGTCAAGTCGGCAAGAAAGGACCATGGTGGGGACCTTTGCAAGGAGGAACAGGGAATAGTCTTTCAGAAATCTGAAAGACTGGGCATGAACTTAAAAGAAATCAAATGACATCCAAAGAAATTACAGAGAAATAAACTGAAATAACATTGAAGCATTTAGAATCCCTCACTAGAGTAGGAATCACTGAGGAACATGCTATCACTTATGGAAAATGAATAAACTCCATATCCTTTGCCAATCTGCATTTTGATATGAAGACTTTCTATTTTGTTACACAATAACTTCAATATTGGAAACAGAGCACAGCAAAGTGTTTTAAACAAGTCTGGATACTCAGGGAAGACCAGGATGAAAAGATAATTCTGAACAGAGATTGGATAATCAATAGGAAGTCCACTGTGGAAGACAGAGGGGACAAAGAAGAGAGGAGGAATGTTCTGGGAACAGATGTGAGAAACCAGAGATGTGAGGGAGAACCAGGTGAGTTTGAGAACTGGAGTATTCTTATACAGTATTGCTAAGGCGAGGAGAGACATAATAGTCAATATTTATTCAGGATGTATTATATTCCAGGCACTATGCTAAATTCACTTTTAAATTCATTTTTCAATTACAGTTGACATACAATATTATATTAGTTTTCAGTGTACAACATAGTGAATAGACATTTATATGTCTTACGAAGTGATCACCCTGATAAGTCTAGTACCCATGTGACACCATACATAATTACAATGTTATTGATTATTGAATATTGACTGTATTTCCTATGCTGTAGTTTACATTCCATGATTCCTTTAATAACTGGAAATTTGTACTTCTTAATTCCTCTCGCCTTTTTTCACCCATCCCTCCAACCTCACTCTCATCTGGAAAACACCAATGAATAAAGAAGATGTGGTACTTTTAGAAAGTGTACCAGTACAAGGAATGAGTGGATGGATTAAGAAGAACCACTGACTGAGCAGCTCAGTTGGTTAAGAGCTCACTCAAGAGTGCGAGCTCAGAGCAACAGAGTCACCGGTTTGATTCCAGGCACAAGCTGGTCTGCCACTGAGCTGCCAGCAGGTGGCAGGATGGCTCAGTTAAAAAAACAAACAAACAAACAAAACAACAACAACAAAAAGAGCCACTAGGAGATAGTCAAGGTCTAGACTAAGTCATTAGAGCTTAGAATTGAAGGGGAAGGATGATTCATGGGTAATAGCACTGGCAGAACTGAAAAAGACTGATGCAACCAACAGATTTTTAAAGTTCAAAAGAGAAAGGGGTTGAATATGAGCCCAAAGCTCTGACCATGAAGAACAAACAGCAAACGACTGCCACCAAGAGATGGGTCAACAGGAGGTGAGAAACAGGGCTGGGGATGCAAGGACACAGAAAGGGTTAGCACTGACATGGGAAGCTAAGATTTGTATTGTGGAGTTGAGGTACCAGTAGGTAACTTGAAATGGGGAACTTAAGCTTTGCTGTGCAAGATGTCCAATGACTTAAACTTAGATGACTTGCATAAATTTTAGATGACTAGGTGAAAGTTAAAGACCTAAGAGGAGGTAAAATGGTAAAGAGAGAAGGGAGCACATTAAAATCTGTACAGACAGTCATGACAAAAAAAAAAATACCCATAGCACGCATCCATCAATCCACTCTATCTTGTTTTCTGCTCAAACAGCAACAATACCAAGAAGCGAAATCAATACTGTTTTAGCTGATTTTTGTTCCTAAAGGACCAGGAAAAGTGACCATGGTTTGAGAACTCTTCTTTTCTTTGGCCTTCCCTGATACAGCCATTCCTAAGCCTTATTCTCTCTCTTTCTCCTCAGAGATCCACATGGCCAGGTCATTCTACGGTCATGCCTGTGGATCTGCATCTTACCTGTTTCTCAGATTATGTGTCAGATCAGGTGGGGACTTGGGGAAGGAGGCAGGCACCTTACATCTTTGTTAAAGCACTCGTTGTGTTCTTCCATTTTTAGTCGTGTGTGTGTGTGTGTGTGTGTGTGTGTGTGTGTGTGTG
>NW_017731583.1:702930-710974 GCF_001890085.2 Hipposideros armiger
GAGAGAGAGAGAGAGAGACTGTGATTATAGTTAATGAAACAGAAGCATGGTCACGTACATAGTAACAATTAGAAGGCTTCTATGAATGCACAGGCCCTGAACTCTTCCCCCCAACTCCACCCCTTCATATTGAAAATCACACTTTCAGCAGAAAAATCTACCCCGACCCACCCACCCCTATGCATACATTTGCAAATAGGAACAGTGCAATTAGCCTTCACTTTTATTTCTTTATTGATGATGCAGTTTTCTCCTTCCCACACAATGCGAGACATTGTCATAAATGGACGTTTGTATAATAGCTTGGAGGAGCATATACCCTCAACGTCTGGATTCTTCCACACATGGCTCATTAGCTGTTGCTGCAAAAGCCAATATGAACTCCATGCTGATGCAATTAAATGTGACTAGAAAAATACATGCTTCTCACATTTTTAGTTATACATGTGTATATATTTGGCAGACAATTCAATGTAGTCACAGGAATTTTAAAAAGAAAAGCTTTCTACAGCCATGTCTGTTAACCATCATTGTGCTACTCCCTGGAAGCAAGGGAAAAATGAGTAGTACCGGGCAGCCAGCCACTTCACCCCATTGCCATAGTGAGAGAATATCTACTAATAAATAAATTCAGTCAAGTATCAGGCTGTCTAGCCCTCTCTTCATGATGGTAAAAATATGTTTCAATTTGAAATTGTCCAGAATTGAGGCAAAAGAGGGGCTTTATCCAGCATTTTTTTGGTTTGCACAAACACAAAACAGGTGATTACTGCTAACACTCTCTTCCTCTCATCACTGTCATCCTGAAGTGGCCTGAGAAGTGTGTGGCCCACTCTGAGTCAGAATGACAACATAGCTTCCCAGTACTGGGTGAGCCAGCCCAGAATGACAATAGCAAAGGGATTGAGAGAGAGGCAGACTTTCCCTCTTTCACTTTCACTCCTCGGTCCCAGTGTTGCCCTTTTTATGCTGAAGACAAAGTAGCCCACGCCCAACTAGAAATGGCTTTCAAGTTTCGGTATGCATCAGAGCCTCTGAAAAGAGAGGGCACCCTCCTATATTTCTTCTTTTAGAATTGCTGCAAACTGAGAAGATGCACTTTTCGTTCCCTTTGGATAGCTACCATGGGAAAATGTTAAGTTACGTAATATCTGTATCCTCTCTCACCTGAAATCTCTCACCCAAATTCCAAACTAAGCAAACACTAAACCAAAGGTGCTATGTCATTATTAATTTAAATCACCCTCGTTGGCCTAGAAAACAGACATGCAGGTTGGCTCCCGTCAGATTTCCCGGATACAGACCCTGGGATTCACATACAGGAGGTATATTTGCATGTCTTCTCAGAAATAACAAAGGTAAAGGAATGATGCAAGCAGCATTTTGCAGAGGGCAGAGCTGAACTGCAGTGCAGTTTCAGCCTTCCCATGGAAAGCGTAGAGGAATCTGAATCTAGGATGGTCCTTCAGAGATGTTTCAAGCTGAGTCATGGGGTCATGGCTTTGAACCCCAACCAACAAGTGATTGGATGCTGGCTGCTCCCAGCAAGGAGCACAGTCTTAAGTGAAGGCAAGTCCTTTCACCAAGAGCAATTCCCAGAAAGAGACATAGCTGTGACCTATCAGCAGTCAATACATTCAGGGTTGGAGAACAAGCACCAAAGCTCTTGGTAATCTGGATGGTACACAATAGTATCCACTATAGTCCACCTTAATTTAAGAACTTGAATCTACTTGCTTCTGATAACAAGTCCTCCCATCTAGGAACATCTACTTTCGAATTTTAATTTGTCTCATTTTCCAAAGGAACTTATAAGAAGAAGGTTAGGATGAACTACAGCCCTCCCCATCACAGCTAGTTTCAAGGCTATAAGTGATACTCATCGGTGCCTACCTTTGCTACCTATTCAAGATTCTCCACACCCTCAGCTTGCACCTCTGTTGGTCTAGGCTGCTTACCTGTAGTAGTGACCCAAACCCTCATCTCTGACAGGTATGAGCCCCTGGTCACCATGCAATCATTGGGTCATGGCTGCTGCACTTGTCCATTACCACCCATCACAATTGGACATAGGAATACGAAGAAACACATTAGGGGTGCCAAACTTTCTACTATGTAAACAGCAACCTTTCTTTCCCTTGATAACCAAAGTCAACTGATTCTACTTTGATGAGCTCTATCTGCTGAAAGTTTTCCATCTCTGTACTTCAGGGGAAAATCTTACAGAGTTTTGCATGAGAAGCTGAGAGTGGAGACTTTTGTACACCTCTCAGCTTCCAATTTTAAGCCTAAAAAGAGAATCAGCATTGTTTTATTCTGATAAGAAGAGCAATGAAATATTCTACCATAATTAATTACCGAACTATTCTGACATTTGGACCAATGTCCAAAATCATTGTTTTGTTCTGTATTCTTAGTAGTATTCCTCCAAAGCAGAGTCTGAGACAAAGGTTTGCACCTCAGGAGCGTGTATGCAGATGTGATCCCACAGAGCAGGAGTGAAGTCCAGGAAGAGTGAATCAGGGAATGATACAACTGACGGGGCTCATACCAACAAGACTTCTGATGAGCCTTATGAAACGTACCTTAGAACCAGAAAAAAATATGGCTCTCTGGTCTCTTCCCCACCCCATTGATTCAAGGTGATGCCATGGGTATTATCTCTCCTCAATTTCCAGGTTGCACATGTGTGAGGGCCAAATGGGTTCCCACAGCAACTGAGAATCTTCATGACCAAAAGCAAGAGGTGTCAATGGAAGCCCGAGGAGAGATGGTCTCGGGTCTGTCTCATCTGCACACAGCTGGTGAAACCTGAGGGCTCTGAGTGGTGCTTGAAATAATAGGTGGGACTGCCAGGACTTAGAGTGATGCCCAAGAGTTATCTAAAATGTGCACCTTCTGCACACATTTCCTGTTGGCAAAGATGGTCGTTTCCTTATTTCTGATCATAAACCAGCCACCTTGAATCCTAAGTCATGCTTCTTACCCACTAGAGAAATGCTATCACTCTGATGCTTCAGATGGGTCATTTCTTACATCAGAGAGCCTGTGTGACATAAGAGCGGAGAGGATAGATTCTGCAGTTTGATGTCTCTGGCAGTGAGTAGCTCTGATATAACTTGAGCAAGTTACTTAACACCCCTATGCTTCTATTTTCTCACCTATGATAGGACAAAAAAAACCACATCTGTGCAAAGGGTTGTTTACAAAGAATTAAATGTATTCATATTTGCAAAGTGTTCAGAAAAGTTTCCAGCAAGTGGTCAGGATCCTTGAATGCTATTTATCCCCTATTAAATAAAATTCCATTATTATTTTTTTAGGGTAAGCTTAAGGTTAATTACAGAATTATAATTTCAATAAAACATATGGTTTGATCTGATTTGCTTGTATTGTGATCTAAATTAATGGGTGGACTCTATTTAGTTTGGACAATATATGTTCCCAATTTGTCCATAAATTTGTAAAAACAACAACAAAGGAACAAGGAGACAATTCCCAAATGTGAACTTCCTGAGAGCAGTAGTCTGCCTTATTCATTTGTAAGTTCCCTAAACCCAGTGATGTTTCATTGTCCTCCCCCTGAAGTCTCATCCCTTGTTATGTATATGCCCAGGTTTCAAGGTGTCCTACATGACCTGTGGGTTTTTTGGCTCTTTGATCACACCATACTTTCTCCCACTTCATGACTCTCACAGAGTGATCCCCTCTGTCTGCATCAGTATTAGTTCAAATCTATGACCAATATCATTCTCCAGGGCTCAGGTTCTCCTGTCATTGGAAAGCCTTCCTTGGCCCCCAAACCTGAGCAAGCTTCTCTTCCGCTATGCTCCCATGGCACCCCATATTTACCCCTCATAGCACTTGCCATCCAGTATTGTAATGACTTGTCCTCATCTGTTTCCCTCACTGGACTAAATTCCACAGTCCTTGTTGTATTTCCATTCCTCAGTTCAGCACCTGGCACATAGGGACCCTTAAGAAATGTTAGTAGAATCAACAAATGGGAGAATTAATGTACATGGAAATAAAACACGGGTTAAACTCACAAGGGATAGTGGCAGGAGCCCTAGCCCTTGAGTACGGTAGAATACATTTGCAGCCTCTTCTCTGCACAGACACCTGCTCGTGCCTGTCTCCCAGTGCGTTCCAGCTTTGGCTGAGACCAAGAACCTGAGTCCAGCTCCATTGTCTTTCCTAACAAGCAGGATTAGATGGCTTCCTGCAGGAGGGTCCTTTCTTAATCTGACCCCAGCTACAGTCTTCATACTCACATGCCCCTCTTCCATGAGGTGCGCTGAGGACAGAATTAAGGGAGTCTGGTCCAAGGAGTCAAGCTGGATGGGTGCAATGAGTGGAAGCTCACTTTGGTATCACCAAAGACAAAAGTCACCCCCTCCTCATTGATGTAAAGGCAATTGCTTTGATGACGTCAGCAGTCACTTTACACTAGAACGTGATTCTAACCCCAAATGATTCCTTGTTATGAATTCTGAATGCAGACAAGAGGCAATATTTTTAAAGTGCACAAAAGTGTTTAGGTCCTTGATCTTCTTTCTCAGTTCTCTTCTCCTCGACCCTCCTACCTGCCCTTGAAGGTTTCTGCCCCCAGAAGAATCTTTGTACCAGCTCTTGTGGCTCTGCAGCTGGCTCATAAATCTAAAAAATGAGGGATTAGAAGGCTTGAGCCAGTATTTCCCAAAATATGATCTTTGGAACACATGGAATATAATCACCAGGATCTGCATCCACAGCTCAATGCAGTAAACCAGATTCCTTGGGGTGGGTGCCCTGAATGTCATTCTTAACCCACCCACCCCCATGCGATTACTATGTACTCTCAATATTGAGATCCACAAGCTTGACTATTCCCAATATTCCCAAGTATTTTAAAGAAAATAACCTTGAAACTTCAAAGTAATGAATCTCTCCCTGTGTGTCCAAACGGACTGTCCCTTGCTACCCCATAACATTTAGCCTGGCTCAGATAATCATCTAGGTAGCAGTTTGCACTTTAAGATCAAGTAGGTTAATGGGACCATATGGAATTGAGATCATACCAACTTAGGGGGTTATTGACTCTGGCATCTGACAGCAGTTTAAACCTGAAGCCAGAATTTATGAGCTGCTTAGAGAGATGTTTTCAGCTTCCAGGAACTGGATGTTCTCAGGGTAGCAAACACAGTTGGATGTCTATAGGACCTTAATAGATTTACTGGGCTGTGCAGTGGACATGCATGATTACCTGAAATACTGGAAAACGTAGGAGAAATAGGAATGGTTCTGAAGAATCCATCGAACTTGACTCTAGCTATGGGTTGCATTTGGGTAGCATCCAGGGGTAACAAATTGGTGAGAAATGTAAAGTGATACTAAATAAATATAATAGTAAACAGAAAATGTTTATTTCATGAGTAAGGGAATTTCTAAGTAACCTCAGAACACTTTTCTTCATCAACTAGCCATTACTTTCCTATAAAGACAATTTCTTTACTAGCAAGACACATATTTATTTCTTGATCTGGGTAATTTTCATATGGTAGTGAAATTCCTCTGAGTGAACACTGTATACAATAATTGAGAATACTGCCTTGCTCTGAACAGCATATTAGCTTCTATTGTAATGAAATGAGGTGATGATAATATCCACATGCAATATTTTGACTAGAAGTTGGTTCTCATTTGGGGGAAAATATTGTAAATTCTTCTTTCTTGCTGAGAAAAGGCAGTCAGGTCCTTCTTTGCCTATATATGGTCAGGGATGAAGATTCCAGAGAGAAAGAGTCTCCCACCCAAGGGACACGTGACCTCTATCCATCTGCTGATGGCCCAAAGAGCTCCATTCAAAGTGAGCTGGTATGACAGTCTGCTAAGGCTGACTCCATACATGCTTGTTTCCAGCACTCATTCCTGATATGCCAAAACCCTCTAAAGAAATGACAGATTTAGTGCACATAGGCCCACCCAGATGGACAGTCTTTCAAAAGCACATGTTCTACTCATTAGTAATTAAAATCTGTATATTTTTAGAACAAATACAATATCAAGTATCAGATAGTTCCCACACCCACACACTGATAAAAATGTACTTTTGCTCTTCCCAAAAGATGTTTAATTAAACAATAACAAGAATTGCAAAACCCCAAATAGAAGTCACACTATGTTGAAAGAAATGCTAGCCTTTGGGATTTTAATTTAGATTCATTCTTTTTTTATTCAGTAAGGATAGATTATTTATTCATCCCCAACACCACATTAAACATCAGTAATTCAAAAAACAGTAGAAAAGTACTGCCTTTGCCCCCCATAAATTTAAATTCAACGGGAGAAATAAACACATTAACAAATAGTTATAACATGGTGTGTGTTAGTTGTCACGATATAAGAATGACTTTTTACACAAAGCCTTGGCCTTCCCATAAAGATACTACTTTAGCCTTGAAGAATGAGGAAGGTGGGGCAGGGGACAAGTATTGATATCAGGGAAGCTGCATGTGCAAAGTCAGGGCCACGTGAGCAAACTCAGTGGATTCAGGTGCCGGGTGGAAAGTCCACAGCCGCAGCACAGAATGGATGAAACACAGTGTTTAAAGGGCCCTGAACAAGTCACCCGTGACCTTTCAGAAAATAAAACTAGTTTTCAACATACTATTTTCTAAACCAATTACATAAAATTTCTCAATAAAAGCAGGCAATATGAAACATTCCACCAAAATAGGGAATGCTTGTCGAAAAATAATACATAGCCATGTGAAGCTTAAAATTCCATTTTACGGAATCATAAACGTTGCTTTTTGAAGTCACAGGCAGTTCATAATTATAAGGAAACTAAACAGAAAGAAGACTAACTAGGTCAGCAACTTAGGGCACTAATCATCTGATCCTATTCGGTCTATTTTAGATTCTGAAGGCTAATTCTTCCAATATGTGGAATTAGAGGATTGGCTTTTGTCTAATCTAAGTGTAAAAGTAGCGTAAAAATAAGTTCAAAGCTTTGGAGCTAAAAATGGTGTGTAATTATTGGGCCACTTCAGCAGGAATGGACATTCTTCTGTGCCCTGCTCTCAGTATCACAGAGCACTTCAGTCCAGTATCCACAGACATTCGAGGAAAAACATTAATTTTATAATAAAGCAGAGAAACAGAACAGAATTTGCTCCCTCCTCTGCCCGTCTTCCATTCACAATCCCAATTTAAAGTACCATTTTAATGCAAAGTAAGATTCTATGAAAGCCTCTTCCAGTTGACTAAAGAGCAATATTTGTTTTAGAAAAAGAACCTTTACTAAAGAGATATGATTCAAGAAAAATGAGATATTTGCATCTTCATCTTCCAAATTATGTTCTCATTTTGACCTTTTTACTTTTCTGACATTGTGCTCCCAGAATGCCTGCCATTTTTAATTATCTGGACTACCAGGGTCATAGTCTGTGTTAGTCTTATGTAATAGGATGTTCAAACTTTTAGAACATTTTACTCAAATATGAAAAAGATTCACTACAAGATAGCATGAAAAATGAAATGAAACTATATGTTCTTGGATAATTTTGGAGGATTTGCATCAACACTGTATATTTGCTCTCCCCTCTAAATGGACAGTCATGACCTACATGTTATATGTTAAATAAAATTGAGCAAATATTATATATATTATTTTGGTGAAGAAAGAAATTACAGAGACCTTTTAAATATTTTGCTCTAAATTAGCTAAGTAATTATTTCGGCCCTCTGCTTTGCACTCATAGTGGACAACCTAAGACACTCATGTAAAATCTGTATAAACAACAACCTGTGCTTAACTCATCAAGGACGCTTATGTTTCTAACCCCACTTTAAAAGCTCATCATTGTGAATTAGTTAGCTATTCCTAGGACTGAAATGATTTTTTCAATAGTATCACTATAAAGTTTTTTGGGTTTTTTTTAAGCTGAGCCATCCTGCTACCTGTTCGCAGCTCAGCGGCTGCTCAGCTCGGGCTGGACTCGAACCGCTGTTGCTCAGAGCTCAAACTCTTGAGCGAGCTCTTAACCAACTGAGCCACTCG
>NW_017731583.1:711604-716041 GCF_001890085.2 Hipposideros armiger
GCGCGCGCGTGTGTATATATATATATATATATATATATATATATATATATATATATATCCTATTTTCTTTATCTATTCACCTGTTGATGGACAGTTAGGCTGTTTTCATACCTTGGCTATTATGAACAGTGCTCCTGTGATATTGGAATGGTGATATCTCTTCAAGATAGTGACTTTATTTCCTTTGGATATTAATTCAGAAGTAAAAATGCTGGGTCAAAGGATAGTTCTATTTTTAATTTCTTGAGGAACCCCCATACTGTTTTCCACAGTGTCGGCACCAACCAATTTCCAATCCTATCAACACGGCACAAGGGGTCCCTTTTCTCCACATCTTCGCCAACACTTGTTTGCTGACTTATTGATGATGGCCATTCTGACAGGTGTGAGATGATACCTCATCGTGGCTTTTGATTTGCGTTGACCTTACTGGTAATACTAAGCATCTTTTCATGTGTATGTTGGCCATCTGTATGCCTGCTTTGGAGAAATGTCTATTCATTTCCTCTGCCCATTTTTTAATCAGATTGTTTGTTTGTTTGTTTGTTTGTTTGTGTGCTGTTGACTGTAAAATGAGTTTTGGAGTGTTCCTCCCTCTTTAATTTTTTGGAAGTGTTTCACTGGAGAAACATTAACATTAATTCTTCTTTAAGATTTAAGCTGGTAAGGAAAACAAAAGAATAAAGCTCTCCTAGTTTAAAAAAAAACTCAAAAAACAGTGTCTTTGATTTATATGTTAGAGTCTTTTCTTAACATATGTAAAGAAAACTGCTCTCTACCTAACAAGCTATAAGAAACTGAATGAAGATAAGAAAATAAGGGAGCCTACAAAGGTTTCTGAGAACTTGGAGACGTTGTGATCAATAAACTAAAGTAAAACTGTATTATTGTTGCTTTAAGGTACATATATGGTTAAAATCTCCAACACAGCAGTGACCATTAAACTCATGTTTCATTTGAACTACTTACCACTTCCTGTTATTTCTTTTGTTAAATTGTCTCTGTAGTGGTATAAAAAACATTATTTAGTGCTTTTTCTTAACTTTGAAATAATATAATTTAATCTTTTCGAAATATGTATACATCGTATTACCTCACTTCCATGTCAAGATTTAAATATATATCCCTAAGTCTGCTGTAGGGTTCTAGTCATTCAGAGTGATAAAATTTGATGTTGCGGTTGGAGCGGAGACATATTTTTTAAATAGAGGCATACTAAACTGATCAAATGAAAAGGGAAAGCGGAGGGAAGTGGGAAGAGGAATACAAGAGAGAAAAGAACATGTGTGTTTCTAGAAATTCAAAGATTGTATGTGTCAGCTGACTGTCATTGGAGCTTAAATTAGGAGCTGTGGAATATCCTACCTGAGAGCACCATGAGCACAGCTGGGGAGCATGATGGATGAAGAGAGATGCACAGAATAAGGAGACAAGTGAAGGGTGCACGGCCCATAGGCCTCTGTTGCTTGGGAGACATCAGAGAAGAGCAGGAGATAAGCTGGAGTGGCAGAAAAAGACCTAACTTTCCCACCCAGAGAGGATGAGCAATAATGAGTTGCCCGCATTTTGCCAAGTTGTCAAGGTTAACTCAGATGTTAGTTTCTCACTAGGGTCTTCTTCGATGATCAGATTAAAGACATTTTTGCTCTTCTCTCTCCCTCTAGTATGTTGTCCTCTGTCTAGCTTTATAAATATAGTAGCTATGAATCTCAGTCCATAGAGCTATTATTTAACTTTAAACTTTTTAACTTTTATACAGCACTAAAAAAAAAAAACTAAAACAAACAAACAAAAACCTTTAGATTTAATTTGTAATCTGTCCCAGAGTCCCTAATCCACAGAGATCATTAAAAAAGTTAATTGCAAACAGCACTGAAGTCCCTACCATTTCAGGGCAGCTCCAGAATCTAGGATGTTAATGGGATTCCTAAAGTGAGGAAGGGAGCTCTCACCATCTGTCCCTCACAGACATGACTAAGGTTTGTCGTTTCTCTCCACTGGTGGCTTGTTGGTTGTCTTATTCCAGGCCCTTGTTGAGATTCAGCCTTTAGAGTGTGCTAGCTAAGGGCAACACCAACCAGAAAAACTTAGATCCATGCTCTCTCTGGGAACCATGACTTACTCCCCCCTTTAAAAAAAAAAATTCCTGACCATTCTCACTTTTCTCTACCTCAACTTGACTCTCAAAGGTCTCCGCACTTATAAAAGACTTTGGCTTTTATAAAATATGCATCTTTCTTTGGTACAAAAGACCTGTCTATCTACCTGAAAGGACGAAAAGGAAAAACCACCAAGTAGGTACTTTAGCTTTTTAGTCTGATCGATTCTCTCACTAAACACATATTTTGATCCCATACAGATAATGTACTCTCCATTCAGAGCTCATCCAGAACAAGATGGAACCAGGTTTCTACCCTGAATTAAGAATAGTAACCCCGAAGAGACACAGAGGAAGAACTGAGGGTTGTTAGCTGGGAGGGGGTGGGGATGAAGGAGAAGGGGAAGGGACGAGACAATACAAATTGGTAATTACAATATGGCCTCAGGGATAGAAAAAGACAGTCCGAGGAATACAATCAATAATGTTGTAAACATTTTTTAGGGGACCAGATGGACTCATGTCTTGTTAGGGAGACCACTTCATAGTCGGTGTAGAGGCCTGACCACCGCACTGTACACCTGAAGCTGATGTTGAATAACAATGTATGTCAACTATAATTATATATACATATAGTCACGGGACATGGAGTAGAGAGCGGGAATGGAATCAATGGAATTATAAGAGATAAGCATGATATTGGGGGTGGAAGGGTAATACATGGGGGGAGGGGGGTTGTTACTTTGTGAGGGTGAAAAGGGTAACTATTGCATTGTTCTGTACACCTGAAACTAACAATAAAAATTTAAAAAAATAAAAAAAGAATAGTAACCCCGAAACTCATTCTAAGTCTGACTGGGTCTACTTGTCCTAATTTCTCCAAGCACAGGGTAGGTAAGTTTGGGTACTAGGCACATTTCCTGCCTCCCAAAAGCCACTGTCTCCCCTTAGAGAAATTCTTTCCAACACACACTAGCTATATTCCAACCATGGGAGTTATTTAGTTACAAATTCAGCAAACATTTATTGAGTGACTAGTATGTGCTAGGCACTGTTCTATGCACCAAGAATAAGGCAGTGATCAAAACAAACAAAATCCTTATCTTCATGGAGTTTCCATACTAGTGATGGGGACAGACAACAAGCAATATACATATTTTTAATAGTAAGCTATATAGTATAGCAGATAAGTATAAATTCTAAGGAGAAAATTTAATCAGAGAGAATATTCCCTTGAACTGTCATCTGTCAGGGTCTGGGAGTGGGGTGGGAAAAGGGAGGTGGAAATATTTTAAGTTGGTGGCCAAACAAGATCTCAGCTCCACAGGCCAGATCTGCCGTTGGTGTTGTTGCATACTTCCATAAAGTAGAGGATAAGAAGTAGGGGGTAAGGGTGAACAACACTTTGAGGCTTAAATGTAGCCAGGTTGTTGAGTTAAGTCCGACAAGTGAAGGGTTGGTCCTCTACCTGACTCCAACTCCAGCCATAACTCTTCACCACTAAGCCAAGACCTTTCTCTGATGTCTTGTACCACAAAATTTAAGGCTGTGCTCTGGTAACCAGCATAAGAGACATTGGCTTGCCATGCTGATCTTTGCGACAGGTGGCTTACCAGGTTGGGAACCCAGCTTCCAGCTCCACTGACCCCATCTTTGCTCTCTGAAGAAACCAGAGGGCCAAACATGCTGAGCCCTCCTGTGGTACCAGAGAAGCTCCACTCTCTGATTACTTTCTAGTTGCCTGAGATACTCCCCCCCCCCAGTATTTTTCTTCTCTGTTGCTACTGCTGGTTAACCTCTGTGGGTGTCATCTTCCAGCAAATGGAAGTCCTAATCTCTTAATATTCTTCTGAAACTAGACAGGACTCTCCCTAGGTATGTCATGGGTTCTGGTCTTTGCTGTGACAAAGTATCTCCACATTTACTCCAGACCATCAATGGCAGTGTGATGGTTAATATTGTGTCACTTAGCTGGGCCACAGTGCCCACATAGGTGGTCAAACACTAGTCTATAGAGGGGTTTGGAGAAGATTAACATTTAAATTAGTGGACTTTTATTAAAGCAGATTGCCCTCCCTATGTGGGTAGGCCTCATCCAATCAGTTGAAGGCATGAATAGAACAAAGACTGACCCCTCCTGAGTAAGAAGAAATTCAGAAATTCTGCCAGGATGTTGCCTTTGGATTTGGACTTTCAGGAGTCTCCAGCCTGCTGCCCACTCTGCAGATTTTGGACTTGCCAAGCGTCTACAGTCACATGAACGAATTCTTTAAAATCCTCCCTCTCCCTCTCTCTCTCTCTCTCTCTCTCTCTCTCTCTCTCTCTCTCTCTCTCTCTCT
>NW_017731583.1:716133-882429 GCF_001890085.2 Hipposideros armiger
CTCCCTCCCTCCCTCCCTCCCTCCCTCCATCTATCTCCTGTTGGTCCTGTTTTTCTGGAGAACTCTGATTAATACAAGTAGATGATGCCTATTTGAGGTGCCTGATCCAGGTAACTTTTGTGATTGACTATGGAAGAGTTCTCCCCAAAACCCTGCAAAGCGGCAACCTCGCTTGTTCATAACAGTGATAATCCCCTTTGTCCCAGCACAGAAGTCCTAGGAGAAGCCACTGTCAAGAACCCTCTATTTCTAGCTCTCTGGCCTAAGAAAGTGAGCAACCAATTCTACTTCCTCCCCCTGATTTCTTCACCTTAGTAGCACTCCATAAATTATTCTACCACATAAAAACCTGCATTTTTGTCTTTACCAAGAGTATAAACTCCTTAAGGGCATGAACCATATGCTATACACACCATCATGATAGCACCAACACACCTATACAATACCTATCACATAGTAGAAGCTCCATAAATAGTTGCTAGAGGAGAAAAATATGAGCAAATTGCATGCTGAGACAGTGGATGAGAAAGGCTGACCTAATGTAACCCCAAGAACTAACCCAAGCATGCAGGTGTATCTGGTTTAATTTTGCATACCTTCTCTGAAAAACGACTTACCAAGCAGAACTTCACACATTGTGGTTATGAGGATGAATTTTTTCCCTGGCTCCAGTTCACATGGTTTCAATAGCATTTCATTTTGCTATGAACTTTATTTTCATTTGAAACTCCACGAATGTGAAACCATTTGAAGCAAACCAGATGCAAGCATTCAGTATGCCCGGCGAGTTTCTTCCCGTCTGTTTCACTTGTGAGACAACAGAATGAAACTCTTCATATCAAGTAAATTCATCTAGGGGTGCCCTTTTTATCTGACAGCCTTTCACACCCCTTTATACTTATTGGATATTTTGAAGAAAAATCAAATAGCCTTCAAAATAGTCTTGCTTTATTCCTTAAAAAAAGTTTTTTTTCCTTGTCAATTGTAAAATAATACAGAAGTAAATCAGTATGGGCATTACATGTGCGTGTATTGTTTGCATACTCAATTCACCCACATACCCAATATCATCTTAGTTCACTGTAGTTTATATGGATGTATAATAATAGGCCAATTCAGGAATGATGTCTGCCTTAACATTAACAGAAACGTGAGGACCAAGTTTTCCATTGTCACATACACTACTGTTTAGGTATATAAGTTTCCAATGTGGTTGGCATATGAGACGCAAGTAATCCTTGTTCCAAATTCAGCTTTGAACCTCAACCTAGCCTAAACATTATCTTTTCACAACAGCAATATATGAGGAGAATTCACACAGATCTAGAAAACAAAAAGGATTTGAAACCATAGTATAGTCTCCTCAACTTTTTCCATTTTTTTCAAGAAGGCTACACTTTGGAAATCCTATTGCCAACATAAATGACCAAGGAATGAGTGTCCAGATGATGGACTAGTGACAGACAATGCCATTTTTCATCCAAACACCAAAGTGAATGCCCTCATTATGGTAATCCCTCTACTACATTCACTTTAGAAACACCGGCATTTCAAATACACGCCTTTATATACAAACAACAATCAAAAGATGGAACTCTTTCTGGATAGCATCGTTAGGGGAAATTATTTATTAAAAATGTGAACACATCAGGAAAATCATGATATACATTAAAATATAGATGCATAGTAGAAAACAATATTTATCTTTTAGCTCTATAATGGGAAATCACACAGAAAAATAATGAAATGCAGCCCCTTTTGTCCTTTTGCTCCTCTGAACTACTATTGGGGCTTATGGAGGAGGAGAAAGGGGTGGAGACTTGCAAGCTGACCTGGCAGCCCTGGAGGGTCTGTTAGGTAACCTGGCTAGGTACCATTGACAGCTCTGCTGGGATATTTAAAATACAGACGTACACTACAAAACCAATGATCACATATACTCAGTATCCGCTACATGTCTGGTGCTTTGGAAGCCTTATTGATCCTCTGAACCATCCTTTATTTACCAGGTATCATTATACCCATTTTTCTGATAAGGAAACACAAGTTAAGGAGAAGCAAGTCAGCTGTCCCCCAATAAACACAGAACTAATAAACGACAGGTCAAGACTAGAATTTTAGAACTGGCCTACATGAAAGTTCATGCTTTTTCTACTATTATATCTTGGAAGAACAGACCACTAGAGCTGTTTTTTTTTCTTTAATATCCCCTTTCTGCTGCTTGTTTATTAGTGATTCCAAGTATGGCCCATTCTAAATTAAAGATCCTTAATTTCTCATGTTTTAGTTGTTGATCAAAGTAATGGATTCAACTTAAGAAAAAAATATTGTTAGGGAAGAAAAAAAGAAAGTTTTACACTTTCTTTAAAAAAGGAGGGAAATCAGCCTTTGTTATGGGTTGAATGGTGGCTCCCAAAAAAAGGTATGTTGATATCTGAACCCCAGGTACCTCTGAATGCAACCTTATTTGCAAATAGTGTCTTTGTAGAGATAATCAAATTAAGATGAGGTTGTTAAGGTGGGGTTTAATCCAATATGACTGGTGTGCTTATTAAGAGGGAAAATTTGGATGCAGAGATAGACAGAGAGAGAGAAGACAATGTGAAGACACAGGGAGAAGATTGTCGTGTAAATGGAATGAATGATACATCAAGTGAAAGCATGCTGAAAACTACCAGGAGCCAGGAAGAACAAAGGAAGGATTCCCTACAGGGTTTAGAGGGAGCACGGCCCTGTAGACATCTTGATTTTGGACTTCTAGGTGCCAGGTCTGTGGGACAACAAATTTCTGTTGTTCTGGGTCACCCAGGTTGTGGCTCCTGGTTATGGCAGCCCTGGGAAGCTAGTTCAGCCTCCAAGGTACATAAATAAAGAACAATAAAGCCTTGCTACCCACAGTGTGATCCTGGACCAGCAGCACTTACGCCATCTGGAAACACCATGGAGCCCAGGCCCGACCTACCGACTCAGAATCTGCTTTCCACCTACGTCTCCCTCTGATCTGCACACACATGCAACTCTGAGAAGCACTCTGATAGAGAAGAGGGGTCACAAAGGGGATGGGCAGAAAACCTTGAATTGTAGCTCAGAAAAAAAGAGACAAAAAGATTGCCAGATACTGCAGTTTTGAAATGTTGTCTCGGGACTAGAGTTTTCAGGAAGCCCGTGACAGCAGGAGCAATGTGTGTAGCTGGGCAGAAAGTGAACGTGGTCACCAGCAAAGACTAAGGATATGCCCAAGACAGAATTCAGGGGTCTGGAGTGGCCAAGAGAGAAACAGGAGCAGACCTGGGGTAAACTTGGGGAGCACAAGTGAAAAGTGGGTTCAAAACCAGAAAAAACCTAAGAGGCAAGTGTATGACAATGGACAGCAGAATAGGGCTGCGGGCAGGCCCAGGGTAACGGCCGAGCATCCTTCACTAGTGTCAAAATAACCAGAGAGCTCGAGGGATGGCCGGGGACACAGCAGAACCCTTGGTTATCACGTGCCTGTTTGCCACCCGTGCATTAATTCCTGTTCAGCAAATTTTGTTCTATTAGTTAACTTTTTTCTCCAGAAGTACTGAGTGAGACGTGCTTACCAAAGGGAAGCTTTAACCCGTCTGCAGCTTTTCGCCCAAGTGCTGCGGGTCTGAGCTGGAGCTGGATGGGTTCCCTCCAGAGCACACAGGCCTGACTCGAATTGGGCCCAGTCCTTTGCTGGGTTGTGGGCACTGGTTCAACACACACAGTAAGATGAGTGACGTAAAATAAGGGAGAAATGATTGATGCCAGCTAAGATTTGGAACCAGGGGTGAAAACGCAGCCTGTTCCAGATGTCAAAAGTTACAGAGAAGAAACTTCTCATTCTGAGGCTCAGCTTAGAGACACTCTGAGAAAGAAAACTGGAATGAGACGCCCAGAGGCTGAAACCAGGTGATGAATGGCTGATGTCGGTAAACCTCAGCAGCTGCTTTCTGCTCAGCAGGCCGACATCCCACCCTAGGGACAAAACTCTAATCAGCATAGTAAGTGGTCCACATAGTTTCAAATTCAATCCTATAGTCTTTATCCTTCCCTTTTTCTATGTATGGACATCATAAGCCAAAAACTCAGTATAATACACTACCAAGAGAAAATTGGAATCTTTGCCTGGAAATAATCCAAATCTTCAGTTTTTCTCCAAATTCTTAATTTTAAATCTCTCAAAGAATGGGACACATCGATGAGTCCTATACAATTTTACTTCATTCTGACAAAATCAAACCATCCACCCATTTTTAAATTCTGTACTTTTCAACTTGGTAGCAATTAAAATATTCACTTGAGATTTTTAAAAATCAGTTTTCAGTGAACTCCAATAGAAAATTTGTGACAGAAAAAATATCTGTTTTATAGATTAGAGTGCTTGCCGAACACAGTTGTCTATAATTATTGCATACGCACTTACTCGGGATTCTTATTTTGGGGAATAAGTAGGTGAGGTGGCCCCCCAAAAAATCTGTTTAACTGTTTTGATGAGCAGCCTAAATAGCCCACTTCAAGAGTAAATGAGGCTGGCATATCAACACTTAATAGCTATAACACAATTGCAAAATACTGAAAGACAGAAAAAGAAAAGCCTCTGGAAATGCGATCTTCCACCACCCTCCCCCACACAAACACTGCCAAGATGCCTCCCATTTTTTTAATACAGGAAACATTTTGTGGGACAAATGCAGAATAGGAAGAATTGTATCATGCTCCCAAGTCAGCTAAATTTGAAGTAAATCAGAAGTTAAGGTCACTGATGCCTTGTCCTGTTTCTTCCTCTCTGCTTGTCATTTTTCAAGGCCCCCTTAAAAAACTGCAGCCTTCCAAGGCCTCTTCGTCTGCATTTCAGTTGTGTTAATTATCTGAACCAAGTGTCTGTTTCCTTTTATTGCTACGCATCTTAATGTATAAGAGATATGTTTTGGACCAAAGAAGATGAATGTCTTCAGGTATTAGCGCTAGAGTCTTAATACTAAAACTAGACTATTAGTATACACATATTGAATCATTATATTGTATACCTGAAGCTAACATAATGTCATATGTCAATTATACTGCAATTAAAAAATGATTAATGATATGTACACTTTCAATAAACCACATTATTTAAACTTTTATGCAAACAACCCAAGTAGACTATTAGTACTACACTCATATTATTATTTGAAACAGTCTAATACAAATAGCACAAGAGGGCTGAAGACCCAATGCTGCATTTTAAGTAGAAAGACCAGAGCCGAAATGGTCTCCAAGTGTCAGCCATGTCCCACCTTCATGCTGCCAGCCTCGTAAGGTAGCTCTTTGCACATGATTCCATTCCTTACAAGTCCCGGTACTAAAAACAGTCTCGGGATGGTCACTTGTTTGTTTTCAAATGTTTTCTCATCAAGAGTTTGACCATCGCTCATGTGTATATGCTACCATTGAGCTCTCATTTCCCAGGGAAACCCAGAATCATTCAGTGTTGAAGACTTTCCTCAGAAAGGCAGAGAAGAGGCCCTGCATGTGTCATAAAGCAAACTTCCAGGCTGCCAGCCTTGCCCTGACTACATTCTCCTACATAACTGTGGGCTTATGACTTAACGCCATCTCATGCCATGATCTCCAGACAATTGGAATGAAGTAGGGGAAAGTATGTTGGGAAAAATCATATGATGCATTTGTTTCATATGGACACAGTTATAAAGTTATAAGTGGACAACTTCCTCTAAATGGGCCCCTTGACGCTCCCTGGGTCCTCATCTCTCCTTCATTATAGCATGAAGCACATCATTACTGCTACGCCAGTTCTCCCTCCCTCCACTTCTCTCCCTCTCTCTTTCTCTCTTTCTTTCCCTCCATCTTTCTGAAGCAAAATTGCACATGTAATGCTTTCACAAATGTTAAAAACAGAGCTCTCTGTTTTGTGATTTTTTTTGGCATCGCTTCATACCACCAGGCAGTCATTCCTTCTCTTCAAACTTGATGAAATCATAATGATTCATAAGCTTTGATTAGAATGGTTGTGTGATACACTCTTGCAGGGGCAATAAGCCTATTCTATTACCCAAATAAGTGGGTTTCAAAATAATAAAATAGCTGCACTGTTAACTCAAGTTAATGTGTCAGAGACTCACACAAGATTTTTAGTCATATTTGACACATCATATTTGACATGATTAAAATTAAGTCAACAAAAATGCATTGAGCTTTGGAAGTAACAGCCTCTCTGTTCCTGGAGGTGAACAGAAAGATTCAGGGTGACCACCTGTAAGGGATGTTTTGGTTAAGAGGCAAGACTCTATCGTATCCATCTTCAAATTCCATGAAGCCAAGATTCCAGCATAGAGGGTTAAACGACTGGAAAGAAAAGGAATGAGAACTGATGACTCTGAAATTATATAATTTAGTTTTAAAGAGTCAGGTCAGGAGAAAATGGCATCTCGGGGGATCAAAACGAAAAAATAGGAATATTGAGCAGAGTCTATGGCCCAAATGAAGCAGAGAATTACATCCTGAGAAGTAAAAAAAAAAAAAACAAAAAACAAAACCTTAGAAGTTGTCTAATTCAGTCTCTTCATTGTGCAGGTAAGAAAATCGAGTAACAAATACAATGATCTACTTAAAGCCATCTGGTTATGAGCAAGAACAGAGATGGAACCCAAAAAATGCCACTCCCAGTTCACTTCTCTCTTTAGCATATGATAAAAGATTTCCACACAGTAATGAAATTTTCCAAAAAGACAAAACAGGGATAGATAGCACCCTTATAGAAATTGAACGATGATTGGGTTTCATTTATGAAAGCTGCATCTTTCTCTATATTTACTTAGTAATGTCCTAAAATGGATAAATTAACCCAATCACCAAGTTCATTTCATATTTTCAGGGCATGTATTTCAACTGTTATTTACAGAATGTATTTTTTTATAAAATTGAAATTTTTATATTACATACACATTGGGCTTGAACACCATTATCTGTCATCCATGCAAAGTAAGACAGGAAAACATGTTTCCACTTTGATAAAATGGTACCACCAACATAAGAGACCACAATTTTAGCTTCTTTCTAACAATACTCAAATCTAAACATGATTTTTAACTTAGTTTCCCACCTTGATTATTCACTACTTGGCACACACACACAAAAAAAAGACAAAACAAACAAGCATTGTTTCTTCTCTCTCCCATGAACATCTTTGAGCAGAGCACACAGCGTATCATACAAAATATCACATTGACTACAGCCTCACTAGAAGCCATGTGATCCTGACATTTGCTACTGTCCCTCTTCTTGCTCGTGCCATATCCTAAATTTATAATCTGCTGGATAATATTTAGAGTCCACAAATTTGCCCCAGGGACACTATGGTGGCAAGAAACCTCTTCAGAGAGATAAGTCAAGAGTTCTCACAAAACCAAACTTCTCATCTTAGGAAAGCTTGTCAGCACTCAGGCTGCAAGTATCCAGGCAACAGTGGAATGCAACACAAGGTTGGTCATAGGGCAGCAGGAAAAAAATGATAAGAATGGAAGAGTCACCAAAATAAATGAGGCCCATGCTCCATTTGCCTAAGCACCACTCTCACTACACCACCAATTAAACAAGGAGAAGTGTAAGGACAATAGTCAGCTTAGCACCTTCTGAGACCTGTCCTTTTCATGCCTCCTGACAACCTGTGCCCCCTTCCTGATCTGTCCTCCTGGGTCACTGGCCACGCTCAGAATGATTTCTTTTTGTGCCCACAGCTCCCTTTTCCCATGGGGCATCCTATCTCCTTGTTAAAAGAAAAACTTGGTAATTGCAATATGGCCTCAGGGATAGAAAAGACAGTCCGAGGAATATAATCAATAATGTTGTGAATATTTTTTAGGGGGCCAGATGGACTCATGTCCTGTTGGGGAGACCACTGCATAGTCGGTGTAGCGGCCTGACTATTGCATTGTATTTCTGAAGCTGATGTTGAATAATATTGTATGTCAACTATAATTATATATATACATATAGTCTCGGGACATGGAGTAGAGAGCGGGAACAGATTCAATGGAATTGTAATAGATAAGCATGATATCGGGGGTGGGAGGGCAGTGGATGGGGGGAGGGAGGTTGTTACTTTGTGAGGGTGAAAAGGGTAACTATCGCATTGTTCTGTACACCTGAAACTAACAATAAAAAAATTAAATTAAAAAAAAAAAAGCATCCGTCTGAAATTGCAAGTGACTTGTAGCCAAACTTAACATGCTCACAACCCAAGGGCGTTTTACATCTCCAAAGAGGAACCTGTTGATCCATAGGAACGAATTTCTAATGCTGGGATTTGGGCTGAGATGTCTGGAGGCTCAAAGCTCTTCTCAGCACTTTGGAAATTACACTAGATGAGTTTTCTCTATAAGTAGTTATAGCCAGCTCTAGGTAGAACCAGAATAATGGAAATCACATGAATTTAGACTCAGGTTATTGGGGGTGCTGGCTCTGGTTCCCCAACCTGAGCATCAAGCAAAGACCCTCAACTCTCCTTCTCCATTTATTCATCAAATAGGTTTCAGAATACCTACCTCATAGCCCTTTCATGGGGATCCTGAGGCTAATATGTATGCAAAAGCACTTTACAAACATCAGTCACTTTTAATTATCAAAATTTATTATTTTCCTCCTTGACATCAATCATTAGAGAAATACACCCTAGTGACTTTAGCTTTTTAACAGATTGTTGAATAAGGGCTGGCAAACTTAGTCTGTAAAAAAGCCAGATAGTAAATAATTTTGGCTTTGCAGACCATACAGTCTCTTCAACTACGAAACTCTGCTGTCATAGAGAGAACTAACAGCCGCAGATGATATGTGAACAAATGGACCTGGTTAGACTTGGCTCAGGTTGGAGTTTGCCAACCCCTCTTCTAAAGACAGAGTACCAAAATAAGGATATATGCTCATTACACACTTGAAAGATCTAAGGCATAGGTTTTGAAAGTAACCATTCATTCTTTCATGTCTTAGAACAAACAATCTCCTTAACAGTACCCATTTTTTGACTTTCATTCTAGCTACCACATAAACTAGTTACCTAGCAAACAGCTTATAGAGCAGATAGTACAAATGATGTACATTCCTAAATAAGTGCAATATAGTTTCCATTCTGTGACCACACACGTTTATGGGCAAGCCCAGCTGACACCAAAATGCCACGGGTAGACCCGGTGGGGGAGTGGCTTGCTGCTCAACTCTCCTCACTTGCGCTCTCAGGTTGAGTGATAGGAGATAGATGAGGCCTCTGATGAGGCAAAGAGGAGCTGATGGGGTAGGGTTTCTGGTGCAAAGACTTCCGACTGTGACTCTCCTCCATCCCCATCATCACGTCCTGTATCCCAACCCTGCCAAATGCACCATTGCCAGGTATTCACAACCATCCCTTTGGCTACCTGCTGCCCTACCCTTACTCCTTGCTCTGGACCCACAACTGCACAACTTCTGCCATTCTCTTTGCTCTAACCAGCAGGGGGAGGACCCACCAGGAAATCTTAAAGAGCAGAGAAAAGTATAACCTGAGTTACTTTGAGGGCCTCTGGGGTAGGTTGTGCTAAATCAGGGTGTCTACCTCATCCACCCCTAAAGAACTGCACATGAATAGTCAGGGTGCCACCCACCTTCTGGCCTCCACCCCATCCTCCCGAGCCTTCCAAACATCATTCCTGGCATAACCTGTCACCATGCTCATATAGGAAAACACAGAAACAAAAATCAAATTTCCACAGCTCTCCATCTCTGCATGTGTTCCAGTCTTTAAGAACTGCAGACTCAGGTGGTGTAGCACTTTCCTTCCACTGACTTTAACCCTCTCTAAGAATCGGATGCCCATGGACAGGTGCTGAGATGCAAGGCAGTCAGACAGACTGAGACAAGTAAATATGAACCTCAGATTCTGGCACTGTGATTTATCTTCCTGGGGAATGTGGATAGTCAGGCTTGTAGCTCTTCTACTTCCTGACCTAACCTTTCTCGAAGTTTCATTGATTATGAGTCCTGCATCCCTCCAGAACTGATCCCTCCTCTGCAAACCCACCACTGCTACACAGGGTTATGATTGATCACTTGGAACATTATTTTTCTAGCTGATCTCTCTTGCTTCCCAGTTTCCCCCATTTCATGTGCCCTCTAGCATCGGAAGATTTCATCTAAAACACTAACCTGGCCCTTCTTTGGCAGGTATGTGGCCAGCGGATCGCCATTGCCATAGCTAGTTAAAACGCATGTTCCTCAGCTCTATCCTTGAAAATACTGAACCACGATCTAGGTGTCGGGCCCAGAAATCTCCATGTCCTCATTCCCTAACCCCTCTCCTCCCCAGCCAGTGTCTTGTAGGCTAAGTGTTGAGAAACACTGGCATAGAAGAAAAGATCCAATCTCTAAAGATGATCTCCAACTCTTGTTTCATGTCTACAGTGTCCAACTGGTCCACTCGCTGCTTTTCCTACCCTCGTCGACCTGGTGGAAATGTGATAGAATTGGTTGTCATGGTAGCTGAATGTTTCTCCAGGTTTTTTTTCTGGAAACATAAGCTTAGACTCTCAGGGGTGCTATTTGTTTTTGACTTTTGAAGGAGGGAATTGCCCTCCCATAAGCTTAGGCACCAAACCACAGCTCCCACCCCCATACTCACGTAGCTTCCAACGTGTGGGTGAAAGGTAGCCAATGGTGGGAGGACATGGAACCTGAGTCATGAGCTGTGTCCTTCCAGCTGCATTCTGTTGGCATTCGGCAGGAAGGCTGATGATAGGAGGGATGACTTCATCAAAACATCACATTTCTGTATCTCAAGCTCCTCTGAGGGTAGGGACAGGATCTGTGACCCCAAGAGTTAGGTAAGTGACTGGCTCAGTAAGCATTTGCTGAATGAATGAAGGAAAGAAGGAAGGAAGAAATGATGGTGGAAAGAAGCAATCAATCAGTAAATGAACAAATGCATAAAAAAGGGAGAGAGTGAGCTGAATACCTTGAAACACATTTTTGTTATGCACAGGCATGATTTTTGACAGAGTAATTCAACGCATCTGCTTGTTGGTTTGTTCTTTGGAAATGAGATTCTGGAAAAGATTGAGTATAAGAAATCATATGAATTATGCTCTCTTTTGTGATTATTCCCTCTGTGATTTCACTATTAACCAAAGCCAATAAATAGTAACCTTCTAATTTATTCATTATTCCTACTGTTGAAATTATGACAAGGCTGCAACATAACAGCTTCCCTCTATCATCATTTTGGACAAGTAGAACATTCTTTAGAAGCAGATGGGTGTGTGGGTGTGGGCCTGTGGTACGTGGTGTGGGGGAAGGATCATGGAGGCCTGGAAAAAGTAATACTTTGAAACTCAAAAAGCAAACTGCACCTATTTCAGCAAATTGGAAATTGATGGTGTGTAACTCTGAAGGCCTAGCAGTAGCTATTATTTCCATCCAGGCTATTATTAACTGGTAATATTTTCTCTAGTAAACATTCAATTACTATAGCAACAGGAGTCATGTCATATGGACACAAGGGCCTTGGCTTTGCCAGAAAAATGGATGGCTTTTTAAACGAATTTTAGAAAATGCAAACAGACTTACCAAAAAAACATTTTTTTTAAATACTAAACTCAATTTTTACTTGAAACAAAGGAAAGAACTCTGATAAAGACTTCACAAACCCCACTTCTGTTATTCTGCATCCAGTGTCTTCTCAACAAATACAGAGCCTCCCCTCCTATCTGAGCTGAATCCTTCACTGTGCTCTAGTTGCCATCCCATGCTCCCCCGTCTCATGGACTTACAATGCCAAGTATTGCTTCTAAATCCTCTAGCATCAATCTCTTCCCCCACTATACTTCCCATTAAAAAAATTTAAATAATCATTTGTATGAATTTGCAGCATGCATACAAAACATAGCAATCATGATAATACAGCTCAATAAATTACTTCAAAATGAACACACCTGTATACCTACTACAAGGTCAAGAAATTCAGAAAGCCTCCCTATAGCTAATCCATATATTGTTCCCATCACTCACCCCCCAAAAACAACTATAAATTAATTTTTCTTGTGTTTAAAATGTATATAAATTGACTTTCATAGTATATACGCCAGTGTCTAGCTTCATCCACTCAAAAATATAGTCACTAGAACCGTTCACGTTGTGGCATGCAGGAAGAGAATCTCACTTCATTGCTGTATTAGTTTCCTGAGGCTACTGCAACAACAAACTGGGTGGCTTAACAGCAATTTATTGCCTCACAATTCTAGAGACTAGAAGTCCAAGATCAAGGTGCCAGCAGGGCTGATTCTTTGTTGAGGAGAATCTGTACATGCCTCTCTCCCAGCTTCCGGTGGTCTGTTGGCAACCTTTGGTCTCATATGATTGTGTCCTCTGCCTTGGCGTTCACATGCCGTTCTCCCTGTGCACCTCTTCATAGACATTCTTTTCATAAGGACACCAGCCATATTGGATTAGGGGCCGATCTACTCTAGTATGACTTCATCTTAACTAATTACATTTTCAATGATCATATGTCCAAATAAGGTCATATTCTAAGGTTCCGGGGGTTAGGACTCCAACATATGAATTTGGAGGGAAACATAATTAAAGCCGTAACAGGTGCTATGAAGTAGTCTATTGTATAAATATGCCCACAATGTATTTATTCATTCTACTGTTGATGGATATTTGGTAATTCTCAATTTGGGTTGTGCTATAATAGGATGAGGGTTGATTCCTGACAAAATAATAAAGAGCATGAAGTTTGTCTTTGATGTTGTTCATTGCCCTGTTCTTGGCTTTCCACTGTATGCTTTCTTTCTTCCTCCTCAATGCTTTTTCTTCTCTGACAGTTTCTATCTATCCTCTTCAAGCTCCTTAACAATTAATAACAACAGGACATTTGCTGATTTGGTTTTCGGAAGTGACTCTTCTGCTTAAAAAGAAGGTCCCAGAAGACCAGAAAGCACTTAAGCTGAATGAAACGAATCTCTAGACTTGAGCTCCAGGATGTGGGAACTATGTGGAGGCAGCTTGGCCCCGGTTTTTCCCAAATCACACAGGAAAACCTGTGGAGGCTTTCATTACACAATATGACCCAGATATAGTGTATTAATAGATATCATGGAATAAAATGATAATAGATGCATCAGCTACTGCCACAATAATGCTGCATACACACACACACACACACACACACACACACACAATAATAGCCACTTCAAAGAGTAGCTTATAACAACAATAATTAATTCTCACAGATCTGAGTGTTGGCTACAACTCGGCGAAACCAGCCTGGACCGCTGATCCAACCCACAGGATGGGTCTTCCTGTGTTTATTCTGGGACCCAAATTTGAAGGGCAAGAAAGCCAAGGTTAGTGTGTAAATACATTTCAAGCCTATGCTCACCTCACATCATTTGAACATCTAACTGATTAAAGTACATCGCCAAGTAAACATAAGAGGGGCCGGGAGGTGTATTCTGCCAATGAAAATGAAGGGAGTAAGTATTTGCTGATCAGTAAGGTAATCTACCACAGAAAGGATGAGAAGAAGGGTCTACAGTTAGGTAACATGAGATAGAGAGGGATAAAGCTGAAATTATTTGTCTCAGACCTACTGATTTTCTCAGATCAGCTGAGGATTTCCTGGCTGGGCATCTTCCCTCTCTAATGAGCTGATGAGGTATAAGGTGGTTGTATTAGTTTTCCAGAGCTGCCATAACAAAAACTGCAGACTGGGTGGCTTAATCAACAGGAATTCATTGTCTCACAATTTTGGAGGCTGGACGTCCAAGAGCAAAGTGTTGACAGGGTTGGTTTCTTCTGAGGCCTCTGTCCTTGGCTTACAGATAGATGGCCTCCCCCTGTATTGTCACATGGCCTTCTTTCTGTGTGCTTCTGTGTCCAAGTTTTCTCTTCTTATAAGGACATCAGTCATATTGGATTAGGACCCACACTATTGGCATCATTCAAACTTAATTACCTCTTTAAAGACCTTATTTCCAAATATGGTTGTATTCTGAGGTACTAGGGTTAGGATTTATAGGCGTTAGTCCATGTTCTAGAATCAAACAGAGCTGGGTTTGAATCCTGCATCTACAGTTTATGAACTAGGTAACCAACTTTCCAAACTCTCCAAGTTTTTCAGTCTAAAATTGGAGATCATAATATAATATTTCCACAGCAGACTGCTTCCCATTTGCTGGTAGGAGCAATTGATATAATGCATATAAACCACAATCACAATGTCTGACACAGTGTTATAAAACTCATAAATAACAATTACTGTTGTGGTTATTATTTTATAATTAAAATATTTTAACAGGGCGCATTCTAGGTCAAGTACTTCATACAATATATAGTTGGCGTATAAACTAATGTAATATAAAAATCACTTTGCAGTATCAATGAAAATAATATGCCTTAATGTATAGGCCAGCAGTACCCTCTAAATAATTTTATGCCTTTAATAGTAACTAGTCTTTAAAAAAACAACCACTACTTTAAGCATTTCCTGAAAAGTTCTTCTGAGCTAGGTGTGCATATTATTACGTTGTTTTTGCTGCTGAAGAAACTGCAGCACATGGAAGCTGAGTGATTCGACTGTCAACATGGAGTTAGTGGAAGATAAGCTACTACTACTAGAATCCAGTGTTTGCATACCAGCTTGGCTCAGAGATCTAAGCTAAACTGTCTTTATGACTTTCTTTGCTTTAATGATCATATACAGTTTGGAAAGTTACACTATAATTTCACAGGGATTACATGCCCCTGAAGATAATTTTGTAAGTAAATGTTTTGAAACCAAAGATAATTATTGTTATATGACCATAACCCTTTTTCTTATGCCATATTGTCCACCAAGAATTTAACCAAGCTAAAGTTACACTTCAGAATCTCAGTAGTTGGCTCTACGTTCTGATCTGCATTTCTGAAACTCCATTTCCATCAGGCTATCTGGAGATGAATTACTGTTTTCTGGCCTCGGGAGTAACCTTGATCCTTTCTGCTTAAGCATACAGGCACTGACAATTAAGTTTGCGAACTTGTTGCAATGATGTTGCTGACCTGTTTTGATGCCAGAGGGATTATTCATTATGAATTTGTACCAACTGGACAAACAGTTAACCAAGTTGACTATTTGGAAGTGCTGAAAAGGCTGTGTGAAAAAGGTAAACGACCTGAACTTTTCACCAACAATTCATGGCTCTTGCGTGAGGACAATGCACCAGCTCACACAGCACTGTCTGTGAGGGAGTTTTTAGCCAGTAAACAAATAACTGTATTGGAACACCCTCCCTACTCACCTGATCTGGCCCCCAATGACTTCTTTCTTTACCCAAAGATAAAGGAAATATTGAAAGGAAGACATTTTGATGACATTCAGGACATCAAGGGTAATACAATGACAGCTCTGATGGTCATTCCAGAAAAAGAGTTCCGAAATTGCTTTGAAGTGTGCACTAGGTGCTGGCATCAGTGCATAGCTTCGCAAGGGGAGTGCTTCAAAAGTGACTGTTGTGATATTCAGCAATGAGGTATGTAGCACTTTTTCTTGGGTGAGTTCATGAATGTAATTGTCAGATCTCATACATACAAAGAAAGCTGCCACAGCACTCTTGACATGAGCGCTCTCAAACATAACACACTAAGATGAGTCCGAACAGAGGCCTTGCATGATAAGTCATTCAAAAGTGGAACATCCTGTCCAGAAGTTCTGAAATAATGCTCATGGCTATAGACATGCCAAAGGTCCTCCTCTCTTGTTAGAAACTTCCTACTTGTTTGGCTACATTGTCTCAAGAACATCTCCAGGTTCAAGAATTTTCTACTCTAGGTTAGTAGCTCAGAGCTACTGCTACTTAATAGCTCTAGTGCAGCACATAATTGTGACCTTCCTTAGTTCTCTATTGACAAATAAAGCATTAAGCTACAGCATTAAACAAGTAACAGTGACCTTTGTTCTAGGTAATCTGCATTTCCTACATTTTCAAATCTGCATGAAATTTTTATAAAGAGTAATAAAGTTAAGATTATGTCCATTTATAGACCTGCAAAGTAAATAAGCAATTCTTCACTGACCAGACGATAAATCCCAGAGCAAACAACACAAGAGAAGCAACTTGACAGTCACATCTTCTTTGGCATGTGACAATAAATTATATTTATCAACTACCATTTTTCCAGAGTCACAAGATAAAATGTGACATTATTTTTAGATGTTTGCAGCTTAAATTTCTTCAATCTCTGTCACTTACTTCTCAGAGCCCCGTCTCATTCTCGTGTGGTCATGTGGTAAAACTCATCTGGAACACATAATATTTATATTGACTTGCCTTTTTATTCCATTTTCACTTTTTGGTGTAAAAGCAAAGCTTTTCTGGGCACAATAATGTTTTTCACTCTTTGCATGGCAATGGTTTATAGAAACAGAAATGATAGCACTTTCCATATTCACATTTCCCACTGAACTTGTCATCGAAAGTTCTCAAAGAACTCTCATTAATCACTTGTAGTCATTTCTTCCATGCAAATGAGGAGGACTTGTAATGACTTGAGCAGTGCTTTCAGTGGATTCAACAGCATAATCTAAAATGATAATGTATTGTTTTTCAAAGAATTCAGGATGTCCCTCCATAATTCCTGGGGATCATACTTTCCTGAAAAAGGGAGGAAAAGAGAAGGCGCCTCCTGTTTGAAGCAAGGAAAAAAAAAAGGAAAAAAAAGAACATTGTCTTTAGAACAGACTTAGGAAAAGATATAATTTAGGTTTAAAAATTTACATTGTGCTCATTTGAATTTGGTGAAAAGTGAACTATTGAAATCAAGAGATGATAAACAATAGAGAGAATCAAAATTAAGAGTGAAATCCTTGCCTGTGTGTGGACTTGTGTGTCTGTGTGCGTTTCCTTTAAATGGGCAAACCAGCTTGTGCTTTCTTTCCTCTGAAACTAGCTTTGGAACAGATTTGTCCTTACAGAACGCCGGATACACTACTTAGGTGGGATTTCTGGATTGGTTGCTGGAAATATGATCCCAATCTGCCCCCTGATTTCCTGTGTAACCTGGAGACCTTAATCTCTGTGCCCTGTTTCCTCATCAGTAACTTTATTCAAATGTGTGAGGCAGGGAGGGGGGGGAGGAGCCATATGCAGGTCAAGAGGGCAAAGGGGGATATCCAAGGAACAACTCCTTTTTAAGAGTAGTAACGTAGATTGCCTGAATATCTCATTAAGTCTGAATGGGCCACACATTTTTGCTGGGAGAATTCGTGCTTAAAAGCAAGAAGGAGAAAAGATTTTGCATAATAATATTTTTATGTTTAATTATTTATCATTGTAGTTTTTCATTTCTTTTACCATATTATCCCCCCAATCATTGAAGTAACAGTGAGGGCTTTTTTTTAAATGGACAGGTATAGCCAGGAATGAAGTTACTTGAAGCACTGGATAGGTTTCTTTAAATTTATAACAAAACCATATATCATGAAAGCCAAAACGATGCATAAAGCCATTCTGGGGCACTCGAGTTACTTACAAGAGATAAGAAGGTAAATGGGAAAGAGAGAATCATGAATTGGTGAAATTTAAATAGTAAATTGATAAATGTAAATGCAGAGTGATTATGTTAACTTAAATTGGAAAATCGCGGTTTCCTCAACAAGCAGCTGAGAGGCTGTTATAGTTTAGCTTGAGTATAGAGTAGTTATTTTTACATTTGTGTAGGTGACAATTTATACTTTTCTTTTTTTTTTAAGATTTTTACTGGGGAATTGGGGGATGGGAACAGCGCTGGGGAATTAGGGGAAGGGGAACAGACAAGTTGCTGTCGTTTTGTTCTTCAGTCTAGTTGTGGAGGACGTTGCTTCACTGGCCCAAGTTGGCGCCATCATTGCGCTCTTCCTGGGCGAGGCAGATCAGTCGCCAGCTTCTGGATGGCCACTCACACTGGCTGCTGGCTACACACGGTAGCCCATGACAACCCACTGCAGCAGGGGCTGCAGCCTACACTGTCACCTGCGACTCACGGCAGCCCAGCTCCAGGTCGAGCTGTTGTTCAGCATCTTAGCTGTAGAGGGCTCAGCGTCACTGGCCCTCATATGTGGGATCTGAACCGGGGCCCTCTGGCGTCCCAAGCCAGCTCTTAACCATAGCACCACTCGGCCAGCCCGAGAATTTATACTTTTTAGTGACAACCCCCTACAGCACATTCACCACAGACAGGAGTCTCTAACCACACCACCTTTCCCCACCTGGGATGATCTTCCCAATTCTGCCTGAGCCAAGCACATTCCTGCTTTTTCCCTTCCACTGGATAAGCAAACTCAGTTCTATGATTTTTTTTTAAAGAATTTTTTTGTACTCAAGATTGGTAATACCATATAAAACTTTGAGTTCGCAAAATGCTTTCTTGTACATTATTTCAGTAATTATCTCTATTTTACAAATAAGAACCAGGCAAAGAAAGATGACGTAGCTTGCTCACAGTTAATAAATGACAATTCACAGACTAACAGGTAGAGCTGCTTATGCTGAGCAGAGTGCTGTAAATTGGAGCCTGATGGCTTAACATTCCAAAGTGTCCTTTGGTTGACAGGAACTAGTTGTGTGAGTGTCTTAGATTATAAGATAATTGAAGCAAAGGACCACCTTTCCATGTTTGTTAATCTGCACTGGTTGGTACATAACAGAACAATATTGCCAGAACAGATGGGTCTTGGTGATAGTATGAGAGTGTTGTCATTGGCTTCTCAGCAATCCATTCTATTTTATGGAGGCACCACTTCCTCTTGTCAGAGCCCTGGTTCAACCTCCTTTTCATTCTGTGTGGCTTGTTTCTGCTGTGGGTCTCTGGAATAAGCCTCATCAGGCACAGCAAGTCTGTGTCCTGCAATGAGTGGGAACTGGTTTGCCTAGAACAAAGTACCGACTGTTGAAGCTTCTCTCCCCTTTCTCCAAAGGTCAGTACATCATGGCATTGCTGCCGAGCATGCTGAGCTGTAAACAGTCAGTTCAATTTTGTATTCCATTCTAGTGAATATGGTGAATACATATCATTCCTCTTCCTGTCCCCACCCCTCCCAAGAGCCTATAAAAAGGGAGGGGACAGGTGGGATTTTCCCTTTTTGAATCAGGTTTCCTGGAGTTTTCTATTGTTTCAACTCTAATGGCCTATTAATAAGCAATTAATATTCTGAAATTATCATCTTTTCACAGAAATTTCCAAATCCTTTCTGATAAATAAAAAATCATTTTCCAAATGTGTACCTACTAGTCCCCTAGGACAGGAACATTTGATCTTCATCTCTCACAATCCTGACACAAAAAATTATCACCTAGTATAAACAGCAACTGCTTAATATTAGCTATGACTAGGAAAATTCTGGGACAAAATACTGTTAGTGTTGCATTTTATTAAATAGATATTATTCGTATTCTCTTTGCTGTTGCCAATTTATAGAAACTTAAGTGTAGATAAATTGGGCTAAATATAACTATTTAGAACAAAAAATTCTCTAACTAAAATTCCCAGTCAGCTAGGCAGAAGGAAGAGAGAAGAGAGAGGGGTGGGGCAGAGGATGGGGAAGAGAGCGCCCACCCATGCTTCTCATGGGTCTCAGGGCAGAAGTAAAATCACTGCGGCTACAGGTAGGGCTTCCCTTAAGCTCTGGAGCCTTGGTAAAAAGACCTAAATGGGGAGTTTTTCTCCAATGAACATGTAAATATAGTTTGAGTTGTCACTTCTATAAAAGCCCTTTGCGATTTTATAAGACTGTATCTATTGCTGTTTAAGCAATCTCCTCTTGTTCCATGACTACCCCCAGCAGAGGCTCACGTCTTTACCTCCCCCATCTCCAAAAGTCTACCTGATGTCTCTGCTCACAAGTTTCAGAAGAAGCTGAACCTCATTTGTCCAAAGTGAAGCATTTCTTCCACAACACAAGAAGAATGGGACAAGCATCTGACATTGCTAAATATGACATGTTTTATGCCTAATGAAAAAAATATGTTTAACAAGTGAATGCAAAAGTAGAATATGCTACTTAAAAAAACTAAATAAATTACATGGGAATTGGGACATTAATACCTTGATTAATATTATTCCAGTGTTGGCTTGCTTCTTTAATTTTCAGGAAAGCACAAGTAATTATCCAATTAAAAAACAATAATCACATTATAATCAAAATGTCTTGCTATTATACCATTTTCTCCTCTAAAACTCCAATTTGATTTCCCTCCTTCTTTCCATTCTTATTTGCTTACCTTTCATCCTTCATTTTACTCACTTTATTATTTAGGATCTTTAAGCCTCAATTAATTCAAAAGATATGATCAGCTCTCTAAACACACATCTTTATTACCAAAAATAAATATGCATTACCTGCCATTTAAAAATCAAAATAAACAATATGCCAGAAAATAGGCATCACTGCAAGTGGGTTTATTTTGCCACCTGGTTTATGATTACTGTATCTAATCTAACAGTTCATAGTGATAATCTTTACTTTAAACAATTCCATAATGCTGTCATTCTACCCAGCAATAAGACATGACATTATAATTTAGCATTATTGATGATTACATCCCAAGCTAGAGAACTCAATTAGAGTGAGACCTCTGATTTCTGAATCAACCCTTTTCATACATTCTATTTTTAGAACAAGTTATGTAGTCTGTGGTGTGTCCAATAGGGTGAACGTGATGAAATGTATAAAGCCTTACAAGTAAGAATGAGGCCCATTAGTCAAATTGTGCTTTTAATCTGTAAAGGCATTACATCATGAGTCATTTAGAGGAAAGGGTAGAGTTTCCTCTTGACTTCATTACAGCATGAAAAGTAACATTTAGAAGGTAGAGTGTACAACATGAAATTGTACCTCTCAGGTAGGAGTATTTTTCCCATGAGAAAGTATACCTTCTATTTCAAAAGCAACCAACAGTATTCTTTCTCTATTTCATCAGGTATAAATGGAAACTTATGAGCTCATTAGTAAAATCTCTAGGAGTCCTGATGCAGAAAAAGAGGGAGTGCAAATCAAGGCTATATAAAAATATAGCAAAGAGAGATCATTTTATTTAAGAAAATGGTGTATGTCAATTTTTTAACTTAAACCTAGAAAAATGTTTTACAATATAAAAATTGAGTCAACACATATTTCTTGAAGAGCACTGGATAACTAAAATTGATGGCTTGTCTCACATGCCTGTCTTATGACTTACTAGCTAAATATTCAGGAACACTGAAAATGTGTGTACTTGATTAAACATGAAGACATCTGAAAATGAAAATTGTAATTATTTCAAAATGTGTAAACATGTAGCATTATTGTGATTGATTGTTATTTTCAATATTCTTTGCATAAATGTCAAAACTATCTAAAGCATGGGCTTCACGAAGCTATAAGTTTCTTTCATTGGGTCACCATTTCTATACCTTCATCATCTGCAAATCAAGGAGAAAGTAAGCAAGCAGACGCGCCAGGAGTGAGCGTCCTGGGAAATATAGTCAACAAAGTAAATATGGAAATGGCTGGAAAGGAGACCATACAGGAGAGGCACAAAGAGAAGGATGAATCATCTAATGGCATTGTTTAGCTCTGCAACTAGTAATGAACAGATCCTTTGTATGGCTTGAGTTTTACCACATTGGTAGGGTCCATGATGTTGAGGTCTTGTATTCAGCTGTGGGTAGATAAAGCTTGTGCCAAATAAAAATTTTAATTAAGGGATTGTCCAAGTCATTTATTATCATTATTAAGAATGACACTGATAATCACCTAACGAAATAGATTTACACATAGCCAAGTTAGCTCAGACCCTAACGCTTTCTTTTGCTCAGTACTTGTGTTCTTTCTTATTGTTTTTCCATGAATTACCCAGATAATTTCCTGAATGCTCTCTATCGTTCTATCTGGGAACACCCTGGGTATGCTGTCAGCACAATGCTAACACTCAGAAAGTGTTCTAAAGAACTTTGGCAGCATCTAACCTTGTGCCTGGGAGGCCTGGAACTGCCTCTTAGACCAACGGTTGTATCAAACGTAAAGCATACTCAATAGTAAGTCAAAGGGACATGAAAGTGTATTTAATAAACATGTTGGGGCATCTGGTGCTAGGAGTTGGAGCTATAAAGAGAAACATCACCGCCAATGAGATCCTGTGATCCACTAGGCCCATTCTCAATCTCTCTGACTAGCAGCTTAATATATATGCACACATATCCCGTAGCCTCAGCTGAGTCCTTCACTAAGGTACTTGCATACCTTCTTATAAAAAAAGTAACAAATAAGGTAAACATTAGTTCTAAAAAGCCTTCAAGTGGAGTAACACGTTGATGGATATATTTGAGTCTAGAGAAAATAATTAAATTTTTATATGTAAAGGCATATATACAACCTACTAAATGAAATTGATTTCAAGTATTATTTCTTAAATTAGCTTTTAATTATACAGAGTTTAAAAATCATTTTTAGGTAAATATGGCAATATAGTTAAGCTATCGTTATATATAAGCTATAGTTAAGCTAAAAAGCTGAGAATCGTTAGTATTCAGGCATCTCACCAGAAATGGGAACTTGGGGAAATGCAAAGTCCTTGAAGCGTTCAAGAAAGGCCATCCTATTATAAAAACAGCAATGTTTCAGTCCTCTGTTTTTTTTTGCTCTTTAGTCACTAAAACACACTAAAATAATTATCAAGTTACAAATCATTTCAACAGAGGCAAAAGCTCAGAAAATCAAATATATTTAACTGCCAAAAAACCCTAAACTAAACAGGAAGTTCAAACTAAAATTTTGAATTTATAACAATAGTTATTTGTGTTTTATTCGAATCAAAAAATAATAATTTATAGCAACTAAATAGAGTCCAGATGAAGGCACAGACATAAAAAATTCACCTCTTTCCTGGTAGCTCAAAATAATAATGGAAATACAAAATGTTTGAACTTGGCTGAGACACAGCAGGCAAGAATATCTTGTACATGATTCTTCATTCCCCTTGTTTCATCTTCTTCCCCTCTCCTTCATGAATCTTGATTCTGTTCATGAAAGAGAAGAAAGTGATGAAATGAGAGGTGGGGGTGAGTAGGCAGAATTTCTGTGAAAGAAAAACAAATGCTTTCAGAGGAAACTGCCACTCAAGCAGGATCCTTCAACCTCAGGCTGCCATTTTATGAGACTGATTTTTTTCTCAAAATGTTTTAATCATGTGTTTATTGAGGTACACTTAGAATGAAAGTCAGGCTCACAAGGGACTTCTGCGCTCTCCAAAGCAGCTTCAGTTCAATTCCATTCTGATGCTTGAGGCGTGAAGCCAGGTCAGACACACACTACTGTGGTCCTTAGATGCAGTCTAGCTGCATTAGAATTATTTGAGATTCCCAGAGAATTTGAGATTAAAATGCAGATTCCCAGGCCTCCTGGGTGGGGCCCAGAAATTTGCATCTTAACAGTTGTCTACTTGATCCTGAACCTGGCAATTTGGCCACTACTAGTAGGAAACTCAAAGACACCTGTCACTCAAGATGATTCTGAAACCACCAAATCCAACCACCTTGCTCAGAAAACAAGCGTCACAAATTATTTACAAAGGCAAGCAGCGTAGCAAGTGTTCCTGTTCATTCCATCCACGGGCACTCTATGCTAGGAACTGAGCCTTTGTGATTTGTAATTCCTCAGGACTTCATGCCCTTGGAACAAAATAGACATAGCCAATTAGTACATGTAATGAAATTCATGTTTTCTTCCAATCTCACCAATCTTTGAGTTTCATTTCTTTGCCTTAACTTCTTTCTCACACTATTACCCTATATAAGAATATGTCTTTCAAAAGCATAACTCTCTGCCATGATACCTTTTCTAGATGACTTTATGGTCCAAGAAGAATGTGGAAGACCATAGCAATATCAACATCTGGAGATGAAAAGAACTAAGGGGTACTCTTTCAGATCAGAGCCAGAAGTTGGTAGGTAGAAAGCTTCTTGATCTATTCACCAGTGTCTACCCAATCCCATTTTTTGGTCTGGTTTTGCTAAGGGATAAAATCCAGAACCCTTAAGCTTAATTGAAACACAGAATTCACTGGTCCACCCACTGCCTGAATCGGGTTCACCTGGCATTCTTATTCAATCTACACATCCGTTGCTCTCACCCCAGACATGTTCAGTCACAGCGCTTTGGGGAGCAGGGGCCTGGGTATTTGCTTTTTTCATGAGCTTCCAAAGTAAATCTCCATGTACAATACCATTCTAGAACAGCTGACCCAATTTCTAACTTCCTTGAGCTAAGGTTTTCTCCACCTTTTTCTCAAGAGGACCTTTTGCCATTCATTCAATATTTATTCAGGGCCTAGTTCTGACTTCTAGATTCAAAAAGAAAAATAGCCTAAGTTTAACATGCTAAGTATCTTTAACTCCCTACAGGAAAGTAAATGTTTAATCATGAAAATAATACATTCTACAGACCATGGATTTTTAAAGTAGTTTTAAAATTATTCCTTTAGAGTAAATGTCTAATTGCAAAAGCAATTTATAAGTGTTTCATTTGAATCTGTCATTATAAATATAAATGGTTCCGTAGGAAAGGGTATAAACTTAGTATATTAATAAATAAGGACTGGTTTATCTGAATCAGTGATGATACAGACCCAATTTGGAAGCATAATTTCCGTGATACCTGCAAGCATGGCTTACATTATGGGTGTTACACCTGTGTAGTTGCGCAGGGTCCCACTTTTAGAAGAAGACCAGCATTTGGTTTAATGCTCTGCTGTTGCCTTTCTAAAGTGTTTAATAATCCAATCTTCAAAATTGAGTAAGTTTAGTCCAATGGGACAATGAAGCGTGTTTGTGAGCAGACGGCGGGGGGAGGGGATGGGCAGCCAGTGCATGCTACAGGCTTAGGTCCTTTCACCTTGGAAGTGGGCAGCAAGGAGCATTTGAGCTGGCCCATCACTGCGCACACCTGGAGTAGTCCTGTGGCCCTCAGGGCCTCCAGAAGCAGCTGTGGCAACAGCAGAACCCCCACAGGCATTGACAATGGCTGCAACAACAGAAACAGCAGTGACAGCAGCGGACACAGCCTTACAGGAGAAAGGACTTCCCATGGAAAGGACCCTCAGTGGGATACCAGCTGACCCAACCATCCTGGAGTTCATCCCTGAAGCATCTGCATAAATATTAACTCTCTGACCTAAGCACACAGGCGTGAACTTCTAGGACACAAACAATAAACTATGTCAGTAATTATTTTTCAGTAAATGTGTACACAGCACATTGCAATAGGACATATCAAGGAGCTATTAGAATTTTTCAGAGTTTGGAACTTCTGGTTATGAAAACTGCTATAACATTGTAAAGCAAATATCCACAGGCTTAGGAACAGAAAATAAATTTAAAGATCATCACATTTGATGGAAAAGAAATACTGTTATTCTTTTCTGGCACAAAAATACTATATTTTGCATTTGTAAGTTTATGCTGTTACACATTTGTCACTATTACCCCTATTACATTTTATTAGTAATAAAATATTTTAAATGAAAAAGCTTTATGTTTTACTTCTTTTAACTGCGCTTTTTTTAATTTGCTTTTTGAACGAGGGGCCCTACATTTTCGTTTTGCACTGTGGCCTTCAGGCTACGTAGCCATCCCTGCTGAGAGACAAAGGACTTTGAGACCATTTTATAATTAAGAGGATGAAAATCCATAGGGTTCAATGGGTTGGCCATGCCCCCAAAGCTAGCGAAGGACCGCCACAATTAGACTTAGAATTTGAGAAGGTAGAGCCTTGAGCACATCAACAACCCACCTAGAATCCATCTAATTATGAGAAGGGAAGATGATTTGTGGTCCCTGAGCCTGGCTGGCCTTGTTATCAATGACCGCAGGGAAACAGAGAAGCAGTCAGGGTACACAGCCACCAGCGCCAGTGTGGGAGGCTGAAGAAAAGGCGGGCTTAGTGTGTATTATCTCCAACAGGGAAACGCGTCCTCAGACTTAGCAGAAACGAGTGTATGTTTTCTTCTCAGTGAAAACCCCCTCTCTTAGGCGGTCGACTATGGGCATCAGCCCAAATCCCTACACCTGTTTTGTATACCAGTGCTTCCCAAAGTGTAAGGTGCCACTCGTCACCTGGGGGCCTTGTGGAAATGCAGATTCTGATTCAGGAGGTCTCAAGAGGAGCCCAGCAATTTTCATTTTTAATGAGCGCTCAGGGGCTGCTGCTACTGGTGGTGGTGGGGCAGTAATCACGGTTTGAGACAAGGTTATAGAGACCACTACACCTGAGTCCATGCAGAGGTGAGATTATACAGGCTCTTACTGTAGGGCCATGCTGGTTGTGAAAATACTGACATGTGTCCATGGACTAAAAAACAGCCCCTGGAGGAGTGCCCACTCTCCCTGGTCACCCAGCGCCCCTCCAGATCCCACCTCCCCACACCCCCTCACCCCTACCCTTCAACCTACCCAGGACCCAGCAACAGTTGGCTGAGGCTGCTGGTAGCCTTCTCAGCAGCTGCAGTGCTGCAGCCAGCATTCATTCTGATTGGTCAGTGGCAGGCTGACGAGTTGTTCAGTGTCTCAAATGTCGCTCTTGGAAGAGACTCCCAATGAATACACGTTAAATGACTCTATGGAAAGAGTTTAAGACTTGCTGCCATCTAAACCCTGTTTATCTTCACTTTCTCTACCCACAAACTTATCCAATCACTGGTCTTTTTTCGGCAAACATTGATATAGTTCACCCCACTCATTTTACTAATGAAAAAAATAGGGACCAGAAGAAAGTAGAGTGATTTATCCAAAGTCAGATAGCTAAAGAGAAGCCAACACTGGACCGGAAGTCAGTTCTCAGTCCCACAATGCCATGCCCAATTGAGTTTTCCTGAAGTGAACGATTGTTTAGTTTTACTATCATAGAGTGGTGACAACCTATAAAGTTTATATTGTGAATCTAAGTTTGAATTAACGTTACTTTAAAGAGCTATCACATTTCCTTTAACTTGAATCCCCCAGCTTTAAAAAAATATTTGTATCAGGGCTATAGAGATATGTGAATATTCTACTGTGTCTAAAGCCTTCAGGTCGTATCATCCAACACCCCTTACTGCAGACGCAGAATTGAGCCAAAGTGACTTGCCTGATAATATCACTGGCTATTTAGTGACAAACCCAAGACCAGAACCCAGAGCCCTTTGCTTTCCCTATAGAGTCCATATCTCTCAACCACAACTGCACTCGCTTCTGTTTTTAAAAGGAAATGTCTGTATGAAGGGCCACAAGCGGCTGTGTAACCAGGGCCCCGATGAAAAGTTTACTTTTCTCCAGGACAAGGTGTGAACAACCACATCTGAGACATGAGCGGGAGCCGGCGATGGATGGTGTGCTGTGGGCTTGAGGAAGCCGCCCTCTGCTGGGCTGCGGGGGTGCCACCTCTACAAGGGGCACTGAGGAATGAAGGGGCATGCGGAGATACTGGTCGATGGGAGCAAAGTCTTTTGCCATATGCCTTTGTAGGAAATCATTTCCCAGCTGCAGTCAGACTCACTTTTACAAGGGCGTGTGCAGTTGTGACCCTGCTCAGCATCCGGCTTCCTCAGCATGGCCCTAGGGCATATCTGTTACTGGGCTAGATGCTCTCCGGTGAGAAATCCGGGAGCTACAGTTCCCTGCCTTCCATCCACCCCAAACCATGAGGGCACAGTGGTTACCTTTACGTGTTACCAGATAAGGTTACCGAAGGAATGAGAGAGGTGCCTGTTATTCAGCTTAAGGCCTGAAGTGCTACAGCCTCTTCACTGAAGGGCTTTACAGAGGAATAAGCCCCAGCAGGCTGCAAGCCTGATTTTCCTGTCCAGTCCTGAAAAGGCACTGCCCTCAATAAATCACCTTCCTAATGGAAACGACAGAATTATTCTCCCAGGAGGGGTAAACCCGGAGGACCGCACAAACCACACGTCGCTCTCAAGGGCAATAGGAAGGAAACTGAGAGCCATAGCTGCCTGGGAGGATCTAAGGCTGCCTGCGGATTTGTTCCACCTCTCTCCCTCTGAGGTCACTCCTAAGGCTTGCCACAAGTCATTGTTTTCATGTAAAGAGAGAACCCTTCTTAGTAAATATGCAGTACGTTGGAAAAAAAAAAAACTATCTCTGTGGTTAATCACAAGGGGAAAAAATCATCATATATTTTAAGTAAAAAGGAAAGTCATAAAATCACTGTAAGATACCTATTTATATATAATGCCAACAAAATTAAATGCATTGGGGGAAAAATCAACTGGGAACAGTCATAGATTTGGGAGAAGATTGTATGTGATTAACTTCCCTTCTGTGTGCTTTTCTTGTTTTTTATAATTTTCTATACGTTAAAGTTGAATTATAAGGTACTTGTTATTTAAGTTTATTTATTCCATAATAGGTAGCCTACAGTAAGGGTTGGAATGCCTACTAATGTCAGTATCTACTTGTTAGAGCAGAAATATATGGATAATATAATGTCACTTTAAAAACATGGCTAATAATTCACAGACCTTCACATTCTTCATCAATTGCATTACTTCTATTAAGATTTTGTAATGAGCTTTATATATGGCATTTGGCAAATAAACTTTGGCGCATTCTTTTTTGAAATGAAATGGTTAGAACTCAGGGTTTCTTTTCCAATCAAAACGTTAGGAAATGCCACTCCCAAACTTACTGAGCAGCCAGGCTTTTGATTTCTGAGAAATTCTGCCCAGGTCACCAGGGAATGAAAGGTCAGTTTTGAGGAAGTTTCTGGAACAAGAAGAATCTCAGTGAAATTGGCTGGAATTTTTTGAGTGATGAAAAAAAAAATACCTCTTGAATAAAGCAAGATATATAGGAATTAAGGTCACAGTTTTATCAAATTCAACCTAGGCATTTAGTCAGATCCTTTGAAACTTTTTCCCATGATTAAAATTCTTATTTGTTGCATTTTTGGCATGATGGCTAAGTGATTTGGGGCACTTGCCCAAAACTCATAGGGTTTTTGTTGTGTTACAACAAATTAATAAATTAGAGGAAATTTTTTTTTTTAACATTCACTGTGAATAGCCCATTTTGAGGGGGGAAAAAAGTCACAATTTTTTATATGTTCTTTTTGCATTCTTAGCTCCTTTTCCCAAAGGTTGTCATGATAAATTTTATGGAACACTTGAAAAGAGCAATTCTCCAAGTATAATCCAAGGAATCCTAGGGATCCCCAAGACCTCTTCAGGGAGTCAACAATTCCCTCCCTCTTCTATCTAAAAACCTATATGAAGCCAAAATTTCTTACATGTTTCAACAACAACAAAAAAATAAAAATAATTAAAAAATTGTAATAGGTTAAAGGCAGAAGCAGTTAGGAGAATTTATCTTCTATAAAGCCAGACAGCAGGAAGATTTGCAGAAAAATATAAAACAATGACACTTTTCATTTCTCTGTTTTGAAAAATATAGTTATTTTTCACAGAAATATATTATGTAAAAAAATTATCATTTTTTATCAATTACCTTTGTTTATTACTATTTGTAATATAGTAATAAATACCCTTCTTTAAATTTATCAATTTTTATTTTTTATAGTAAATAGCAACTGTTATAATCAACTTAAAGGAAAGCTCTCTGGGCTCTTCAATAAGTTTTAAGAATGTCAAGGAGTAATAATATCAAAAATTTTGAAAACTGCTGCGAAGGGAAATCCTTTCTAAGGTGAGTTTCCGGAGGGCTGCTGGAAGATGAGAGACCACGTGGAGGAGAGCCATGCTACCCCAGTTGAGGCCCTCCTCCATCAGCCACCCCCAGCTGAATCTCTATTTGTCTATAGATGCCTGAATACAACCAAGCAAAGAGTAGACGTGTCTGGCTTAGATGAAAAGAACCACCTAGCCAAAAAGTAAATTTCTGAGGAGTAATAAATAATTTTTGTTTCAAGCTGCTAAGTTTTGGGGGTGGTTTGCTGTTCAGCATTATTTTGGTGATAAATAACTGATTTCTCCCTCCTCTAATTTCCCCAGAGAATTTAGCACATACTTATAATGAGTCCCATATGTTTATGCTTTATGACATATTGTCTTATATTATAAATTAATGTTTCTAAACTACTTAAGGCAATAGAGTTTATCTTAACTGTTATGTCTTGGCTCAATAAATATTTAATTAGTTCATGCACCAATTGGGAACCTGAAATTTCTAGTCGAAGAAGGATTCTTTAAAATTGCTCATTCCTTACCTAGCACTCATTTTCTCCCCCTAATGTTAAAAGAAAGAAAACTCCCTTTCTGGGGAATCAGCTTATCTTTCCTGTACTTTTTTTCTCTAAGACTCAACCTCAGTGAACCCCAAAACTCAACAAGCATGGAGAACTTACAGCCATAAGATTACAGCTTGATCTGCCAGAAGAAAGCATTTCAATTTAATAGCTTTCACATGCCTATCATTGAAATTCTAGAACTCTGTAATCTGCTTTCTCCATCACTTTTGTTATTACTATTATTTTGGAAACTGTTCAAAAGAAAAGTGAGTCACTGCCTAAAGAGAGATTGGATACTGCTCTGTGGTAGCCGTAGAATGCTGCCTCTCCAAGGCACTCCCTAAATGCCTGGTCATATTTGCCCTAAGTGCCCTGAGGCCTTGTGCTATAAGCAGCCCCCAGACAAAGATGTAAAGCTTATCTTCCAGACCCCCACATTTCCTCTTCTGTCTCCCTTTCTCCTTTCTAGTCACCTCTCTCCTCAACTTCTTAGGACCCAAGGCCTTCATGCCTTTTTTGAATAACAAAAGCCGCCATGTTGCTCTCCCTTCAAAATATTCCATGTCCCAAAAGTTACTTGTTTTTTTGTTTGTTTGTTTGTTTTTAATACTTTAATTTTTTTTTTCAGTTATAGTTGGCATACATTATATTTGTTTCGGGTGTACAACATAGTGATTAGAGGTTACTTGTTTTTTTCCCCAGTTGAGTCCTTACCAAAGTTACCATCTTTATCAAAGTTCCCTTTCTCTCACCTTCGTGTCTGGTAGAAGAATTCTACTAAAATCCACAGTTAGTGTGAATGAGTGTTTGCCTAATAAGTTCATCTGGACAAGCATCTGCATAAAGGAGACATTTGTTCATAAAATTATACCAAAGGTAATGATGCTATTTGTGATGGAGTCTGCTATCTGCTCACTAAAATACCGTGTTCTAACTCTCCTTCCTGGGCACACTGACTATTTCACATCCAGGGTTACTTGGAAACTGTGTGCTGAATAACTTAGATTTGTCAGGTTCCCTGAATGGCTGTGTGGAGGAGGCTGCTTTGCTTACCTGATCACTGCTATGTATGCAATACAAAAACATTAGTTTTGTTTAAATTATAAAAATATTAGGGTTTATTTCCACAGCAGCTATAAATACCCTAAGTAATGCACCATCCTTCGTTTGTAGTATGGTTTATCCTTTGGATGAACATGTTATTCATTCATTCACAGACAGACGTCACTAGACATTTTCTGTACAAGGCCAGATAGTCATATGGCCTCTGTTGTGACCGTTCAGTTCTGTTATTATAGCGTGAAACAACCCACAAAGAATATATGAAATAAATGGGCATAGCTGTATTCAAATAAAATTTTAATTATAAAAAGAGGAGAGAGGCTGGATTTGGCCCATGAGTGTACTTGGCCAACCCCTTTGAGAGGTGATAGATAAGCAAAATTCAAGCAACAGTTCCTTATCTAAAGAAACTAGAAACATATCTTCCAGATATTGGCTGGGGTCACTCCTATAGCTATACTCAATCAAGCGCTTGACTGGGGCTGGTATTTCTAAGATGGACTCATGCTCTTATCTGGTGTCTCATCCATTAGAATTGAAACATCTGAGGGCTGATTGTGCTCAAGCGTCTTTACATGGTGCTTGATCCCAAGAGGTTAACAATAGAAGCCGCAATTTTTAAGACCTCAAGACAGTTAAATCACAAAATGGTGGTGTGATAAGTACATCAATAGAGGTAGAGTGTGAGGAACAAAAATGGTGAGGCGTGGGAAGCAAAGCACTGTAGAGGCTTCAGACAGAAAAGTATGCTTCAGCTGATCCATGAGTGTAGCTAAAAAGTAAACTATAGTGTAATCTAATTTTTATTTCAGGAATATCATTAGTACAGATACAGAGATTGAAAGTTACTAAATGAAGGAAGCAACTGGTCAGTTTGAGACTGTTGAAGCAGTCCACAGGCAAGAGATATCAGCTGAGGTCATGGAAATAAAACTGAGCAGCAGGGGAGGAGATCATGATACATTTAAGATGCAGAAACGAATTAGATTCAGGAGATCAGCGGAAGCACAGTAGAGTATGATCAAGCCCAGGAATCTGCCTTGGCAAAAGGAGTGTGCCATAGAACGAACCTCAGAAGCCAGGTTTCACAAGGGTCAAGAGTGGTAACAGAATTACTAAGCTGGAAGTATCTATCACATATTCAGATAGAAAACTACAAAAGACAGTGAAATAATCCACTAAACAAACAGTTAGAAAGGTGAGTAGGAAAACAAAAACAAAAAAAACAATGGGAAGAAAAACTTTCCAGGTGAAGTACGTATTCTCACTGGACCTGGCAGTTCAGAGATTATTGGTGAGCTCTTTCAGAAAAAGTTCAGTAGAGAGGGAAATCTACTTGGAGTAGGTGGCAAGAAGTGAGGACAGCATGTGTAGTCACCTTGACGAACTTGGTCATTACGAGAAGAAAAGAAGAAGAAGCTAGAAAAAGTTTAACATACAGAAAAAGTCATAATAATAATATTAATAATAATAATAATAATAACAATAACACAGAGACTTGAGAGGCTAATAAGGAGCTATCGCAAAAGTTATTATAGAAAATGGAGAAGAAAGAAGTGCTGTTTTATGAATCAAAATCTATAAGAAAATACTATGGGACAGAATAAAAAGAAAAGGTGGAAAATTTAAATAGAGGAACACCTCATCACCCCATGAAGAATGCATTGGTATTTAGGCAAAGAGTTTATGCTCTGTCTCATCTATGAAGAAGGACTGAGGTCATCTGCACAGAAGGTGTGAACTATGAACTCTAATGTGGCACAAAGAGCTTGCTCAAACACTGTACTAAGACCTTGAGTGAACTTTAGCCTGGCTTCCAGCTACACTAGGCCATGATCCTAAAGGTAACCCCCACCCCCTTGCTAAGTCTTTGCTCAAGAAAATGCAATATCACCAAACTGCAAAAAATACATTGTCCCACCCCACATTACAAACCATTTTCAATAATTCTCCCTCTTCTGTAATTTTTCCATTTGCACGTCGTGCCTGAGTACACCCTTTTTTACTTCCCCATAGTCCCTTTTGCTCCCTATCCATTTTCCTTTTTAAAATCTCAGTCAATTTTGTCTTAGCTGGAGGGAAATTATGTTGGAGTCTCTCTCCACCGACTGTAGTAGTCTGAATACAATCAATTTTGCTACCTTTCACAAGTGGCAGGCTCCATTTTTCTTTAACAAGGGTATATGGGAGTAATTGGGGAAGAAACTGGGAATGGGCACCATTTCCTCCAAAATTGCATCACTAGATCACACTCTATTTCCCCTCCTATAAAGGAGGTGTCTGAAAGCCAAGTCATTTTGGACTTGGTGATTGTATCACTTATCTACTGCTGCATAACAAATATCCCAAAACTTCATGGCTTAAAGCAACAATAAGCTTTTGTTTTTTCATAATTCTGTGCATCGACTGGGCTCAGCTGGGTGATTTGTTTGCTTCTCACGAGACTGGCTGGAGTCACTCCTTCAGTGTATTCAATGAGGTGTTTGATAGGGGCTGAATTCTAGGATGACTTTATTCTCAATATCTGCTGACTTATCGGTGTGACTAAAATTTCTGATGGAGTTCAAACCTTTTTACATGGTGGTGCTAGATCCTAAGAGGTGAAAAATGCTCCTTAAAAACCTAACTCTGGGCTCACACAGTTTTGTCTCTGTCTTCTATTAGTCAAATCAATTCACAGCATCAGCCCAGAGTCAGTAGGAAGGGGAACAGGCTCCCCCTCTTGAAGATGGAGTGGCATATAACCAGACATGGGAGGATTGGCAGCCATATTTGCAGACAACAATTCACATCATTTCCACATACAAAATCCTCTCACCCATTCCCAACACCTAAGACCTCTCTGTATCTTGATCACCAAGTGTTACTGAGGGATCATGGGCAAATCCTACATGCAGATGGAGGAGGAAAAAATTAAAAAGGATTGATCTAAGTTGAGAATTTGTGGAAAGGCTTCAGCAGGAAACAGCAAAAAGCACAATTGCTTGGGGGCAACCTTAAAATAATTCACGTGAGAGAACATGGGGTGAGTCCGGAATGAGTAATGAAGGCTATGAGGTGAAGAAAGAGCTGATAGACTTTTACATTATCCCATTTGATGAGATAAATCATCTCTTAAGTGGGGAAATATTTGGAGAAGGGCCGCCTTCCTTATCCCTTTCAATTATATCACTGAGCTTTGGTCCTAATCCAAGGGAGAAACAGTTTCTGGTAGAGTCATTTTCTGCAAGTGTCTACTTGTAAAAAAAAAAAAAGAAGAAGAAGAAGAAGAAAAAATGAAGATGAAGTTCAGCACGTGCTTTTCAAAAAGCCAACTGTACAAACTGCAATAATACTTTCAGATGTTTGCTACGCCTCTAGCATCTGCATTTTACAACTATTTGGGACATGAAATTATAGCTTCTAGCAATTTTTGTTCCATTGGGTCAGAAGCTTCACTCTTTTATCAAAGCAAATAAATTAACCACATTTGATATATGTCATGCAACGACAATGTGATGAGCAAGGTTTTCAAATCTAAATGCAATGTGCATCCTTCAAACAATTTATAAAGGAATGAAGGCACAGCAAAGCTGGCATGAGAAGTTGTCATCAGTTGATTACCAAGGCAGAAGTAGTCTCCATACTCTTCAAAGGCTGATGGAATCAGAGAGAGAGAGAGAGAGAGAGAGAGAGAGAGAGAGAGAGAGAGAGAGAGAGGGAGAGAGGGAGAGAGGGAGAGAGGGAGAGAAGGAAGGAAGATGAGGGATGTTTTTGCTGACAACAAAAAAGAGACACCTTTTATTTTACTCTTTTCCCCAATGTGGTAATATAGTGAGAATGGGAAATGTGTTGGAGAAGGAAAGAATAAGCTCATAGGAACTTCCAGGGACAGCACTGGGAACTTTTTGGCCAATCTCTCTAAATAGCTCATTGCTGCATTTTACACCCTCTTTCGCCCCCCCCCCCACCACCACTCCAGAACTCTCCTAACCAGACCAGTAAAAGATGCTTCCTCATGTCACAAGTCTTGACCAGATTTTTCTCAAACTGAGGAATTCAAAGTTGACAAGAGGGATAAATGAGAGAGAGAGAGAGAGAGAGAGAGAGAGAGAGAGAGAGAGAGAGAAATAATAAAATTCCTTTTCCATTATATTTCTTTTTTCTTTTAGTCTCTTTGTTAAAGAGACTTTTCAAAAGAAGTTTTATTCATTTGAATCTAGTACTTCATTTTTCAGTCAAACCATGGACGAAGCCAGCTCAGTATGAGGTCACACCCAGCAGGCACTAAATAACTTTACCAATACCAAAGATTGGTGACCGAAAAATGTTCAAGGAAACTCGTTTTTCAGTTCTTTCTGTCCTCAGACTATATCCCATGTAAGTCACATGAGGAATGTAGAAACCCAACTGGGTTGAATAAAAAATTGGGATGTTTAAAATCCAACTGGAAAAGTTCTCTATAGCATTATGCATCAACTTGGATACATTTTGATGTTCACTCGCTTCATTTTATTTTTAATTTTTATAATTTTAATTAAGCATCAATTTTTCAATTTAATTTTGTTTTATAATTACATAAACTACATACATGAGGTCAAAATCAAATATGCAAAGTAGGATATATTCAAGGAAGCTTCATTTCTGTGTCTCCTCCAACCTCACGCAACTTTTTAAAGTTTATGATATATCCTTTAATTTTTTAATAAAAGCAGATACACATATGCAAAATGCATTTGTATCTTCCTGTTTATTAGATAAACTGTAACGTATATTACAAACTTGGTTCCAGGTCACTTTTTCCGCTTAATAATATATCCAGGCAATTGTCTGGAGTAGTATATGGAGGTTTTACACAAAAGTTTCTCTTACTTTCCTAAGGGTAACCTATTACAATATCTTTATATAATTCTATTAGTATCCATATTTGGTCATTATCAATTGATTTTATTCTATGAGCAATTCAAACATAATGTATACAATCCATGTGTATTTGCTCATGAATTTCCTCCTGTAAGCAATATAGGAATTAGTATATTCTTCCCTCTCTTCTCCCTCTACCTCATCATCTGATTTGAAGTACTATCTTTTGCTTTCAATTATTAATAATAAGGTAAATAAATTCTACATTTTATATGGTTTCCCCATTTTGCCTCTATTTTTTATATTTGCATTGTACCTACATTGCCAAAGGATATAGCTTTACATATATTTGTTTCCCTGTGATAGCCATCAATTATTTATAATTCAACAGATGATAAGCATATATCTTAAGTTAATAGCTAATTTTCTGTTGTCAATACCTCTCCAGTTGATTGTCTGAACATCATTCTCAAGTAGATTCCTCAGGAAGAGCCATGAAAACAATAAATTCTGAGTTCTCTCACGCTAATATATATATTAGCGTATATATATATATATATATATATATATATATATATATATATATATATATAAACTGTATAGTTGAAAGGCAGTTTGGCCGAATGTAAAGTCCTTAGCTTATATTTTTTTCTTGAATATCTTAATGATGTTAATCCACTGCCTTTGGGCATAAAGCATTGATATAAGCAAATATGGTGGCGATCTGATTTTACTTGCATTATTAGTTTGTTTTACAAGAACTTATGTTGATGTTCATAAATCTGGGTCAATGTTCTCTGTTTCCTTTTTTTACTTCTGAGTAACAAATTATCACCTACTTACTAGATGAAAACAACAAAACGTATTATCTCACAGTTTTCATGGGTCAGGAGTCTGGGCACAGGATAGCACGATTCTCTGCGCAAGATCTCACTAAGATGAAATGAAGAAGTCATCGGTGACTGTGGCCTCTTCTGAGGCTCCTGGTCTTCTTTCAAGCCCACTGGTTGTTGGCAGAATTCAGTTCCACACAGGACTGAGATTTCTACTTTCTTGCTGGCTGTCAGTTGGGGGCCACTCTCAGCACTGGGGGACCATCACCATTCCCTACCATGTGACACTCTCTACACCATGGAAGATTGCCCCTTCTGAGCCAACGAAATAGCCTTGTTTTAAAAGGCACTATAAGCATGTTTTTTCTTTTTTTCTGAATATTTTTAGAAATCACTCTTCCTGTATATTACTTGTTGAGTTATACATTTATTCCATGTTTGGTTTTAAAAAGGATTTGCAATAGCCTAATAAATATGCAGTATAAAAACTAGAGTGAGGAAATTGAGGCAAAGAAAAAATAAGTATAGAGGGATTAATGGTATACTAGCCAGGGCTCTTCAGAGAAACAGAACCAATGGGGTGTGAATATAAGTAGAAAGAGATTTATTTTAAGAAACTGGCTCACAAGATTATGGACACTGGCAAGTCCAAAATCTGCAGACTGGGCTGGCAGACTGAAGACCCAGGAAAAATCAGTGTTGCAGTTCAAGTCCAAAGGCAGTCTGCAGGCAGAACTGCTTGCTCAGGGGAGGTCAGTCTTTCAGGCTATTCAGGTCTTCAACTGATTCATGAGGCCCACCCACATTTTGGAGGGTAATCTGCTTTATTCAAAGTTTACCAATTTAAATATTAATCTTATCCAAAATCCACCCTCACCAAAACATACAGTTTGACCACATATCTGAGAACTATGGTCCAGCCAAGTTGACACATCAAATTAACTATCACAAATGGCTATGGTTACAGTTACATCCCAAACTACAAAATGTGAAATTCTATTTACTTAGCTGCTCTACAATTATACTCTAAGTTTCCTAGCTCAAAAGGCAGGGACTGAAACACATGTTCCTTTGAAAAATTTTTTTTTCTTAATAGAGAAAACTAATAGAAATTTCTACCATGGGTCCTCATGAAAAAGTGCAGTAAGCAACTTCCCAGTCAACTTCACTAAATAAACCCAATGACATATTTCCAACACACAAATTCCATAAAAATACTTTTATGAGCAAGTTTTTTGTGGCTTAATTCAGCATCATCTAGGGATGGAATTTAGACTATTTCCAGAAACACATGGATTACAAATTCTTTAGTCAGTTCTCCATAAATGTTATTACCCCAAACTGACTTGTTTTATTTTGTTTTGTTTTTGTTTTTGTTTTTTTGATGAGTATTGCATTGCAAGGAATTTTAAATTGTATTCCCTGGCTACTCTGAAAGTCACATAGAATGTAGGCATGTAGGCAATAGCTAACAAATTGCTATGTTTTGATGGGCCCATTGGGAGACTGACACCCCCTTATTAAAATGAGAAGTTCAACCAGGACTCAGGCTGGAATAGACTCTGATCTGACTACTGCAGGGAGCTGATCCAAGGTAGTAACTGGATAAACTCAACATTTTACTTGGTTCTGGAGCTGCTGCAAACATGGGCAAATGAGTCCCCAAAGCTCTCCATTATAGGCTATGGCTGTGAGTATTTTAGTATGGAAAATGTTGTTAATAGGAGTTACAAATTACTACAGCATCCAATTTTAATGTCAGTAAAGCATCCACCTAACAATGGCTATTAAACACAGAATGTAAGCTATGCTAGCTTTCCAGTGACTCTTTATAGTGAATCAAAAAAGCTTTGTTATACGAGTATATAGATTTTTCTCCAGCCCTACTAAGCCAGGAAATAAGAAGAAATAATCACTTAGATTGGTCCAGAGTTGAAGATTGCCAAGGTTTCGTGATAGATTTATCCATAAATTCCATGAATGGTAGGAAGGAAAAATGAAGCATGTTAGATCTGGTGAACAGAGCAGAGCCAAGAAATTGATAATCATGTTGAGGGTTGAAGGACAGGCAAGAGGAAAGTGAGAAAATTGGAACAATAAAATAAAGGGCCTTTGTGTTAAAATAAGGAAATTTCAGTTTTAAATTCCTAAGAAGACTCAGTTTTATTTAGAATTTCCAAGGTGCTGTAACAAATTAATTGCTGGTGTGAGGTTAAGGAGTTTTTAGAATAGGAAAGGTTAGGAGCTGTGAGCCTAGAGTTACCCAAGACTCGATATTCATTAAAACCGTATATGCTCACCTATCTCAAAAGAACTAGAAGCTGAACTTGAACGATTTGCTAATTGTTATTTCCTGTTATGTAAGCTGCTTGTTTGAACTGATTGGTTGGAAAACGATAGCTAGCAAATTAAGTGCAAAAAAATTATAACTAATCCATTTTGTCAAGTTAATTGAATCCTGCAAGTTAGGGACTTTGCCATCAACAGTGATGACTAATGATTGAAAAGGGAGATGAAGAAAAGTTAAGTGAAAAAAATAAGAATTCAGATTTACAGTGGGGCCAGTTGACTAGTTTTGAAACACTGCCACACTGGTAGTAAATGGAAGACTAGTGGTGGAGAAAGTGGTTAAAATTTCACAGAAAATCACTTTCAAGAGAAATATCATTTTTGATTGCTCTTGTAAATGAATATTTTGTTTACAATCACCATTTTTCACGGAAAGTTTTCTTTCCGTTGTGGTTACTAATGTATATGAATGCCTTGTACATTCTTCTCCAGCGTTGTGCATAAAAGGTTAATGGAGAAATAAATACTTTTTAACACTGTGTGTTGAACTGTGTCCCCCCAGGAATCCACATGTTGGAGTCTTGGCCCTCAGTGCCTATGAATGTGACCTTGTTTGCAGTCAGAGTTGTTGCAGATGGAATTCGCTAAGATAAACTCATTCTGTAGTAAGGTGGAGCTGTAATCAAATACTATCAGTGTCCCGTGAAAAGGGGAAATTTGGACACAGACATACACACAGAGAGAATGCCACATGAACATGAAAGCAGAATGGGGTGATGTGTCTACAAGCCAAGGGACACCAAAGATTGCCAACAAACCACAAAAAGCCACAAGGAAGGCACAGAACATATTCTTGCTCAGAACCCTCTGAGGAAGAACCTGCTGACACCTTGATCTCAGACTTTTAGCTACCAGAACTGATTCAATAGACTTCTGTTTTTTAAGCCACCTAGTCTGTGACCCTTTGTTATAGAAGCCCTAGCAAGTGGATACAACACTACTGGGTAAATGTTTTAGACATAGGTAGAGTAGTTTTAGAATTGTGCTCAATTGGTTAGTCCCTATAAATTAAATCCCTGAACTAAATAAAATATGACAGTTCTCTCTTCTTCACGGACACGTGACAAATGGAGATAATTGTTAGCAAACGTAATGGCAGTCTCATGTGCGTTCTTTCAGTTTTCTTTCAGTTGCTAACTCCTCTGCATTTATTCCAAGACCAACTAAGAGAAGAGGGCTGCTGCCTCGTTCAGAGAGTTTGTGTTCCATCCAGCAAGGTAATATGCTATGAACCTCCCATTAGAGGGTCACAGTACCAGTGCCTTTACCTCTGAGGTCCTTCTCTTCACTGAGGAATTGCTGAGAAGAATGGGAAGCTGTCCCATATGGGGACAGCAATGGAAGGTAAGGAACTCATAGGTGTCACTATCCCCATTTTATAAACCCATTTTATAACCAATGCTTAAAGAGAAAGTATCCGACTCAAGCACTTACAGCTAGTAAATAAAAGGCATAATCTAAACGTGAAACATGGGAGAATGGAGAGGCATTTATTCAGGTTATGAATAGGTTTGTATGCATGCTGAGTTGAGATTATTATCCTCAATAATATGAGGAGAATTCAAATGACTTTCAATGAAGGAGAAGAGTCTTCATGATATTTGTGTTTTAGACACACTGTTCATAGAGCAATGAGGAAGATGATGAAAAGAGTTTAAGACTGGCAGCCAGGAGAACCCCATCATATCATTGCAGTCATCTCATGGTGAGTGGTAAGAGCTGGACTATGGTAGTGACAGTGGAAAGAAGGGAAAATGTGAGCTATATATATCTAGGAGATGGAATGGGCTCTTGAGACATTGGCTGGAGAACAGGGAATAATCGACAAAGATTACAAGGTTCCTGGCTTGAACAACTGTGTTTACGTGGTGTCATCACCAAGCATGGGATGTAGAAACTGAAGGTCAGTTTGTGAAGATGTGTGGACTCTGAGATGTCTGTGGAATGTTCTTTCAGTGACCCTGGAACACACTGTGTGAAGTTATATTTTCATGATGTGGTGGATAGGTATTGTGTCAAATGGGCTGAACCTCCATTTCCCAGATTATTTTCTCTGCATTATTCTTGTAAGTTGGGCCACAAGAGGTATCCTGAATGAGACCAAAGTAAAATAGAAACCAGATAATTTTTACTCTCCAGAGTTTGGAGCTGGACATCAGATGCTGTAGCTACACACCCACATTCTATCTGCTGACCCACTTGGTGACAACATTCAGCCTTCAAGCCTGCAGAATGCGATTCTGCCACAGCCTCTTCTTCAGCATCAGATGTCTGACACCTGGGCCCAGCGAATGACAAAGGGCACCAGCTTCTCCTACAAGACAGCTTTGTTATCAAAGTAGGAGGCTTAGAGGCAGCAAGAGACAGATGTAGGTTCCAGTTTATCCTCATGAGGCCACGCATAGGTTCCAGATTGTCCTCAGGCGAGGTCTGGCAATTAAGTATGTGAACTCATCCTAGAAAAAGTGCTACCTACCTCATTGCTGAAGATCACTATGGTCTCCTTCAAAGTACTCCCCTTGGGAAGCTATGCACCAACACGAGTGCCTAGTCCACCCTTCAAAGCAATTTGGGAACTCTTTTTCTGGAATGGCCATCAGAGCTGTCATCCTATTAACCTTGATGTCCTAAATGTCATCAAAAAGTCTTCCTTTCAACATTTCCTTTATCTTTGGGTAAAGAAAGAAGTCATTGGGGGCCAGATCAGGTGAGTAGGGAGGGCGTTCCGATGCAGTTATTTGTTTACTGGCTAAAAACTACCTCACAGACAGTGCTGTATGAGCTGGTGCATTGTCATAATGAATTGTTGGTGAAAAGTTCAGGTCATTTTCATCTAATGTTTTCACACAGCCTTTTCAGCACTTCCAAATAAACTTGGTTAACTGTTTGTCCAGTTGGTACAAATTCATAATGAGTAATCCCTCTGACATCAAAAAAGGTCAGCAACATTGCTGCAACAAGTTTGCAAACTTAATTGTCTGACCTCGTAGGTTCTAGCTCTACCTTTCAGGTTCCATCTTGTCTATTCTTCTCTTCCTGAATGTCTGCTCTAATAAGTTCTGATAAGTAGCAGCACCAAATATAGAAGAAAGAGCCTCCCATATACTGTCATACCAGCTCCTAAAATTACACAAGGTGAAATTTCTATAGTAAGTCCCTAGCAGTTTTGCTTATCTGGTTAAACCCTGCTAGACATACTGAGTGTAGTCTTTATAGAGCTCTCTATCACTTTTCACAGCTTTAAATATATAGGACAATTCTCCAGGCACTTTTGCTCCTGGGACAAAAGGTCAAAAGTTTTAGGATTCTACCAGCCTAAGGGGCCATTGTTCAATTTTAGCATTAAGCCAGGGGTACATCTCCTCAAGCTGAGAAACAATTTGTACAATAGATGGACAATTTCAAGCAGGAGTTGGGTTGGCAAACATTCCCTGTAAAAGGCTGATAGCAAATATTTAGGATTTGCAGCCCATAAAGTATCTATCACCACTACTCAATGCCCATTGTCAAGCAAACGCTGTCATAAACACCACATAAATGAAAGAATATGGCTGGGTCCTCATAAAACTTAGCTTACAAAAAACAATGTGTTGGGTTTGGCCCTGGGACCCTGGTTTGATAATACCTGACTTAGATAAAATAGTACAAGTTTTTTATCATAAAGATACACTTAGAAAAGTCATCAATGCATTTGACATTAAGAAAAGAATGAAAGTCAGGATCAGGCTGGCATCTAATCACAGCTCCATCACTCTGATGCTCTATTTCCTTGTTTTAAATGGAGATGAGAAGGCGAGTGCAGTGTTGTAAATACATCCACAAATTCTTTGACATGCTTCCTTTCAAAAGGTGGCATCTAATTCACTTTCCCTTAAACATAAACTCAACATAGTAACTTATTACTAATGAATAGAACGTTGCAGGAGTGGCATTTACATAATTTCCGAGGCTAAGTTAGAAAGAGATGGCTCAGCTTCAGCCTGACTCTCTCTTGAGGTCTTCAGTCTTAAAACCCACCACCAACTATGAGGAAGACAAGTGGCCAAATGGAAAAGTCACATATAGATGTTATATCCCTAGTGCCAGCAGAGGTCCCAGGCAAACAGTGAGCATCACCTGTCAGATATGCAAATGAGCAAGTCATCAGATAATTTTAATCCAGCCTTCCGGCTGGTCCAGTTCAAGCCATATGGAACAGAAGTATTTATCTCCACAAGTCCCACTTAAATTGCATAAAGGCAAATAAAATGAATGCTGTCCTTATGTTAAGCTACTAAGCTTTGAGGTGAGTTATAACATAGCAAGAGATTACTGAATATAAGGATTCCCAGAGACTCCCCAGTTATTGCCTTAAGAGAACTCTGTAGAAATCTCTCCAACCTATTGACCCATTGACTTGGATCATAGCATCATGCACATGTATGTGTGTGCAGCTGACTATTGAAGAGAGCTTCCCAACAATCCAAAGGGAGAACAGATAAAATAGCAAGAATACTATCAAAAGCCACAGAAAAGATTTAAGAGGCAGAACACAATGACCTAACCTGGAAATCGGCCAAAACTCTGGTCCTAACATTTCACTTTCAAATCCAGCATCAATGCACTTCTGATGACCAGCCTAGATCAGGAGTAGAACTGGCCAAACAATCTTTATGTGAAATGAAACACCACTGAAAACTAACAGGCTTGTGAATTTTGAACTAAAGAGCTTGGCCTTTATTTTGGCCAGAGTGTTTTTCAACAGGAGTGTAAATCAAATTTTAAAAGTTGGCTCCTAAAAGACATGAAGAGCGACAGGTCAGTTACAATTAGTTCACTTAAGGGTAATTCCTAAGTCCAGAAAATAAGATGAAGTCTGGGGTATGGGGAACAAGAATATCTACACTTTGGGTCTGAATATTTAGATAGATTATCCCTGTGTTTGTGATCATTCTTTCATGAGGATGGAGATGATACTGAGGGTGAACGAAAAGAGAGAGAGAATAAGCCTAGACAAAAGGGAGTGTAGTTGGGTGTGATGATGTGTATATACAGGTATGAGAAGTAAAGGTGATGCTTGTGTGACTAGATGGGAGTGAACATAAACACCGAAATTGAAGGATAAGCTTTAAGGAGAATGGCATACGAGACAATCCTTCAACTTTATTTCTTTGAAACACCTTTTCCTTTTTCCGAAACTACACACTCCAGTGACACTGACCTACCTACTCTTTCTCCAACTTGCTGCTCTGTGCCACAATGCCATAACGTTGCCACTCTAGGATCTTGTCCAGAAATGTCCTCAGAGTAGTGTTTGAAATGGAAAAAATATCAAGTCACACAGTCCTGAATTTGGAGGTCACATCTGCCTCTTGCTAACTGTGTAAACTTGAGCCTTTGTTATTTATGACTATCAATTTCAAGATCTGTAAAACGGGGATAAAATATCCACCCATATGGTTGTTATATGGTTCAAGTAAGACAATATTCATGAAGCATTTACCACAATATTATAGGATAACATGTAGGGCAAGTTTAGTAGAGGATAGTTTCTACAGAACCCCTAACTCCCCACTCAGTGACTAACTCCCCACTTTACAATCCTGATGTAGCACCATCTCCGTACATCTCTGTCAAGGGCCACAAGGAAAGCTTAGCTTCTTTTTCCAGGCTGTCACAGCACCTTAGCCACATTATATTGTCTTAATGTGATTATTTGTCTGTCTATTCCATGTAGACTTAAGGCTTTAGTAATTCCTTGTGTGTTTTGTACCTTCATGATGATAGTCTAGACATTTTTGTTTTATAATAAAGGCACTCATAAGCATGTCATTTATAAAAATTAGTATGTGCTATTTGAGAGACTCAAAATGTGGATTGCTTAGTATTTGGAAATGTTTAGTCTGCATTGCAGGGTCCACCTCTCTCCCTCTTCTGGTTCCCACTTGCCAAACTGTCATCCTCATTTGATTTATGGAGGTTCCCTGCTCTTCTTTATGACCTTGCCTCTCATGATTTCTCAAGTCAAGCATTTGTTTTTGGAAACCTATATCCTAATTAATAAAATATGACCAATGGATGCTATAAAGTACTCTTGAAATGTGTAAATCAATATATTATACATTGTCCCAAGGGGCAATACTGATCGCAAAGGATGGAAAAAACATGACTGTACCAAGGTTTACTTTTAGGAATACATTTTTCTCCTAGGTAAAATGTTATGTTCAAAAAGAGATTAAACTCTTATCCCTTTACCTCAATCTACATATTCTTAAACTGTTAAATTTGTAGAATTATAATATGACTAATGTGTATTGAGTATTTAATATGGCACAAGCACCAAGCTAAGAACTTTTTATATGTCATCTTATTTTTTATCGTTATTGCAGACCTAAGAGAGAGAGATAATCATTATGTCAATTCCACAGATGAGGGTGTCCAACCAACATTAGACTAATTTGAATTTTTTCAACTTGGTTTGAACATTCTATACAATAAATATATGGACTTACATAATGGGGGTGTCAAAGACATGTATACACATTTTAAGAGATGTTAACACTTTGGTCAATGTTGCTCAAGCAGTAGTTCACTATAATCAGAAGTGTCTGGACAGTGATGGTAACCACCTTGAGCAACTCTTGTAATTGCAGAAATCAAACGTGACTTTTATTCATCTTTTGTTATTGGTATATATTAATACATTTTTTTTCTTTCTTAAAATGTGTATACGTCTTTTTGGGCACCCTCTGTATTTGCAGAATTAGTCACCATCTAGAATTTATGATATTTTTATGATTAGCATTGACATTAGTGTATCAAACACCTATGTTAAGAGTTTATTGGCCATCAGTAAAGTGAATTTGGTTATGTGATTGTCTTATATTGTCTTATCAGGATTCATATAATGGGAAACTAGGTATATATGTTTTATTAAGAAATTCGAAGCAGAGGAAGAAACAGTCAGGTGAAGTTCAGGAGTGGATGCTTCTTACTACAGATACTAAAAAGGAGGGACCAAAAAATTCCTGAAGAGATGAAATGATCAAAGAAATTCTGGTAATCATATTTACTGAATTTTACCAAAGCTTCAGGAGTCCAAGACCTACAGTAAGCCATAGTTGCATTTACCCTACTGATTTTGATGTAATAAGCAGAAAATTGATCTGAGGCAGCCTTTCCAATTACTTACGTTTATCATACGATTATTCCAATTTAACAAAGATTTCTTCTGAATTAAACCATTTAATCTTTGTAAACCAAGTACTCTTATTGACACATATACATCTCATCCTGACACACATAAGGTAAAGACCCCTAAGCGGGTGCCTACAGGAATTCACTAATCTCTGAGGGGTAAATACTTGGGCATTTTTACCATCTACCAAATATGGATTCTTCTGTTTCCCTGGCATCTTTCTAAGCTATCACTGTGGGTTGGATCCAATAGCAAATCTCTCATCATGGTGAATTCCAAAAACTTGACCTTCCAAAAGGATGAAAGCAGAGAGAGAGAGAGCCTATTGGGCTGCTGAGGGAGCAATTGCCATGGAGGAATGAAAGATTAAAGCTTTTATACTCCTTTTCTATGATTAGGACCTCCAAAAATGTGGTTGTTCATGCCCTTACTAATATTACCTGAATGTAGATTATAAAACACCAATATGTTTCTAGATGTGATTAGCACATATGCTGGTTCAACCATCCCATCAAAACTGGCTGTAGGCTTTACAGACCTTCCTAATATATTGATGCTAAGTTTAGTGATAGTGATTAGTGACATGGCAAGTACTGGATTTGGAATTGTAATTCATATGTTCAACACTCTACAGTTTTGCCATGATGCACTATGATGTAGTAAAAGACATCATCTTTGAGATAAGGTGTCCTAAATTCAAATATAGCCTCTAATATTTATAAGATATAGCATAAGTAACCTCTTTGCACTGTATTTCCACACCTTTAAACTAAGAATAGTAATATTTTTCCTGCAACATTATTTTGAGAATTAGAGATAAATGCTATAAAATGCATAAGGCACATAGTAGGCACACAATAAAAATTACTAAGATTATTGAAACAGGAAAAACACAATAGAGAAAATAAAACTCAAACATTTGAGTTTTGAAATGATTAACAAATCTTATGAACCCTTAAAAACTAACTTAAAAAAATGAAGGAAGGAAGGAAGGAAGGAAGAGAGGGAGGGAGGGAGGAAGTGTGGGAGGAAGGAAGGATGGAAGGAGAGAGAGAGAAAAGGCAGGAAGGAGGGAAGGAGAAAGTGAGAACAGGGGAAGGAAATATCAATAACCAATTACCAATATTGGAAATGAATATGGGGACATGATCCTACACACATCAAAAGGTTAATAAGGAAATATTTTGAACAAATTTATGTTCAAAATAATTCTAAATTCAACAACTGAGATAAAATAGACAAAGTCCATGAAAAACACAACTCCTCAAAACTGATACAAAAAAAGAGAGAGAAAATCTGAATAGCACCAAACAAGTTAGTCATAATTTAAAACCCTCCCACAAAGCCACAAAAAAAAGCATCAGAAGAAGATGTCTTCACCATAAATTCTATCACACATTTACTATCAGTCTTATACAAACTCTTTTAGACTATAAATGATGAGGGAATACTTCCAAAATGATGTTATGAGGTTAACACAACCCAAATACCAAAACTTCACGATGGCACCACAAGAAAAGAAATTACAAAATAATATCCCTCATGAACATAGATGCAAATATTCTTATCAAAATATTATTAAATCAAATCGAGCAATATATAAAGGGATCATGACCAAGTATTCAAGATTGACTTTACATTTGTAAATCAGTCAATATAATTGGTTAACAGAATAGATGAGAAAAATCTTATGAATATCTCAATACCATGCAAAAAAAAAAGAAACTTGACAACATAAATTCAACATCTATGCATTATTAAAAAATATCAGCAAACTAGAGCTACAAAAAAACTAACTCAGTCCTATTATTGGCATCTACAAAATAACTACAGTTAAAATAGTACTTAATGATGAAATACTGAACACTTTTTCAAGATCAAGAATGTCAACTTTCGGGCCAGGCAAGTGACACGTTGGTTAAGAGTTGGCTTGGGACTCCAGCTCTGAGCAGTAGGACCCCGGTTCGGATCACACATTAGGGCCGGTGATGCTGCGCCCTCTACAGCTAAGACGGTGAACAGCTCAGCCTGGAGCTGGGCTGCCATGAGTCACCGGGGACAGCGTAGGCTTCAGTGGAGCTGCAGTGGACTGTCGTAAGCTACTGTGAGTTAGCTGGCTACCAGCATGAGAGGCCATCCAGTGGCCAGCGACCGATCTGCCTCACCCGGGAAGAGTGCAATGATAATACCAACATGGGCCAGTGAAGCATCCACAACTAGACTGAAAAACAAAAGGACAGCAACTTGTCTGTTCCCCTTCCCCGATTCTCCAATGCTGTTCCCCTCCCCCAATTCCCCAATAAAATCTTTAAAAAAAACAATGTCAACTTTCACCACTTTTATTTAATACCATCCCAGAGGTCCTAAACAATGAAATAAGGTTAAAAAAATAGTAAGGTCATAAAGATTTGAAAAAAAGTAAATAAACATATTCAGACACTACATGATTTTATACATAGCAAATCCTAAGGAATAGTATTAATATTCAGGATATCCCCAATGTCAAATTAATCCTATACTAAAGAGCAAAAGAAATATTCATTTATTGTCAGTGTACTTTGACAGTTGCCATGTTCATCAGCAAAATACAGATTGTATTTGACCATTCTCTCCACATAGAAGAATGTTAATTCAGCAATGAAACATATGTATGTTGAGTACCTATCATCAAAATTGGTCCCTGCCCTCAAGGAGTTTTCAGTTTTATGAATTTCAAGACTTACTATGAGACTTAGATCACACTTATATTTTCAAGTAAATTCACAATTAATTAGTATGCATAATGGTTTGCTACCCATGAGCCGTAAGTTACAGGTCAGCCCCACTGTTATCACTACACATAGACCAACTGCTCCATGACCATTTACTAGTCAGATGGGATAATAAGTAAATCTGAGAGGTGATAATTCTTGGGTAAGGCAGAGTCCTAGAGAACTTGTCACCCAACACAAGGCAAAGCTTAAACTATCTTTTGGACTGTCATTCAGATTATCTTTAGATACTCTTTTCAGAAAATAGGTCTCATGTAACCTTTTTACTATTTCCACTTGACAGAGGAGAGCAGAATTCCATCGGAGTAACGATTTTCAATTTCAGGAGTCAGGAATTAAAGGCCTGGGACCACAATTATAAAACCTGTGCAACCTTCAATCTATGCTTCTTACGCCTTACCACTGATCAGGTTCCCCAAGAAACAGACTGAGACTGGGATCTGTGTGCAGGAGGCAGCATGATTGAGCAGAGAAGCTGAACTGTGATGTGATTGCAACAGAGGCTCGCAGTAATGCTTTGGGGAGCTCTAAAGCTGTTTGGCCCCTTACTGGTTGGCGGAATAGTTGGGGGGCCTTTGCACCTTTGCATCAACCAGCCATTGAATGTGGGCTGCCCGCCCCTAAGGTTCAAAGCCTTAACCATGGGCAAGGTCGTTTCCTTCGGCAGAGAGCCATTCCTGTGGAGATCTCAGCAGGTAACATTCCTTGAAGCAAGAGAAGGAGTGCCTCTGATGCTGAAGGGGGAACCCTGGCATTGTGTGACAGCATCTTTATACCCCACAGTAAGTTGCCATCAAATCCTGGAACCAAAGGAGTCGGTGTGCTGTTACTGCGGGCAAAAAAGAAGTAGGGATTTGGGGAGCTGCAGCCGAGAAAACTAAAGGAGCTCCAAGCAGAAATAAGCAAGCAGAAGGCTGTTTGGGTACCTGCTGCTGCTAGAAAGAAACAGAGGCAAGGAGCTGGCCCAGGTCTACAAGAGAACTCTGATGCCAAGCAAATGAAAGGTGGGTGTATACAGAGCCCCCACCCATGTGACAGGGAGTGATGACTTGACGTCAGTTGGGCACTGTTCCTGTACCCCATTTATGGCTCAGGTTGTGTTTCTCAGTAGACTGACAGGTCACGGGAACCCAGAGCTTCTGGTGATGAGGCTGCGGCCATTACAAGAGGTGTTGTCAGAAAATACTAAAAACAAACTAGTAACAATGGTTATTTCAGTAGGCGAGACAGAAGACACAGAAGATATATTTTCACTTCTGTTTTAACATAATTTCATGGGGCTAAAAGTATCAGAATTATTAGAGATTTTTACTTCTTTTTTTGTGTTTGTTCCTTCATTTTAAAGTACAGTAATTGAATTAGTATCATCAGAGTCAACAAAATATAACATGAGAAAAGCAATATTATTCTGTCCTTTTCACCTTACTGCCATTCTGCTTATAAAAAGCACTCTTCTGAGCTCAACTACTATTTGGGCCATCAATATTTCTTACCTTGCTTATATTTACTATTATATATATATATATATATATATATATATATACACATTATAATATATAATGTAATACATTTACCTAATATATAGCATAACATATTTTATAATTATACATTTATATATAAACATATTTTATAATTATAACATAAATATTTTACATGCTATTATATTGATCATAAATTATTATTTATTATTCTATTTCATTATTCAGTCACTTTCATTTGCTTTGATCTACTGTATAATAGCTCTTGTGGGTTTACTGTATCCCAAAATGTATGCATTTGGGGTGAATTAGATGAATAAGTTAGGTTCTACAGGAAACGAAGTTTTTGTCTGGAAGAATTGAAAGTTCCTTTGTCTCATATGAACAGAAACTCACTCCAAAAAATAAAAAATAAAAACCCACCCTAAATTGTTACAAGACACGCCTTTGGCAGGGACCTTTTTGTGCTATGTAGCCAGTGGGTTATCTAGAGCCGGGTTGGGTGAGCCAGAAGACTTGGAAATGTTTGGATAAGTCAGGGTCAGTGTGACCCTTATGTCCTCAGTTCTTGGGAAGATTACTAGCTTACAGTGTCCAGGAATGTTTTGTAGAAAGCCAGGCAAGTGCTGTACACAAGAGAAATAGTTATGATTCCAAAACTGAAACTAGACCAACAGATTGGAGATCATTTGCTGCTCCAGAAATTTGCAAAAGGAGATGATGGAAGCAGAGATTTATGACAAGATTAACCAAAATGCCTCACATGTGATTATTATTTGGAATACAATGATAGTTTTTAATGTGATTTCTCCACATTATCCATCAGTTTGTTTAAAAAAATGTAATGAAAATTAGTTGTAAAAAGCACCCAGAATATTATTAGTGATTGATTATAAAAAAAAAAAAGCTCTTTATGTCATATGCGCAAAATTTTCAAAATTTCGTTCTGCATGGTCATAGAAGCAGTCAGGATGAAACATACAGCGTGATAAAAGCTGAAGAGACTGGGAAAATGTGGATTCAGCTCCCTGGAGCAGTGTATGTTCAGAGGATTCTTCAGGGAGCAATGAATATGGAGAAGGAACTGGGGTGATGTAGATGAGACCCAAAGAAAAGATTTAACATTTTTATAACTTAAAGAGAAATGGTCACGTTATGTTGTATTCTGTAAAAGAGGGTAGCATTGAAGTCAAACAAGTGTGAATTTATATCCCAGCTTCTCGCTTACTACACATATAATTTGTGAATATATTCTCTTCAAGCTTCAATTTACTGCTCTGTAAACTGGGGATTAAAAGTTTACCTCACCAATAATTGATAGATATAATAAATGATACAAGTGAAAAGCAACTAGCTGTTACTTCTTATTGGTATGTAAACATAATAAATGAGTTTAGTTTGTTATGTAAACAAAGCAACTTGTAATTCTTATGATAATTACAAGTAAAAAGTCTAAACAGGAAATTGCTTTTCACCTCTGCTAATATTTTTCATTAAGCCTGGGTTTAATACATAACATATTTTCCTCCCATGGGCAAATCTTAACATTTTACTTCTTCTTTAAAACTTTTTTTGTTTCTACTATTCCTAACAAGACAACATATTCTTCTGCCTACAGATGACTACACTCTGATAGGATAAATTAGGAGGAAAATGCAACACCAGCTGCCAGCCAGATGAAGTTTACAGTTTCTAAGAGAAAAGCTAACATTAATACTTGTTCTGGTCAGTCTATAGCTCCCAGGGCTGAGGCTGAGATGGGGTCAGTAGAGTTCATGTGCAGTGGTCCTCAGCCATGGCTCTGTTAATCTAAAAAAAAAAAAAACCTAAGTGTTTATATTGGCTGATTTATTATTTTGATAAAATAAGGAACAAGTATTTATTGAACACTCACTATATGCCAGGGCACTATGAAGATGATACAGTCCCTATTTTCCAAGTGACACATGGCTCAAGTTTTAGACAGAAACATGCTTTCAACATGCTACATTAACCAGTTATTTTAGACATTATATTGCACACACATATTTGTTCCTCTCAACGTAAATGTGGAATATAATAGAACTATAGCTTTTTCATTAATGAAATTGAATTTCAGCATATATAATAAAATTTAGGATCAAATTCCTATTTTTAATGTTTACAGTAGCCATCTTAAATACTTTGTGGAAACAACTTAAACTAATAAATAATTCAATATTCTTATTGAATAAAATGAGTTAATGAATTCATTGAAAATCATATATTCATAGAATTTAAAGTTTATGTTATCCAAGACTACTTTCCAAAGGCCCAGATAGTTTCAGAGGTGAATTTTTTTCAAATGTTGAATATGTAATGCTGTGTTATTCAAACTATTTCTTGTCTTACAAAAAGAAAAAATATTCTTTATGTAAAGTTGTGTTATTAATACCAAAATTTACATGTCACAAAAAATTACAGACAAATGTTGCTCATAAGCATGGATTTTAAAGTGCTAAATAAAATATTTATAAATAGAGTTATGTAGAAAACTTACAAATATAATTTATCACATTTATAAATCAAAAGAGAAAAATTATATGGTCTCCTAGTAGGTACCCAAAACCTAATTATAAAATTTATCCTCCACTTTTTATTTTTTTAAGTTAGCATGTACAAATAGATGAATATGTATTTCATGTGAAATATAGATACATATTTATGAATATATGCAAATAAAATAAGTAAAAGTCATATCTAAGAGTAAAATTAAAAGCATTCTTATTAAATTCAATAACAGGCAAAAATGCCTATAATTTCCAAAATTATTGAACAGTTTCCTAGAAGTACCAATCAGAAATACAGTATAAAAATATGAGATGTGAAATTATTACAGAGGAAAAGCAAAGACCACTGCAATCACTACAAGTGATGTAATTATCTATCTAGGAAGGAACCCGATTAAAAACCAGTGAAAAAAAGTAAGCTCAGAAAAGTGATAGACTGTAAAATTAAAATACCTATAAATCAACAGTCAGTTGCAGTGCTGCCATCCATTGAAATCTAGTTAATACGAGCCATTCTATGCCCTGTGGAAGGTCAGAGCCCTCCTCAATATTTCTTTTCAATTTCCAGGAGGCTATGTTCTCACCATCGCATTTGGTTCTGGGCTCCTATTTTGACATGTGCTATGTCTCCTTCCTTTCAATGCAATTTTGTTTGAGTTACAAAATCATATTAAATAACAAGTATATGGGATTTAAAACAGAAGTATGTGCAGAAGTAGAATTCATGAATTTACCATTTTTCATCCATGCTAAAATCAGGTAACATTCCTCATTCATAGAGTGATTATTTCATAAGTTTTAAATTTACTGAAAGAAATTTGTCAACTCTATTAAAGAAATAGTTATGCTATTGGAATCTTTATAAGACAAGATTTCCCTTTTATAGCTTTTAAAAATTCTCTCTGCAGATGTGAGATATATTTGAATTAAATGTTTAAACTGTAAATGATACGATCACAATTTTGTGAGTACATTACTATTGACTTGTATGTTACAAAGCTCCATATTTTTTTAATTTCATTTCATTATCTTAATAAACTTATATATCTGTCTCAGCATTCTTGAGAAACGGTGAAGATTATAAATTCCTAAGTCTAGTTTTGAAATATCTTCTACAAAACACAGGACAGAGATTTATTCTTGGGAAAAAAACATTTTCTAGAGAAAAGTATTATTTAAAGTAGTTCTTATGGGAGAAATAATTTTAGTAGCTCTTTTTTAAAAAGGCTTTTTAGGGGCCAGCTGAGTAGCTCAGTTGGTTAAGAGTTGGCTTAAGAACGTGAGTTCTAAGCAACAGGGTCACTGGTTCGAATCTCACATGGGCCAGTGATGCTGCACCCAAACTGAGCTGTCACTGAGCTGGCAACAGGTGGCAGGATGGATCAGCTGGTGTAGCAACAAGATTGTTTGTTCAATGGTGGGCCACCATTAGTTGCAGGTGGCTGCAACTAAGACTGAACTTGGCACCTTGAGCTGAGCTGAGGCTCAGTGGATAGAGAATGTGCTCTTAACAACAAGGCTGCCAGGTTTGACCATCCCACATAGGATGGTGGCTGTGCCCACCCACAACTAAGACTGAACTCGGCACCTTGAGGTGAGCTGCCACCTAGATGGCTCAGAGCATGCACTCTTAACAAGTCTGCTGGTTCAACTCCTGCATGCGATGGTGGTTACGCCCACTTGCAACTAAGTTTGAATGCAGCACCTTGAGCTTAAAGGCCAGGAGCTGCTGTTGGGCAGCCAGATGGTGACTGGAGCCCTCCACAATGAAGACTGAAGAACAACAACTTGGCTGGTCCCCTTCCCCAATTCCCCAACACTGTTCCCCTACCCCAATAAAAAAATCTAAAATAAAAATAAAAAAATAAAAAGGCTTTTCAATGATTAAACCAGCAAAATGTTGGCAAATAATTCCATATAATTATTAAACGCAATGCTCTTTAAAAAAAACATAAATGTTCTCTCAAGACTCCCTCTCTTTCTAGATGCTATCGATCAATTCTGCATGCCTGAGACCAGCCTTCTGTGCCTGATTTGAATAAATTATCCATGCCAGTTAATCAGTCACTACCAAGGATGGTAACACAAATGAGAATGAGAAAAGGACTGACATTTACTGAGTACCCACTTACACTTGGGTTTCTATGAAGTACTTTCACATGTGTTGTTTTATCCACAATTTCACGAAGCAGACACTGAGCTTAAGAAATTTGGGTGAGGCGAAGAGAAGCCAGAGTACACACCTGAACTGCAGCCCTGGAAACATATTCTTTCTAATGGATGACTTGCGTGGCCTTTGCATTTTCATTTTTCATGGCAGAAAGGACGAACTCTGTCATTTATTCTACTCACAAAACAAGAAAGAGCTATATCACTGTGTATTTTTTCAATATCTTTTTTAATTGGGGCATAATTTCCAACCAATAAAATGCCCAACTGTTAAGTATACAGTTCAATGAGTTTTGAAAAATATAGACAACCACAGAACCACCACCCAACGAAGATATAGAACATTGTCATCACCCTGGAAGTCCCCTTCCTGCCCTTTTCCAGCCTGTCCCCCTCCACATCACCTCAGAGGTAACCACTGTTTGTTTTGATTTCTGTAACACCATGGAAAGGGACCACTACAGTATGTTCTGTTTTGCAACTGGCTTCTTTCACTCAACGTAAAGTCTTGAAATGCACCCATGTTGTTCCTTGTACCAGTAGCTTGTTCTTTTCTTCACTGAGTGTTGTTAACTCCATTGTATGATCATACCACAACTTGTTTGTTCTTAGTAAATCTTTGCATGGGAATATGTTTCATTTCTCTTGTATGACTATGTATGAGAGGAACTTCTGGGTCATATGATAGACATATATTTAGTTTTATAAGAAACTGCCAAACTGTTATCCAAGGAGTTTGCACCATTTTATTTTCCCACCAGCACGTATGGGCTCCTGTTGTTCCACAGTTTTGAACAACAGCACTGGCAGCCTTTTTCATTTTAGCCACTCTAGTGGGTGTTAAATACTATCTTATTGTAGCCTTCAGGAAAATACATTTCCCTTAGCACTCATGAAGTTCATTACTTTTCATGAGTTTATTGGCTGGTCGTATGTCTTCTTTAGTGAGATATCTCTTTCATTTTTTGCCTATTTTAAGTTAGGTTTGTCTTTTATTATTGAGATTTAGGAATTTTAAGAACATTTTTAGTACAAGTCCTTTGTCAGATATATGTATTTTGAAACTTTTGCCCAATTTATGACTTGTCCTTGTTTTTTCTTAGCAATCTCTTTGATAAATAGAATTTTAATTTTCACAAAATCTAACTTACAATTTTCTTCTTTTATGGTTTTCGCCTTCCTACATCTTATTCAAGAAATCCCTGTCTATCCCATGCTTGTGAAGACATTCTCTGTATTTTCCTTTAGACGTTCTATAAGGTTAGCTGTTACTTTGGTTTTTGATCCATCCCAAATTGATTTCTGTGATCTAGTCCCTTTACATGCTGAGATTTACTATCCAAAATCTCACTTACTTGCCCTTGAAAATTAAGAAACCCTGCCACATTGTTGAGTAGAGCAACTGTCCTTAATGTAAAGTAAAACTCACATATAGCCACAAAGAAAAGCAGAGAGGAACATAACTGAAGTCACCTGGTATCAAAACAATCCAAGATCAAGGTCATCATAGCTCAGACACTGCTTACCTGCCTCTAAATGGAATATCCTTCCAGAACATACTGCTACTTATGCTGGGACATTTGTCCTCCCATCTTTTACATTATCCTATTTCTGGAAGAGATCTCTTTTCCCCTTTTCCCTAGGTGGGAAAAAAAATCAAAGCATACCATGTTTTATGAAGAAGATAACAATGTAAAATCACCTTTAGAAAGATGTGTTTTAGATGTGAGTTTTCTTCATGGAATGTTGGATTTACAATAAGCATTCATTTTTCTGGGCAAGGAGAAAACCCTTCCTTCACTCCTTGACAACTTCTTAGTTCCAAAACTAGTGAGTCATTTTTACCTCTTCCTTCTTCCTCAACCACACATTTAGGATTGTCAAGTAAAATACAGGTCACCCAGTTCCATTTAAACTTCAATTAAACAATAAATATTTTTTTTAGTATGTGATCCAACTATTGCTTGGAACATGCGTATACTAAAAAAACTATTTGTTGTTTGTCTGAAAGTCAAATGTAACTGGATGTCCTGTACTTTTATTTGTTAAATCTGGCAACCCTACCCACATCCAACTCATCATCAAACTCTCTAAATCCTGCTTCCTCAAAATTTTCTGAATCAAATCCATTTCTTTCTGTCTCTCCTACCCCTATTCTTGAAAAAGACACCACATTTATACCCACATTGCTTTAATGACCTCCTAACTGGCCCCCAATCTCCAGTCTAAACATTCTTCCTTCATTGTTAAGCCATACTGGTTCTTTTAAGCACAAAACTGATCGTATCACACCGCTTCAATTGTTCCCATTGCTTTTAACATAAAAGTCTAAACTCCTAAATTTGGCTTTCATGTATCTGTCCAGCTTATCTCTAAACAATCATGATCTTGTACTCTCCATACACTCCAGCCATTTTGAAAGAACTTTCAGTCTCTTGAAAAAGCTAAACTCTGCTCTTTGGTTCTAATATTCACACATGAATTTTCTTCCATGTAGAACATTCTTCTGAGCCACAACATAAGTCTCACTCACCCTTTCTGCTGGACCTTAGTCTGTTTGCCCTCAGATATTTTCTTGTCCCCTGCTCTGCTCTTATTCAACTCTCTACAGAAATGTTATAATCACTCCCTATTTACCCTGTCAGTGTAGGAGGGGTTTCCACCCTCCAGTTATGGGGATGGCTGAAACCCCTACGCCTGACATGGGACAGATGAGATAGACAGCAACATTAGTCACAAATACTTAGTCCCTGGGGGCGAAGGACATTAAACAGAGCCACACAAGAGTTGCACTTAGGATAAGAGTGAACAACCAGGAGCTGTGAGAGGCAGGCTTTGTAGTATCAAGAGGGTGAGGTGCCCCCTGGTTACCACAGGTGGATGTGATTGGCTGGATGACTTATGTGGGCTGGCAGGGAATGTCACCTCCACTCAGGGATAAGCAGGAACTGTGCATGATCCCCTTGATCAGAAGAGTTGTTGGCCAGGAGTCAATAACTATGGAAGCAGAGTGAGGAGAAGGCTGTGCAACTGGACCATCCGAGGCCCTTCCGGTTTCAAGGCAGCACATAGTGGGCCTTCATTTTAAGCCTTCTACCACAACTAATGAACTTGTGAGACTGTACAACACTTCATGCCTCCTTCCAAAATAGCATCTAAAAAAGATTAGATTTACCTCTTGCCAAATTCAGAAAGGCAATGAAATGAAATGTCAGGAAAACTGTCCAACAGTTACAAATGGGCGAAAGAAATTACTAGGTGTCCTTTTGGTGGAGTTATGGGCTCTGGAGGTTATCTGTTTCTACCAAACTATGCTAACTTTAATTTCATTCCTAGTAATTAAGCTATTTTAAAACTCTATAGCGGTACAAGTCAAGTTGTAGAAAATCAATGATAATGCAAATGATTATTGTGTATATCAATGCAAATGAATTTTGTTGGTAAAAATATGCATCCCCAGCCTATAGATGACCCTAAACATACACCATTACATGACATTTTATCACCCCTTAGGATATGAATCAGTTTTATGCAATTGATAAGTAAATTTATTTCAGCATTCCTAATTATGTGGGTATATGTACCTGTGTAAATATCTATGTATATATGTATGTATTTATAATATATATTTATATATTCTTCAAATTCTCATTTGAATATGTTTAAACATCTTACTGAGTCTCTCATTAATTAAGGAGTTTAATATCATCTTTGATACATGGTTACATTTTCATGAGTCATGATTTTATATTTTTGAAAATTGTACTTTAACAATAAAGATAATGATTTAAAATTTTAAGTCATCTTAGAAAAGAAAATACAAACATACTTAAATGTAAATGTTGTCTTGATGAGGCAGTGAAACTGTTTTTGAACATTAATTCTTAAATAATAAGCTTTTATTAAATTTGTAAATTGTATTAAATTTGTAAATGTAAGATGATAACTATTTAAAAGAGTTAAGTAATGCACTAAACAAATAAAATGGGGCAGGACAGACATACATGTCAGTTAAGCAAGTGTGGTGATTTTTATTTATTCAAAATTATGCATATTTGTTACTCCAATTTAACATTAAGTCCATGTCCAATTTTTTGCTCAGTAATACTGAAGTATGTTACTCTCTGGACATGCAGACGTCCCCAGTTTTCTCATCTTTCACATTCAAAGTTTGGCTGCGCACTCTGGTGATTAAACTGCCTTTGAAAAAGCTTAATTCCAAAACTCTCCTTAGCCTGAAAGTGGCTTAGATCATGCCTGAAAACTTCATGTCATTTTGATTGACAAAGCATAAAAGAAGCGTGGCAGCAAGTTTTCTTATACAAACAAATAGTTGCTAGATCACAATTCTGGATCTCTAAGAGATCATTAAGAAACCTGACAGTAAGCGAACACGGAGATTCTGTCACAAAAAGGGAACATCATCAATTTCTGAATATAGTTTACATGCGACTTGGCTTTCAGCACCTTGTGCACTTCTTATGTAAATGAACTTGGTGAGAAGCGGTGGCTGCAGGAAACAGATGGGCAGTGAAGTTCATTGTAAGAAAAGTAGGTGATCCTCCCCAGAGCAAATGTAAGAAGGAAGGCTCTGGAAAGGTTTTCACTTCACCTTCTCTTGGACCTGTTCCTGTGGTAATGGAGCCTAATTGGATTTGTACTTTTGTACCTCAGGGCAGGGAGCAGTCCTGTACCCGGTCCTGCAAGGTCAGATGGTTCAGAAGAAGAATGTCACCTGGGGCAACAGCTAAGATGGGTTGGGCAGAGCTCCGCAACAAGTTGCTTCTGTCCTGCTTGCCACCCATTGGAGCAAAAATGACAGCATTTCCTGGCTTCTGGTACACCATCCCAGCCATTTTTCTGGAGTCCAGTTGGCTTTGTCCACAATGAGAAAACTCTAAGGAACTGAAGAAAGCCTCAGCCTGCAAAATGAAAGTGCTTGCCCTGTTCTCTGCAAAACCAGGGAAAAGAAAATGTCTCTGAAACTCACTGCAAATTCTGCCTCCTACATGAAACTCCCTCCAACTCAATAGTCAAAAATTACTCCCTCTCCTCAATATCCGTAAGCATGTATTCCTGTTACCCGCCTCATTCTGCTATGTGCATACACTGCTCCTGATGTTATGCACAAGCTCGTGTATATGTATTCTTTCCTCGACTAGAAAGTAAACTAAGACAAGAACAGTAAGAAATCATAGGCTGTGCCTTTTCAATTTCGTATTGCCTTGATCAGGATCCATACTTTATACATATATATATATATATATGGGGGTTTAATAATGATGACTGTCCCATACCTCAATGCCCAATGTAGGTAATGGCCTTTGGTCTGGAACCAATGAGCCATATTATGTTAACTTCAGAAGAACATGGTAAATATCTTGCCTTTCCATCTCGAAAATAAAGGCCTTTTGTTATTTCAAAAAAATTAAAACAGAAAATTAAGCCAAGTGATCTTAGTAATCTCTGAAATCAACAAAAGCTTTATAGAAGCTTGGAATAGCTGACACATTAAGAATTTTTTTTAAAAAATTAATGACTTAAAAGTCATCATTGACAATTGTACAGTAAATATAATTTTTTACTATGTTCCTAAAGACTAGAGAATCTATTTCCAAAATATGTAAACTGTGTTGGTCTCATTTTTTATGCTTTCCCTTATAATATTACAACAAGATGTATATTATCCAAATTTATTGAAAAGGAGTCACAACCTGTGAGGTTACTCTACCAGTTGCAGATTAGTTTATTGCTGATTGTGATAGAAACTTGAATAGCAAAGGACGGAACTATTGGGTTTTCTGTTTGGGGACCACTCAGTCATTGTAGAGTGAGGCTGACATTTTAAATGAATTTATTAGTCTCACTTTGTTACTGGACCAGACAGTAGTCCAGCTCACACACATGGACACCTTTAGGGTTCTATAACTTAATCCAGAAGGGACATATTAGTATCACTTTCCTTTCTCAAATGGTGAGCTTTCCAAGGTCAGTTTCTTGACTTGATGTTATGCTGTAGCTGGGAATTAAAATTTCCTCTTAAACCACCCAGGAATCAAGTATGTTTTGCCAGTAAAATATCATTCTGCAGATTGTGCAGTATGGTCTTCAGGGTGAGACTTTTATAAGAAACGGGCTAGCTGCCCAAAGCTCTGTGGAGGTTCTGCAGTCATCCTAGAGCTAAATATTTAAATAAGAATGAAGACCTCCCAGAGAGCTAAGAAAATCAAATTAACAAATTACATACTAGAAAACTAAGAAATAATAATAGGAAATACTATAATCAGTGGCTTTTTCAATACAACATACCTTATTTCATCCATTCTGAGCTACACAATTAATGACATCTCATAATCACTAGAAACCAGGCTGTTGTTATGACATTGTTGCCTGCATGTGAACCAATTTGATTACTTTTCCTGGTGGTATAAATATCAGCCAGCAAACCACTGAAGGTCAATTCGAGGAAGAAATGTGATTCCCAGTTGTTACCTGAAGACCTTCCTTTGATATTGGTTCTTAAGATCAAAAGAGTGCCAACAACAAAGTTTACAGAATGGGTGTTGGTGGAAGAGAATTTCAGAGACAACAGAGGAAAATTCTAAAAAAAAATGCTGTACTAGCAACATTCTTGATGGCACAAATGATGATATCGTTGGAAAAACACGAACACCAATGATTCCAGGTCAAATGGCATTTCTGAAGCATTGCTATCTGAATGTAAAAGCACCTTAAGAATATTTTAAACAATTTATTTGGCATATATTTTTTATATATGCTAAAGAATGATACATGATTTTTAAAATCTCTAAATGTAAAAGAGCTACTTTAATGATTATTAAACAAAAATTCTAGGTGATAAGACAGCTTTGCTGCATGGTTCAGCTGGTAGGGCTTCATTGCTGTAGTGCATGAAACAGTGCGTCTTCTTCCAGTTGGTGGTGGTGTCTTAGACAAAAGGACATGCAATAGCTTTAGATTATTGAGCACCATAACAAGGTTCAAACCAAAGAGCCTTTAGGCATTCTTCTTTTCCTCTCTTCATGCAAAGCAGGCAGCCCTCAGAAAGAGGCCTTTCTGCCCGCAGACCCCTGTGAAAGAGTCTGAGAATGTTGATGGGATGACAAAAGGAAACAGGCCCTTGAAATAGGGCTACCCCATCAAAACGAACAACTCAGTAGTTTCCTCAACCTACAACCTGAGGTGTTGTACAAATTGGAGTGCCCAAGGGTGTCTCTTTTTTTTTTTTAGCTGATCCAGGGTGTCTCATTATTTTAATGCCAGTAAATAATTTCAGAGAACACTCCTAACCTTATGCCGCCATTGGAAGTCTTCATGAGAAAACATGTGTTAAGCTCCACAGCCATGGCTGTCCAAATCATACAGCCTTATGTGGTTCTGTGAGTGACATTCCTTTATCATTACGTTGTGCCTTCTTATAAAGTGCTCTCAAATCGCTACTATTTTACACTGGAGCCCCGAAAGCACCTACAACCTACATCTCACTGTTCTCATTAACAGGACTTTACTATTCCAGGAACATAAAAGTTTATTTGCCCAGGAATATAAAAGTTGTGAATCACTTTATTTTTCATTCTGGGGTCTTCCTGAAAGACCCATCAAATCTTCGGCGGAAAGAATCAAAAGACAACTTATAGTCTAAGCCTCTTTGAAACCCTTATTCCCAAATCCCTCTACGCACAATGGTCCTAAACAATTATATCAGGATCCTTACCCAATTATAACCGGGTCACCGCACTGAAAGATCAGCTTTAAACCAGGCTTCAAAATCCCGTAACTGTTCCAACGCTGCCCCCTTTCATCTGTGACATTAATAAGGCTCTGATGACGTTCTTAGGGTATGTCCTCTCCAGAAATGGTGTTGTCACCCTAATGAGATGTGCTCCCTCTTATTTCCTTACATGCTCTTCTACTGATTTCAAGCGTTTTCTTTTCCTGGCATTTTTTGAGATATAGTTCAGAAGGATTTTTAGAATCTTTAGTCCAAGATATTACTGGAAACGAATTCCTCAATTGGATTTATAGATTGTAAAAACATAATAAATGGGGCACTTAAAAATGGAGCCAGACTTGCCACGCCAGAGGCACTGCCTTACGCGTCTTCTGCCTCAAATCTTTGGAATGTTAAAACAGAAAAATAACCTTTGGACTGGCCTAAAGGAAACTTGTGTCCCAATATCTGATTTCTTGTTATCTTTATAAACAGTTCTTTGGGACACAAGGTTGCTTTAGGCCAGTGCAAAGGTTATTTTGCCCTGTTTTAACATTCCAAAGGTTTGAGGAGTAAGGCAGTTCCTCTGGGATGGCAGCTCCAACTTTGTTTTCAAGTAGTTCCATTTATATTATTATTTTTTTTACACATACAATGGGATTCTATGTCATTGGTAAACATACTGGAGTACATTTGTGTTCACATATGTGTAAAACTCACCAAGATATATTATTTGTTTCAATGTAAGCTTCGGAACACTGTACTATATAACTCTTTTGGGTAATAAAAAAGACACGTACGTTGCCAATAGTAGTGATCTATTGGAAATATTCCTAGATGGTGGAACTTTTTCTCTTTTTAGATTTATACATTCCTAGAAGTTTCCCAGTTTCTTGGAATGGTTCATTTAGAACTCCAGGGAGCCAAGCAATATTTTCAAACATGAGGGTCTCTACAATTAGGATACAAGCATAGGTTTCCAAGAATTAAAAAAGCGTAAGGGTTGTTGAGCTCTTAAATGTTTCCATTTCTAAGAAAAGATAAAGTCACCTTAAATCGGTAACCTGATCAAATTTGTTTTGGTGCTCTAGAAAAATGTGTGTGCTTCATGTAGAACTACTAATCCTTTAGTGCAAGCCCTGTTATTTGATTCTGGTTCTATGGAGGATTGTCACCTTTACATAACCTTTGGTAGATAACTGATGGCAATGCAAATAATTCTTGTCTATAGATAGACAAGCAATAAATTCCTGTCCTGTGAGGAAACACCTCTCCTCTGTCCCAAAGTAAGCCACTTTTGCATTGATTTGCAAATTCATTTCAGTATTTCTGATCCATAAATATCTCTGCTACTTTACTTCTTTGAACCAGTTGTAACTTCTGCCTCGATCCCTCATTAATAATGAGTTAATCAGAATGTTTAGCATGTGTTCATTTTCTATCTGTATGAGAGTCATGATTTTGACTATTTTAGAATGTTTTCATTGGCCTGTGATACCAACGGATGGTGAGGAAAAACAAATGCTTTCTCTGGGCATTAAACATTGAGAGCCTGGGTTATGGTTGCCTTATACAAGTGGGAGTATAATTTATCAGAAGCTTATCTTGTATCTTCTCTATAAAGTGGGGATAATATTTCCCACAGGAGTTCTTCTAATAATTAAATGAGATAATAATTAGTTAATAATTAAATTAGATAAAATTAGTTCGATGAGAGAATTAATGAGGCAGACATTAGGGAAACATTTCTTAGAGGTCAAATGCCAATGCTAACAAAGTGACTCATGGGGGACCCCAAAATAGTTTTAGGATGGGAGCTGGCTCTGTCATGCTGGAAAGACCAGCATGTGATTAGACAGTTGAAGCTTTAATCAAGTAATTTCAGCCTAACCTCCAGGGAGAGAAGGAGAGTTAGAAATTGAGTTCAGTGGCATGGTCAATGACTTAATCAACGGTGCCTACATAATGAAACCAGGTAAAAGCTTGTTTGAGCTTCCTGGTTAGTGATACACACATGCCAGGATGGTAACATGTCCTTAGGACAGGGAAGCTTTACATTTGGGACCCTCACAAACCTTGCCCTATGCCTCTCTTCTTTGACTGTCCTGATTTGTATCCTTTATAATCACATTGTAGTCATGAGTATAGTGTTTCCATGAGTTCTGTGAACCCCCAAATTATTCAGCAGTGTGGGTGGCCTGTGAACCCCCAGAGTTTGCAGCTAGCCAATACAGTGAAGGCAGTCTTATCATGGGTTATGCCCTTCATTCGTGAAGCCTGTGCTAAATCTGGGTATTGAGTGTTAGAATTGTGTTGCATTTGATCTTTCTGTGGGTCTCAATTTCTCCATCTGTAAAGAGCAAATAGTGATGCTATTTACCATTCATATGGTTCTTTTGAAGATGAAAAGTGTTAACATTTATAAAGTACATAGAATGACGCTTGGCACCCAGCAAGCCTTAAATAGGTGCTTGTTAAAATGATAATAATGATGATAAATAATAAATAACTTTAATGTTCTTTCTAATATTAACATCCTATAGTTCTATGTTTTTTGGTAGCATTATTAAAATATCTGCCATTGCATAGCTCTAGAAGCCTCAGACATATTACCAAATGTTCTTTAAAGACACATTAGGAGTGTATCTTATAAACAATCATGTTTTTAAGCTTACTCAATATTTTGTTACTTAAATACATTTTTCGATACATGTGCACCAAATCATGGGAGCCATGATTTTTTGCCGGATGGTTCCACAAAGCCAATTCTGACCCTCGGAGTATTTCTTCCAATGTTTTTCAATTTTATTGAGAAATAATTGATATACATCAAGATGTAAGTTCAAGATGTACAGCATGATGGTCTGATTTACATATATTGTGAAATGATTACCACAATAGGGTTAGTTAACATCCATCATTTCACACAGATACACCCAAAAAAATTTTTAAAAAGAAACAAAAATCTCCTTGTGATGAGAACTCTTCGAATCTACTCTCTTAACTTTCCTGTGTATCATAGAGCAGTGCTAACTATAGTCATCCTGTTTTACATTATCACCCTGGTGCGTATCCCCACCCCATATTTATTTTATAACCAGAAGCCTGTACCTCTTGACCCTCTTCACCCATTTTGCCCACACTCCAAATCCTCTCTGGCAGCCACCAATCTGTTCTCTGTATCTATGAGTTTTGTTTTGTTTTGTTTGTTCAATTTTATTTTTTAGATTTCACATATAAGTGAAATAACATGGTATTTGTCTTTCTTTGTCTAATTTATTTCACTCAGCATAATATCCCACAGGTCCATCCATTCTGGCACGAATGTCAGTATTTCATTCTTTTTTGTGGCTCAGTAGTATTTCATTGTATATATACCACATCTTCTTTATCCATTTTCGTCCATCAATGGACACTTAGGTTGTTCCCATATCTTAGCTATTGTACATAACGCTGCAGTGAATATAGGAGTGTATATGTCTTTTTTAATTAGTGGGGTTTTTTTTCCTTTGAATAAATACCCAGAAGTGGGATTGCTGGATCATATGGCAGTTCTATTGTTAATTTTTTAAGGACCTCCATACTGTTTTCCATAGTGGCTGCACCAATCTGCAATCCCACCAACAGTGCACAAGGGATCCCTTTTCTCCACAGCCTCACTAACATTTGTTATTTCTTGTCTATTTAAATAGCCATTCTAACAGGTGTGAGGTGATATCTCTTTGTAGTTTTTATTTACAGTTCCCTGAAAATTAGTGATGTTGAGCATCTTTTCATGTTCCTGTTGGCCACCTGTATGACTTCATTGGAAAAATATCTATTTAGATCCTCTGCTCATTTTTTAATAGGATTGTTTCCTTATGTTTTGTTTTTGTTGTTGTTGTTGTTGTTGAGTTTCACAACTAATTTTTAAATGCCAAATTGTAAATATATTTCAGGCCTCATCTCTAAGTCTGAATTGGCTTATCATGGAACATTGAGTATAGAACACAAGAAAAGCCCTATTTGCAGTGAGGCTATGTCAAATAAATCTGTTTATATACCATTTGAGCAGGAAGAGGAGGAGGAAAATGAATGAAAATAGTCAAAGGGTAAACACATCCAGTTACACGATGAATAAGTCTTGGGGATACAATATACAGCACGGTAACCATAGTTAACAGTACTGTACTATATATTTGAAAGTTAGTGAGAGGAGACTTTAAAAATTCTCACCACAAAAATTTTTTTTAAAAATTGCAACTATTTGAGGTGATGGATGTGTTAACTAGTTTATTGTGGTAATCATTTTGCAAGATATACATATATTAAATCACTATGTTGTATACCTTACATTTGCAAATGTTTTATGTCAATTATATTTCAATAAAGCTAAAAAAAACATAAGTAAGGGGCAAAGCTAGTACATAAATTGTGAAAACATTGACTCGGCTTCAAAATCTGGGATGTTTGTTTTTTAATGTATGGGAATCTGCCTTGTATGACAGAACAATTGCTGTAGTACAGAAATCTGCCTTATATGACTTATAAAATCTCTATACCATGAGAAAAGGGTTAGAAAAAAAAGCTAATGCTAGTCTATACAAAAATTTAAAAAATAAACGTGGCCGTTTTTCAACTTATAGACCACTGGAATCTGACAATTTTAGGTTTTCTGGTGTGCTTCTGCTTACTACCTGTGTGGGCTTGCATTCATTATTTAGCCTCTCTGAGCCTCATTGTATTTATTTGAAAAATTCAAATCTTTTTGATGGGAAATTTCGACTCACCAAAATTTTGTAGGCCTTATAGGACCTCCTTTTCTCGGAGGTGAATAGGTCCATAAAGTTTCCTCTGATCACTCATGTTAGAATTAATGTCTCCCTGCCTATCAACATTTTTATTAATTTGTTTGCATTTATTTTACTCTGACTCGTAGTACTTGTTATAGTCCTTTCTCACCCAGTAAGGCAAGAGTTCATATGTTCACTCTTTGTTTCCAACAAGATACAGCTAATATTTATTGACCACATACTAAAATCCAGGGTTTCAGTGTCCTGTTCGCATTATCAAGATTTCACACCAATCCTATGAGGTATATTATCCTCAGTGTCATTCTTGTTTTGCACATGAGGGAACCATAACTCAGAGAGGTTAAATTATGTGCCCATGGTCAACATCAGCTAAGCATGAGCTGAGATTCACACCATCTCTGTGACTCCACAGCTCCTGCTCTGAGCTACTCACTCTTCGTCTACCAAGCTTGATACTGTGAACGTTAGATACAGTCACCAAAAGTGGGTTTTGTTAAATTGATTTATTATTATCTTACTCTAATTCTTATAATAACTATGATATATTGATATGGTAGATTAACAGATCTGATCAATTGATTGATTTTTAAAAATCTACTCCTTAGTGGTGCAGAAATTATGTGAAATTACTGATGCAAATTGCTAGGACACTTAGGTAGCAGGCAACCTACAGAACTGATTTACTACATGTGTAAGTTCTTCTTTCCTTCTGGCATGGATTACTCATCCTTTCTCTCCACAAGCTTCCAATGATGCTTACTAATGTATGTCTTTAGACCTATTTTTTAATAATTTACTTTCATTCCCATTAAATGACATCTCCAACTATCCATAAATGCCATAGGCTTGTATTTTTCATTTAAAAATAAAAACAAACCTTTATTTGCAATTTAGCATCTCATTATCTCCTGTATAATGGGTATTTTAGAAAATCCAAAATGCAAACTGCTCAGCAACTCTTCTAAGCTCAAAGTGATAAATTGTCCAAGTTTTGTTGGCTGTCACAAGTCCCCTAGAGATTATTTGCTTGTGGAGGTTAAATATGGCCAACTTTGGTGTTCTCCGCACATAGAAAATACAAAAGGAATGTTTCTGTCAAAAGACAAGGAAACTGATATTGCAAGACAGCTTCCACACCAGCCCCAGCTGTGGCTGGCAGAAAGATCAGGACTATTAAATGCAAAGGTGGTTTCTCTCCCTCCCCTATGGACATCTGAGATTAGGACGAGCTCTTGAATAGCTGAAAGTTCAGATTCCAAAGCTCAGCCCCTAGCTCTTTCAAAGGCGGACTCATGAGTTACATCGTGGCAAATAAAATTCTCACATTGCAAAAGGAGACTCCACTTTCCAAAGCCATATTTAGATAAGGTGAACAAAATGGAAGAAGAAAGCTGATTTTATGCACCTAAAAGGCATATCGAGCTTCTGGCCCCACCCATTGCTTCATTTTGTGGGAAACTGCCACCCTGACCCCATAGGCCCTGCCACAGGAGCCACCCTAAAGGGTTCCTTACATGTGGATGGCTTTGTTATGCAACATCCACACATCTTTTCTGTGGCCTAACACATGTGCTTGAGCCCAGGTAGCAGGGCTGAGAATTCAAGTTTGCCATCCCATCCAGCAGGTGAGCAAGATAAACAAAAGTTCTACTCTACCAGGGATGATGATAATAAACTTACCTGATTGGTACTTTTTTTTTTGGGGGGGGGGGGGAGAATTCAAACCAGAAATATAAAAGGAATGTCAGTCAATGATAGAAAATGCAGAAGTTATAAATTATAAGAAAAAATGAGCAGCACAGATGCTATAATAGAAGCCACCAATAAAAAAAAAAAAAGAAAAAGAGCTAAATGGAGTAGGGGTGGATCCCAGGCTGTGGGAGATACATGCAACTTAGTAGCAATGAGAGAGGTAGAAAGGGAGTGTCCAGCATATTGGAACAGCATCTAGTTCCTCTTGCCAAAGAAACAAGATACCCTGTCAATTAAAGGCACCACTAAACACTTCCACTTCCTGCGGGAGGGCAGTCACCAAAAGAGCAGCCTCTATAGCTGCTCCTGGGATCTCTAGAACCTGGATGCCAAGCTGATTCTTGCCTTATTATCTCCATGTGACTTCTTACTTAAAAAAAAAAAAATGAAGAGCTAATCTGAGAGAGTTGTTATCCTTGCCACCAAAGAAATGAACACTCTCTGCCTTGTTGGCATATGTAGCTAATTTCTTCTGTGATGGCACAAATGAGCACTGATTGTCAACCTTAACTGATTCAATATGGAAATATTTTCAAAAAGCATACTTTTAAAACTTGAAAAATGAAGTGATTATTTTTAGTTCTTTTTCTGACCCAACTTTTCATTTTCAAAAACTTCAAAACTTAAAAAAAGAAAGATAAAATGCTTGAGCAACAAACAGCATATATTCATCATCTAGATTCACCAGTTGTTAAAATTCTGCCACATTAGAAACTAAGTTGCAGATGATATGACAATTCAACTCTAAATTCTCCAGTAACTATGTTGTATAGACACGGACATCCTTCTACCTAACTACAATACCATTATTAAACCTAAGCGTTTACAAAAGATGTAATATTTTACATATAGATGTAATATTATATATATGTAATATATATATGTAATATATAGTATGCTAACAAAATATAATATGACTATTTATTTCAAATCCAGGTTACAATTAAGAGCTACACATTGAATATGATTGATATGTCACTTTTTATATGGAATCTTGGCATCTTATAAAATGTCCCACATTATGGATTTGTCCTACTGTTTTCTTTTTTTTTTTTAAGATTTTTTTTTTATTGGGGAATTGGGGGGATAGGAACAGTGCTGGGGAATTAGGGAAAGGGGAACAGACAAGTTGCTGTCGTTTTGTTCTTCAATCTGGTTGTGGAGGATGTTGCTTCACTGGCCCAAGTTGGCACCATCATTGCCTCTTCCCGGGCGAGGCAGATCAGTCGCCGGCTTCTGGACGGCCGCTCACTGCGGCTGCTGGCCGCTCACGCTGGCTGCTGGCTACACACGGTAGCCCATGGCAACCCACTGCCACAAGGCTGCAGCCCACGCCGTCGCCGGCGACTCATGGCAGCCCAGCTCCAGGTTGAGCTGTTGTTCAGCATCTTAGCTGTGGAGGGCAGTGTCACTGGCCCTCATATGTGGGATCCGAACCGGGGCCCTCTGGCATCCCAAGCGAGTTCTTAACCATCGCGCCACTCGGCCGGCCCCCTACTGTTTTCTTTTAGAGTCTTTTAATTTGTTCTCTATTTCCTATGACCAGGAAGTTTGGTATAGTAAGTCCCTGACTTCTGAACGCGTTCCATTCCAGGAGAATGTGCGTAAGTCGGATTTGTTCGTAAGCCCTACAAAGTGAGTCTTATACACCTTGGCACAAATATACAATGTAAAGCCAATGGTTGAACAATTCATGAGAATGAGCGACGTTTACCATCTTTTTGCCTCAGTCCAATCTCTCAATGATTTTCACTTTTGTTCCCATGGTTATTGCTTTGCGCTTCCTAGCAGTCCCCTCCACATACCACTACTTTTCCTCTTGCTTCCGGACATCCTGGGCTCTGATTGAACACTGTACTACTCTGTACACTATCGCACTGTACAGTAAGCACACAGCAGCACAGCTGTGACAATGTCCGGCAGACATGTGAGCTACTTCTGCAATTTGTTCACAACTCAAATATTCGTAATGCAAGGTCCGTTCGTCTCTGTGAAAGTTCGCAACTCGAATGTTCATCGGTCGGGGACTTACTGTATTGATACTTGATTAAATACAGGTGAACGTTTTTTAAGTAATACTTCACAGGTGGTGTTACACAACACTGGGGTGTTACTCTATACTGCATCACTTCAGGAGACCCATACAATCAAGTTATCCTACTACCAATAATACTGAACTTCATCACCTATTTAAATGTTTATGTTATCACTTGTCCACCATTATAAAGATACATATTTTTCTTTGTAATTTTGGGTGATAGTTTAACACTGTATCTCATGAACTTTTTTTTTCTTTTTCAATTATAGTTGACATTCAATATTATTTTATGTTAGTTTCAGATGTATAGCATAGTGGTTAAAAATGTATATAATTTATGAAGTGATCTTCCCTGATAAGCCTAGTACCCACTTGGCACTATACATAATTATTACAATATTAATGACTATATTACCTGCACAATACTTTACATATTCTATTTTGTAACTACCAATGTGTACTTCTTGAGATGTGCAATCATGAACTTTCTACCCAATGATTGTGGCATCTAAAATGATACCTACCAAATCAAATTTCAATAATATCTCATTTCTTCCTACATTTAGAGACTAGAATGTTTCCTTAATTAAAAAAATAAATTAAAAAGTGTTTTTCTTGCCACCTCTCCTTTTCTCTCTCTTTTAATATGCCTAAGTACTCGTGGATCTTTTAAAAAGTCAATGTATTATAGTCAAGGACTGTCTTTTTGGTGCTTTCATTTTTCCAAAATTGACCAGTGTTTGCCTTTCTACGATGGCTCCCTTTCACACGAACATAAGAAGACAATATGCTTGTCTTCAAGCTTATTCTTGTTTTTCTGGCACAAGAAGATGACCCAGCTTCACCTTGTACTTGGCCCCAGATCAAAATCAATCATTTCTCCATGGTTATTTTTTGTTTAACTTTGAAAACAATATCACTAATACCACTTCAGGTTTTTTACTAACCAGCTGGAGGCAACACTTTAGGAGCAACCATTATATGCTTACAGGTTTTCTCATAGTGTTTCATGCAAACCTTGCAGGTGAGATCACTGATATTTTATTCAATTTTACAAAAAAGAAATTTGAGGCTTAGGGAAATGAAGGAAATTGCTTAAAGTCACAGAAGTACGTCCAAATCTAAAGCACATACTCCGTTTTTCACTCTGCCAAGGTGTTTCTCAGAGACTTATGAAGAGGGACCCGTTATGAAAACTCTGTTTGTGTGAACATTTAATGTCCAGTTACTGAAGTAGGTGAGATACTAAAACAATCAGACTTAACTTTTAATATTAAATTTCTGAAGTCTGTAATACATTATTTGCTCAAAGAGCTAAAGGCTTAATATGTTATCCCCTAATAACATATATTCTTACTCAAAAATAATAATAATAATCCTTCATAAATATAAAAAGAAGTTCTTTTCAAAAGTGTCTAACTAGCAGTCAGTTTATATTGGAGTAAATCTATACTGGTGAGAAAAGTGTTTCACGCCTTATATGAATTGAATAATTGACATTTTTTACCATAATTAAACAGAAGAGATAAAAATTATAATATAAATACCACTATATAATTTTCTTAAAAGACTTCAAAAATGTAATCAATGACCACATTATCATGATTGAGCTATCATTTTTCAAGCATGAAAAACCACCTAATTTATATTCCTATAATTAGAAATATTGGCTTTAACCACCAAATCTTGATCTTTTGAAAACCATGGCCACAGTAACCACCTCTGGTCAATTACTGAATGTAGAGAACAATATGACCATTTCGGAAATGCAGAAACCGCAAACTATATCACCGCCATCATCAAATGACTTGTCACTGTATAGTTATCGATATCTTTCCACAAACCCGTGTCTTTTATCTAATATCTCTACACAAAACAAGTGCCTAGCACTTAATAAGCATTTTAAGGAGATTTATTAAATAATAAGAAAGCAGCAATTCAAATACCGATCATGATAGGTAGAACATTTATATGGTATTATTTGATAAAGCTATCAACTAAGCAAATATTTATCAAAGCACTATGGGAGATATAAAATAAATACAAATCAGTCTATAGTTTTAAAAACCTTATGACCTGCAAACTGAAACAACAGTAAGGTATCACTACACACTTATCAGAATGGCCAAAATGCAGAACAAAAAGAGCATGAAATGTATGGGTGTGGAGAACCAGAAACTCTCAAATTTTAGTTAACTTCAGATTATTGCATATTTTATTCAGTAACATTGTTTCCTAGTCTGATGGGAAACAATGTTTGCTGAGCACTTACTATGTACCAAGTACTATTCATATGTCATTAACCACCACCTTTCAATAACCATCTAGGAGACCAGTGAAACTCACAACTATACAGCACAAAGAATGGATTTTAATGTATTCACAATTTTTTTTTAAATCTATAAGGCCAAGGGATCCCAGGATGTGACAAAACAATCTGACTGTATTAAAATGTGTGAAACAACTTCACTGAAAGGGCTGGAGGAGTAAAGAACTGATTTTGGAATGAGCAGAGACCATGAGTCTTTGAGACAAAGGCAGAATGCGTGGACTCTGTACTCTAGTTGATAAAGCTGCCTCCCACAGGAATAAATAAGGGTTTACAATTTTGGAGCCACTGTGCATGTAGGGTATTGAGATTGAACAAATAAGTAATGGATGGTGGATAGTGGGAGTTTCTTGGTGTTGGAATGGAAGTTACTACAAGCAAGGAGGGGCAAGGTTAGAATCATCAGTGTGGAATATTGAATTAGAACTGGAGACATCAATATGAACTCCAGCTTAGCGTAATATAAAGATGGATGCATTATACAAATATTTATAGATATGCAAAGGTCAGACAATTAAGTCTGCGAACTTTCCACTGTGTGAGTGCACAGTGGAAAGTTTATGGACTTAATTGTCTGACCTTGTTGTATATCTAATGTGCATGGAGTAATCAACATACATATATTTCCTTCCCTGGCTGTTGAGAGGATCTAGAGGCAGCAACACCCCAATAGCAGCGAGTACACCTAGCACCCAGATCTTGGTTTCTAATATCGTTCTCCAATAAATGGAACCAGGGTTCATAGAGCAGTAGTCCCTGTAGTTATTGATAAATCAGCAAGAGACATAGTGGAAATAAAGGATAAAGGGAGTAGCAGATGGGTGTCAGAGTTAGCAAGTCAGAAATGATCGGTAAAATTGCAGAGGATCATGAAGTCTAGTTTGTGTTCCTGACAGTGGTGCACTGATTGAGACAGATGGTGAAACAGATATAATTGAGGGGATTAAGAGGCTGTGTGGCTAATGTGTCCCACGAAATGTATTAAGTACCAGCATAGTGAGAAAAGGCTGAAACAAATACAAAATCCTTGATGGTGGGCTAATGTCCTCTATGTTATTTCTTCCGTTCATACTACCAGGGAACATTAAAAGCAAATTTCAAATTCAAGTATCATTTGGAGAAGTGATACCATACATTTTCATAATCCTTGTATCCTTGTATTTGAGGCTTAGAAAGCCATGCATTTCTCAACCTCAGGTTGTTTTATTTTTGTCGGTTTATTTTTTTTATTTATTTTTTTGTGGGGGGAGGCTCCTCAAATATCATCTTCCAATTGAGACTTTCTCTATTAACTCATTTCATAACACTATTTAAAATGGTACCACCCACCTCAGACCCTGGCAATAACTAGCCTCTCCCGGCGTCTTGTTTTTCCTTCCTAGCCCTTGTCACCTTATGACACATCTATTTTTTTTAATGTACTTATTTATGATGACTCTTCCCTGGGACACAGGGAGGTTTTCTATAGGCTGCTATTTCCCTGGGAACTGCAGCTGGCTCAGACTAAGTACTCAACAGATGCTGGACGTTGTTGAATGAGTGAATGTTTATAAAGCAATGGAGAGTGCATGGCTAATAATCATTTCTTAATCGGCAGGCTGACCATAAAACGCAGCCTTGGACACATCCTGCCATTCCCTTGTCAGGAAGCAAGAAATGGGAGGATGGAGGGACAGCTTCTCAACAGAAGGCTATGCTTCTAGGGAAGACTGTGATGTTCCAATCTTGTATGGTCATCAAATAATAATTTTACAGCCCAATGTTTTCTCTTTGTGGAGAGAATTTTGGTTTCTCACACAAGAGGGGGAAAAATTTTCTTTTTTTTTTTTTTTAGCTGAGCCATCCTGCTACCTGTTGGCAGCTCAGCGGCTGCTCAGCTTGGGCTGGACTCGAACCACTGTTGCTCAGAGCTCAAACTCTTGAGCGAGCTCTTAACCAACTGAGCCACTCGGCCGGCCCAAAAATTTCTTGATATTCCTTTAAGTACAAAGGAAAAAAGAATATATTTGGACTTTTTTTTTCTTCCTCGAAAACTAGACTTTATTGGTTGTCTTTGGTAACTTAAATGTATGGGTCGCATCTTATTAAAATTACTTTATTTTTCAGTTGTACATATATTTTTTGAACACCTACGTGTTTATTTACTTAATCATAAAATTGTTATTGACTAATATATGCCAAAGAATGTGTTAAGCAGCTCAATAAAACAGACAAATTTATTTTACTGGACTTCCATTTTCATTACAATAAAAATGACATGAAATAACTGAAACGTTGTACCTTTGATCAGCATCTCCCCATTTCTCCTCCCCCCCACGCCCCTGGACACCACCATCCAACTCTCTGCATCTATGAGTTTGACTATTTTAGATTCAACATTGTTTTGGACTGAATGTTATGACCTCCCAAAATTATTATATTGAAACTCTTCCCCCCAATATGATGGTATTAGGAGGAGGCGCTTTGAGGATCTAATTAGAATTAGATGAGGTCATGAGAGCAGAACCCTATTAAGGGATCCAAGAGAGTTTTCTTCTCTCTCTTCTGTGCCACTTGAGGATACAATGAGAAATGAGCCATCCGCAACCCAGAAGAGGGCCCTCGCCAGAACCTAACCACGCTGGCACCTGATCTTGGACTTCCAGTCTCCAGAACTGTGAGAAGTAAATTTCTGTTGTGTATATGCCACTCAGTCTGTGGTGATTGTTATAGTGCCCTGAATGTACTAAGACACACATATAAGTGAGATCACTCAGCCAAGCTCCACTTATACAGGATAAATGAGTTCTGGTAGCCTAATGTATAGCAATGTGACTATAGTCAACAATACCGTATTATATACTTTCAATTTGCTCAGATGATAGATATAAAGTGTTCTCATCACAAAAAAAAAAAAGAAAACGGCGATTATATGAAATGATAGATGTGTTCATTAGCTTGACTATGGTGATTATTTCATAGTGTACAAGTATATCAAAGCAGCAAGTTGGACCCCTTAAATATATATACAATTTTTGTGTCAATTAAACCTGTAATAAATCTGAAAAATTACATAAAATTAAATATTTGGACTTTAAAAATCATTACATTCCACATTTTGTTCCTACGCATTATATTAATCCTGAACGTGGGTAATGACCCATGGCATGCCATTCTAAAATTATGCCTCCAGGCATCCGCCAGGCATCTCTTGATTCTCCCATGTTAAGTTGGTGCTGTGAATGGGCAATTACAACAACGACAGCCTTGAAAAAAGCACAGTAGTCAGGAGCTATACCCCCTCAGGAATGAAGGGGTCACATTCTGAAAGCTTGCGTCATATTAGAAGGCAAGCTCCTTAAGTCAGAAGAGGATGAGAGGAGTCTTGGATAAGAAGCAGAGGTGGAGATAATAGATATGAGTTATAGCTTTGGGACCAACTTGCAGATAAGAATGTCTAGAGTTCATCCCCCTAACCCTCCAGCCGCCACATTGAAGAAGTCGTGGCTGGATGGAGTGGGCTCCATGCAGTACATCTGACCAGTGAGAGGAGTGTCCTTAGAGTATACTTAGTGCTCTCCACAAATCTCCTTGGATCCTTTTTACTGTGTCTGTGAGCCCCACCTCCAAGCTTGGGGTCTGTTTGCTTCCTCTGGCCAGCACCTGACACTCTTCTTGGGAGAATTGCCCTCAGGGGTTCTTGGAGCTCATGTGCCTGCAGGTACCCCAGAGAGAAGCAAGGGCTGGGGGGTTGGCAGCCCTTCGCCAATGACTACCCCCCAAGCTGAGGCTCAACCCATACACCAGAGTTCCCCTGCTGTCCTCCACAATTGATTAGTTTTGCCTCTGTCCCTGTCCTGCTTTTCCTGCTCTCCTACAGACTTCTCCTAGGGACACTTCCCTAACATTTGCCACCAGTCCTTGTCTCAAAATCCACTTCTGGGAAATCTAATCCAAGTCGCCCTTCTTAGCCTCACTTTCAGACACTCGACACAGACCCCCTTCTCTTATTCTACAGTATTACAGGGATTCCTAGGCCACCCCTTAGTGACACTAGGCAAATGACAGTATTGCTTTCCAGAAGGCAGCTCGTGTAGGTTCTCTCTTCCAAAATATTTTTCCTGAGGAAATATATATACATGAGTATAAACATGTGCATGTTCTAAGTTGCAAGGGAAAAAATAGATAAAATCTTTCAATGTCTGGAATATTAATTGTTTTTATTGAGAAGTGATTCCTATTCATATTTCCTTCTTCATATTCATATGACTCTGCAGCCTGAGGGGAGCTTTACGAGTATTTTTCTCTTTTATTTTCTGACTGTGCTCATGATGCCACAATATCACTCACTGTGGTGTTTAGTTTTGGCAGCTCCGTTGGAGCCTGCACTTGCAAAAAAATGTACTTTCCCTGTTGGCTCAAAGATGGGGTGACGGCAGCATTGTCTTCATGGCAGGGCTTGTGTTCCACTGAGTTCACTTCGACTTGACATGCATGTCTGCCTAGAGGACGGTGGTGAGCTGTGTAGGTGGCCTGTCTGAGCTCATCAATGCAGCAAGCCCTGTTTACTCACCTGGTCTGGGCAGACGGCTGCCACAGGGAGAGGGGAACACAGCCCTTAGAACGAAAGACTTCTATGGCTGGAAGTCGTGCAAGCCATCCTGGTCCAATCCCTCACTTTCTGATGAGGAACTTGAGGTTATTCAAGGTCATGGACATTGTGGTGCCGGGTGTCTGATTAGAACCAGGGTGTCCATACTCCCAGTCTACCTTGTTTCATATAAGACTAGATTTGGTCTCTTTCCCTTGAAAGAGGCCCTTTCACATGTCTGCCTGGGACAGTAGTGGTTTTTACCACTCCCTGTATGAGAAAGACAGATGGAGATCTTTCAGATGAGTCACAGCTTTGGCTTTTCATTCAGCAAATGTCCACAGTTGTTTGACGTTAAATGTGTCTATTTTATACCACATTGTCCAGCGAATGGCCTGGTGTACAAAATGCTCAGCAACGAGGAAGATTGAAAGCATTGCTACTCAAAGTCATAAAATAGAAACCCCTTGACACTAAGGCATTAGAGATACATGACCAATTACATTCCTGTGATCTGTACTGATGGCAATGTTATATTTTTTTCTTAATTATTGAATATATCAATAAAAAATAAGCTTATAAACAATGGACCACTTTAATAATATTCATTATTTCAAGTTCTAGTGCTTTCTTGACTTTAGGTAGCTATTTTTATTAGTAATAAAAATAGTGACTGTTAATATTTATAGCTAGTTAATTTTTTTTCATTTAAATGAATTTAGCTGAAAGTAAAATATGAGATTTAAATTCCATCAGGATGTTAAACAGAAGCAGGGCTAAGGAAAGAAAATAAACTTCATTTCTGATCATTCTTATTATAATACAAGTTTGCATTTATAAAGCACGGTGATGGTTAATTTTATATGCCAACTTGACTGGGCCATGGGATCCCAAGTATTTGGTCAAATATTAGTGTGAGTGTTTCTCCAAGGGTGTTTTTGGATGACTTTAACAGTTGACTTGGTAGACTGAGTAAAGCAGGTTGCCCTTCCCAATGTGGGTGGGCCTCATCCAATCAGTTGAAGGCATGGATACAACAAAAAGGCTAAACCTTTCCCCAAATAAAGGGGAAATTCCTCCTGCCTGAATGCCTTGAGCTAGGACATCAGTTTTTTCCTGTCTTCAGACTCCAATTGAAAGTCAGTTCTTCCTGGGTCTTGAGCCTGCTGATCTTCAGACTGGAATTACATTCCTGGCTCTCTGTGGTCCCCAGCTTGCAGATGACAGACCTTGGGATTTGTCAGCCTCCATAATCACATGAGCCAATTCCTTATAATAAATATCTCCAGATATATACTATATGAATAGAACCTATTATTTCTGTTTCTCTGGAGAATCTTAATACAAGCACCTACTATGTGCCAGGCATTACTGTTAATTTCAGCACAAAGCAATGGGACACATTCTACTCTTCCCATTTGCACATGAGAAAATAGAAGCTACGTTAGTTTTAATGACAAACTGAGACTACATAGTAGTCTTTATAAAGAATGTGTTTGGAATGCAAACTCAGGTCCATCTGCTGTCAAAGCCTCGATTCTACGTAAAACCTGTGTCCGTAAGGCCTCATCACACCTTTTTCTTTCCAGCGTTTCATGGATCTTCCTCAAATATTTTTGTCTGCTCTCCTGCTTTGGTAGTCCAGTGGAGCGTCAAAGTTGAAGCCTTCTTTGATGTGTTGGGACCATGCTGTGCCTCTGGACTGTTGTTTTAGAGTATGAATTTTTCTTGTACTTGTCTGGGCATGGACCTGTCTTAAGGGGAAAGAACGGTCTTAAATCTGTACTGGCCACAGTACAAGCCCTTGAATACTGCCTTCCTCCTGATTTTAGGCATGAACCTTGTAGGCTTGGTCCACATGTCCAAGCACTTTTATCAACTTTAAAACGCACACATAATTTTAAACTCCAAACTCCTCCGCACCTCCACAGAACCAAGGCAGGCTCTGTACTTGAGAACCAGGACTTTTGCAAGAGAGCTCCGTTGGCATGTGGCAGAGTGCTGAAGTTTTTGTCAGACCCAGCTCTTCCCTGGGTCCAACTGTACACAGATATCCATGCTGAGTTGCAAATACAGTGAAAGCTGAAGATGGTCAGATTGTTTCGCTGTGTAGTGGCTTCATTCCGGGAAACTCTCTTTGAAGTCAAGGAGATGGATGCCTGCTGCAGACGCAGAGTGCAAAGTCCATTCAGGAATGGCGCTCATGTGTCACTCTTAAACACTTTCAACTTGGTTATTTTTAAGTCAAATGTCTTCAAATATGTCAAAGACACTTTTCCTAATGAAGAATAAAGGCCATGGCAAGTTGTCTTTTTTTTTTTAACTAAGCCAATTTTTAAGCTCTTTAAACACAATTGAATGCATCTGGAAGCTTTTGTTCAATTATGAAAACCACATTTTTCCATCCTGATGAATGCCTAATCCAAATTTCCCTACATTTAAATATTTTAATACACATATACATATGTAAATATGCTGCCTCTCTCTCTCTCTGTCTCTCTGTCTCTCTCTCTGTCTCTCTCTCTCTCTCTCTCTCTCTCTCTATCTATATATATATATATATATATACACACACACACACATATGTGTATCAGTGTGAGTTAATATATGTATAATGAATACGTTTATGTATGTTTATCAATACCAAGTATGGGAAATATTAATCTCAAGGACAGTTTTGCATTTCCAAATACTTTATTAGCAAGTGCCATAACTAGGATGTGTCTATTTCAATGCCAAAATAGAGAAACAAGAAAAATTTGATAATTATGTTCAATTAAAAATATTTACAATATCTTGGATGAAGAAAACTTCCAACTTGACCTATTAATGACTTTCCAGGTGTAATAAATTATCTTTGGCCAACTTGTTGAAGCAAATTTCCATGAAAGCACACATATGCACACTTACACAACTTGTTTCAGTATAAGATAAAGAAATTGCTTATTACCTTAGAAAGTAGTATTGGAAGTCCCAGGTAACTTCCAAAACTAGAAGGTAAACTTGGAGTTGTAAGAGGTACACAAGAGAGAATACTGCAATGTGGTTAGCCGTTCAAACCCAAAACATGAAGTATTCGTTTTCACCAGGGCTTTTAAGGATGGGAAAAAGATGTGTGTGAGTCAAGGACAAAGATGATGATGTCATAAAGAGATCTACAGAGCCTGGGGAAAGTGTGATATATCTATGGAACAGTGAGGAAATCTTCCCACCCTAAATTCAGTGTCCTGAGAATCATGTCTGAATGAGTAGGATGTGGCTAGATTATGGAGACTTTCAAAAGGTATTCCGATTGGACCAGGGGTTAATATTTAGTCAGTTTTTTTAGTATGAATGATACGATATAAATGGTGTTTGAGAAAAACTGATGTCATCGTTGTAGGCCCAAAAGAGATCAGCTAGAAGTTTTTCTGACACCCAAGACTAGGTTAGGCTCATCTGATACATGCAAGTGTGGGACTCTGCTCTGTATTATAGTTATGATGTGTGAACTTACCTCTACTTCTACCTTTGCCATGGAACTGTAAACCTCATGGAGGCAGGAACTATTTCTGTCTTTTCGCTGTAACCACTGTGCCAGCTAGCATATTGCACGTCACATAGCAGTTACCCAACACATTGCTTTGAATAAGTGAAGAATAAGTAAATGAAGCTATTACTGAATAAAGGCACATAAAATAATAAAGATTAGAACTACAATTATAAATGTGAAAACAGAGAAAGATACTGAAAACATTGAAAATTAGATTAGCATGATTTTATATAGACGATGCAAGGGGGGCTGAGACAAAAATATTAATAGTTTATGTCTGGACAGAACTAAAGATTTACATAGTGCTTTCACAAATTACAATTTTGAGCTACTCTGCCCCATGTTTCCAACCCCAAATATCCAAAATAAGTTGATATAATTGACAACAATCCAAGAATTGAATTGCAGCACAGGTTTAAAAACTATGAAAAATTTGGTTGTGGTCAAGTTGAATTTGAAAAGAAGGCAGACTATTAAAACATAAATATCTAGTACCCAGTTGAACTCAAGTGAAAGGATGGACCTAGAAATATAAACTTAAAATATTTCAGTCATAAAAAAACATGAGAAACTTTCAAGTGAAAATTAGGTCTGTTTAATAACATGTATTCATTCTCCGATTATTAAAGATTCACTTTAAGGTAGGTATCAATTGCATTTGTTAATCTGTATATTCAAATCAACTAAAAATTCCTATTAGGTTCAAGGCTAAGACTATTTTTAATTAAAAGAAGTGGAGTTAGAAAGGTAGGCAATGTCCTCAAGTTCAAGTTGTAGTGCTCCTATGCTGATTAAGCTTGGTAACTATTGGGTTGTCGGAAAAGTCATGTCGTATTTTTGCAATGAAAAACATAGAAAATATATGTCATTACTTTTCCAACAACACAATAGTACTTACATTTGCACTGTAAAGCATCATTGTAAAACTGCACTTTCATCAGAAAGGAAGATACTCCTCTGACTTTCTCTGAGGAACAAGTACAATGCAGTGCAATGCAGTTTTCTTCCTAGTGCAGTTTCATGAAAACACTGCAAACTAATGCCCATCTCTTGCACACGCATTCTGAGGTCCTTTTGAGGCAATGTGTGTTGATGGAAATAAAGTTTGTAATCTCTCCCTCCCTCTTTCCCTCTCCCTCTCTCCTCTATCTCGCTGGTTCTCTCTCTCCTTCTCTCCCTCTCTACTTTTCTGCCTCTCCTCCCCTTTCTCTCTCTTCCCCTCCCTCCCTCAAACAATGAGATTCAAACGCAGCGCCAGCAAAGAGGAAAGTTGAGTGTACCTCTGGGGAGCATGCGCACTTGAGCATCAGCGCCAAAGAGTTCAGCAAGAGAACAGGAGTGGACTGAGCTCAAAAGCTCTACTTGTTACAATAAATGTTTGCAAAAAAAAAAAAAAAGTGGTATGAGGGATTTTATTTGCCCTTGCGGTTGTTTCAAAACCTGGAGCAGGAACACTTTTGGGTAATCCCGTGTCTGAATTTGGTATTGAAAGACCCGGTGTGATATCACTAGAATTATGAGCCATCTGATATGGAATCTCGAATTCATCTGCCTTCTGCAAGTCTGGGATCTTATTCACTAATACATTCTAATTAAGTTTGAAATGGAAAGGTTTTTCAGTTGTTCTTATATTTTTTTAATCCTATCCGCTTTCCAGGGGACGACGCAGTGACCTCCAAGGTGGAGCACATAAATGACAGGAGGAGCAAGGAAACCCATCTGACAGCAAGTAACAGGTTATGTTGATTTTGATATAAAAAAGGAAAAATTAATCTCAACTAGCATTTAAAGTACAAATAATGGCATTTCACTAGGCCTATATACCAGTGCCTTAAGTACATGAAATCTCCAAAGGGGACAGTTTGTAATAAACAGGGATTGGCAGTGGAAATGTCACTCACTCATTTGATCTCTTTCAACTTACTGATCAAATGGATCAAATTATCCAGGCATAATTGCTCTAATTTTCAAAAAGTGAGGAAGTGGATGGAGATAGTCTCAGAGACACAGAGGAAGAACTGAGGGTTGCTAGTTGGGAGGGGGTGGGGATGAAGGAGAAGGGGAAGGGATGAGACAATACAAATTGGTAATTGCAATATGGCCTCAGGGATAGAACAAGACAGTCTGAGGAATATAATGAATAATGTTGTAAATATTTTTTAGGGGGCCAGATGGACTCATGTCCTGTTGGGGAGACAACTTCATAGTTGGTGTAGAGGCCTGACCACTGCACTGTACTTCTGAAGCTGATGTTGAATAATATTGTATATCAACTGTAATTATATATACACATAGTCACAAGACGGGGAGTAGAGAGTGGGAATGGAATCAATGGAATTGTAATAGACAAGCATGATATCGGGGGTGGGAGGGCAGTAGATGGGGGGAGGGAGGTTGTTACTTTATGAGGGTGAAAAGGGTTGCATTGTTCCGTACACCTGAAACTAACAATAAAAAAAATAAATAAAAAAATTAAAAAAGATTCTTGGGGACTAAAGACAGTACTAATAATATAAGCAACAAAAAAACGACATAGCTAACCGCTCTTTTACTTTGGGAACAAGCTGTTTCTTATACACACCACAAAAAATTTTTAAATGGCAATTTTCATTGGCTATGAAAAGAAGCCCTGCAACTGAACGATTAAAAATAAAAAGTCATTTGAAATGAAGATGTACATCCGCCAGTTCCAGAATGAACCTTGCTTAAAAGTATTCACTAAAGATACCATGAAGGGTGCCGTCACAATGAGCAAGACATTTTAAAATATATTTTACTTCATCACATTCATTTTAGTTTTCTCTTTTGTGTTTTTTATATAAAATAAAGCTCACCAGTTGTGGAGGAAAAGGAACCCGAATACACCATTGGTGGGAATGTAAATTGGTGCAGCCACTATGGGAAACAGTATGGAGGTTCCTCAAAAATTAAGAATAGAATTACCATATGACCCAGCAATCTCTCTCTCAGGCATTTACCCCCCCCCAATCTAAAAACATTTATCTGTAAAGATATATGTACCTCTATGTTCATTACAGCATTATTCACCATGGCCAAGACATGGAAACAACCAAAGTGTCCTTCCATAGAGATTGGATAAAGAAGATGGAGTACATATTTACAATGGAATATTACTCGGTCATGAGAAAAGATGACATACTTCCATTTGTGACAACATGGGTGGATCTTGAGATTATTATGCTAAGCGAAATAAGTCAGACAGAAAAAGTTGAGAATCATATGACTTCACTCATATGTGGGATATAAAACTGAAAGCAACAAAAGAACAAGGCAAACAAAAACACATAGACACAGACAACAGTTTAGTGGTTACCAGAGGGTAAAGGGGAAGAGGGTGGTAGATGAGGGTAAAGGGATCAAATATATGGTGATGGAGGGAGAACTGACTCTGGGTGGTGAACACATGGTGCAATATATCATATATTATAGAATTGTACACTTGAAATCTGTATAATCTTACTAACCAATATCACCCCAATAAATTTAATAAAAATTTTAAAAATAATAAAATAAAATAAAGGCCTCCACTCACGTTGCAGATTTGTGAAGAAATTGGGGGTTTTGTATGAAAAGTTATCTTATTTTATAATAATAATATATTTGGCTTGTAAGAAACTGTAGAGGTTTCTGAATTCTATCACCTTCAAAATTCTCTCTGAAACTTCCCTGATATACGGCTATGCAGTTTTTACATGAAAACCTCCTGTGGTAGATACCCTCTCCCCTTGCAGGACACCTCAAAATTATCAGAAAACTATTTCTTTTATCAAGTTGAATATACTGTTTTCTTATAACTTCTTTTTCTATTTCCCAGTCATTCAACTGTTTCCAGGTTGAATATTACCAGTTCCTCTTAAAGCATGTTTTTGTTTATCTGTTTGTTTTGCTTTGTTTGCTGCTTGTTTCTTACCTCTGGATGGATTCCAGTTTTCCTCTTTCCAACTCTCAGAACCCAAAACACCCTTCAGGATCGTATCTAATCAGTATGGCAGGGAGTAAAATAATTCTTCCTTTCTTATTAATTCCACAAATATTAAATGAGAAACTACTATGTGCTAAGCACTTTTGAAGGCACTGGAGGTACAGTGAAAACAAGGTAGATAAACTCCTGTTTCACAGAGCTTAAAATTCAGTGACGTGGCCACGGACAATTACCTAGTAAAAAAATAAACAAGAAAAATAGGACACGGACATCAGAGCCAGGCAGAGAGGTACGAGGACATAGGACAGAGAGTGACTCCATGGCTAATTTGAATTGGATGGTCCAGAATAGCTTTGCTAAGGAAGGTTACATTTATGCTCAGATCGGGAAGAAGAACCTGTCAGGGAGAGGCACGGCTTGTGCAAAGGCCTTGAGGTAGGAGGTAGCTGAGCATTGAGGAATTGCAGCAAGTCAAGCAGGGCTGAAGTAGAGGAAAGGGGGGACAACAGCACAAAATGAGGCTGGAGAAGCAAACAGACCGAATACTGAAGGATCTTTTATGACAGGCTAAGAATATGCAATTGATTTTGTACTGAAGACCCGTAAGGATGCCAAATAATACTGAATTCCTCACTGCCATCATTTCACATTTGAAACCTATTTACTGCTGAGCTCCTACTCAGGCAATCATTGAAATAACTTGTAGGATATGCCACTTCTAGTTATAATACTTCTCTCCATTCTGCAAAGCGTTTGACCATTGTCATAGGAAGGTAAGCAAAATCATTCCTTCATGATCCAAAGAATCTGTTGATTCTTGTCACAATAGGAGCCTACTACATGGCACTTTCTTATTCCATGCCTGGACAAAATAATATTTCTAAAGCTCTTCAATTAAAATTGCAGGCCATTCCTGCACATGGCAAAATGAAAAAGCCTAACCAATGTCTATTATTTTGTTATTCGGAATCCTTGAGTGTCTTAAATATAAAAAGAATGACAGGAAGAATAAAACAATGTGGCATCAAAATTAGGATAGGAATTTAAATGTTATGGTATGAATGGTGTAGTAAGCATATTAAAATTAATTTTGCTTGAAATGTCACTCCAGAATTTCGAATCCCTCATAAGTCTCTCTCTCTCTCAGCCACCTCACTTTTCAAAATAAAAGGTTCAAATTTTCATGATGCAATCCTATATCCACAAAAACAAAAAATGTTTTTTTGCTTGACCTTCTTACAAAAGGAATTTGTTGGCCTGTTTTTTTATAATTCCTGTGCACTTCTTCCTTGATTAATGGCTGATATGTTGACACGCAATTCATAGTTCATTTTATACTTCTAAATTATTCTCTAGTATAAGATTTGTGTCAAAATTTAACTTGGAATCTTATTTTGAATTGATTATTAGAACAAAGCCAGGTTCACTGGTTAAATACTGGTTAATCACAGATGAACTTCTTTGGACTGTATATTTTGGATTGATCTCCTTTTTCCCTAAAATTGCTATGTAAACTAATATTGTTGGAAAAACGAGTTTTTAATCTGTCAGTGATCCTATAAACACTGTCTCATAACTCGTGCCTGCACTTGCGTAAGAACACTTGCCCTCAAGTGAGTATTTTTACTTTTTGACTGTACATTGGCACACGTCTCACTCAAGACTAGTGAACATTTTTAACAAATTAGTATAATGGTGAAAAATTAGACTTCAGTTTTTAAAATTCTAAGCGTAAGTTTATATATAATAATAAACTGACATTTTTGTGGGGTACTCCATGCACACTGGTTGTTATGAGCTGAATTGTGTCTCCAAAAAAAATTCTTAAAGTTCTAGCCCCCCGTACCTCAGAATATGACTGCATTTAGAAACAGTGACTTAACAAGAGGTGATTAATTTAAAGTGAAGGCATTAAGGGGGGGGCCTGAATCAAATACGACTGATGTCCTTGGAATAAAGGGAAATTTGGACACAGGTACCTACAGAGGCAAGATGATGTGAAGACACAGGAAAAACGTATGAACAAGCCAAGGAAGAGAAGCCAAACGCATACTTCTCTCACAGTCCTCATAAGAAACCAACCCTGTGAACACCTTGACTTCAGACTCTTAGCCTCCAGTATTGTGAAAAAACACATTTCTGTTGTTTAAGCCACCCAGGCCGTGGTATCTTATTATGGCAGCCCTGACAAACCAATATACTGGTTTCAGATAAGTGTTTGTGAAGATTAAATGTAGCTCATATAATTTTTTGTTTTATGAGACGTCGTTTTCTAGCTACCTGTCTTTAAAACCACATGAAGTAAATACCATAAGGTGGCATAAAGAAACTGAAATAACAAATTGAGGCCAAAGCAAATTTACTACCCTTTTGTAAATGGAATTCACTTTCTCCAAATCACATGGTACTGTAACAGATTACATTTGTGAAACATTTATTTTACCACCCATCAGCTTTTCTCCCAAAGATACTAACATAAACTAGTAAAAGAGCTCTTACTGTTGTTTCCTACTCATTGGCTACTATAAAAAAAAATGTTATCCCTGATCTTTAGTACACCTTCTCTTGGTGAAAGAGTTAAACCATGGTGTGGACAGAATATCTCCATTGCAAAAGGGCTGACTAGAAGAATGATAGAATTTGCTGCTTCCCTTTCTTCTCTGTTGTCAACAATAATTAATGTTCCTATTAAAGTAATATGGTTTTAATTTTGGCTTGGGTTGCTAAGGACCAAGGATAACATACAAATCAATAAAACATTAAGGAACGACAATTCCCTCAAACCATAATCTGTTATAAACACCATATGACTCAGTAAATCTAAGGAAATGTCTCTTAAAATTCTAATGCCAACTTGCAGGGCCAAGCAATTGCTTGCAGTTTCAGACTCATGAGCAAGGAAATACTAGAAATCTGTGAAACTCAGAAAATGTTATTGTCTTATCAGCGAACTACTTTTATTTGTGTTTGTTAACTCTATTAGCTAAAATGCATGATCCTTCTTCCAAAAGGAAACAAATAACAACAAATGTTCATTTTTTAGTCATTGTAAAACCAAAAGTACAGAGAAAAAAGTTACATTAGAATTTTTTTCCAGACTTTAGAGAAAGTTTATGCTGATGCAAACTACAGGAATTTCAAATGCTATGATGAAGTAGTCTCTTCTGTCCAAGGAGATGCCCCATCATTTTAGCCATAAAATTTACTACTTGACATATCCTAAATCAAGCATTCTCTCTCCAAGACATAAGAAGTCACATTCTTCTGTTTGAATCTAAACTAAAGGGTGAGAGAAAAAGGATAAAACAGAGATGTGCGGTCCACTTGCTGCTGACACCCAGAAGGAATATCAGTGTTAATAAGAAAAAGGTGGCTGCAGTGGTTTCTGGGCAGTGACCATACTCACAGTTATGTGTCTGGTGCCATCACCATTCCAAATCAATAGTCTACTCTGTATCAATCTCCTAAGAACTGACTACAAATATGTGGGATCTAGAGACTCCGGAGAAGGACTCTGGAAACAATTGAGAAGACTATCAAGTCCAAGGCTCAGTGGGCTCGAGTCTAGAACAGTGAGGACGAGAAGCACTAACCAGGAACCCAAGGCAGAATCTCAGATATACCAACTGAACAAACAAGGGGGCTCCTGGACCATCTGATCCTGAGGCACTCACACTGACCCATGATTCCGTGTGATTGCACCAAACACCAAAGAGACCAGCTACAGACCACGTACTGTGGTAGGTATGGGCTTCTCCTGCACTGAGCAGAATAAATCCATAGAAGCCAGGGTTCAGCTGAATTTGGGAGGAAAAGCTGAGCTAACCACTTTTGTCTACTAGGTGAATAGTTAGAATTATGTTGACCATATTGTGGTTCATTATTAAAATGGGCCTTAGCCTTTTACAAATCTACTTGCTAAGCCATTCACCCAACTTACTGAAATCAGCTGAAATCACCACTGAGCTCTGGCTATATATTAATAGAAAATAATGAGGAATTAGATTGAAAAACAAACAGGTAATTTCCTTTGCAGAGCTATCTTGTTTCAGGTTTATTTCAAGAAAAGAATTATTCAGAAAAAAAAAGGCTATTCTAAAAGATAGTGGCTCTTAACAGGTACTGTGGAACTCATATTAAAACAAGCCCAGCAAAACAAGATTTTTGAAAGTATCACAACATGTAGGAATCCTAAAGATATTCCAGTTTAAGCCATTTGTTTTGCTTATGAGAAAGTTGAAGTTCAAAGAGATTCTATTACCTCATTTGTTAAATAAATGCAACTATATCATAATTATTAAAATTAGTTGAAGACTGACAATATCACAAACTTTAAAACACCATAGAAATATAAGGTATTATTATTATTACTGATTATAATTAGAATTAAATCTGTAAAAACTTTGAGAGTTGTTTTTAAAACAACTCTCAAAGTTTAAAAGCAATGTGAAAAGCAATGAAGAGATTTTCATTTCCAGCCAAGACAGAGTAGTAGAGACCTCTTTATGTTCCCCCATAGAGGCGACTGAAAACAAGAAAAATATGTGAAACAACGGTTTTTAAGAACTAGCTATCAGGCGATGAGAGATGGAAGCAATTGCCCAATTATTGCCTTGAGAGAACTATTGGGTTGTCAGAAAAGTCATGACACATTTTTGCATTGAAAAACATAGAAAAAATATGTCATAACTTTTCTGACAACCCAACAGATCATGGCTCAGTGAGCAAGAACATAGACAGAGAACAGCTGACTCTTTGAGTTGAGGACATAGAGCTGAGAGTCTTGGAAAAACAAGGCAGCTAATTCACAGGAGAAAGTACTGGATGTAATTAATAGTAAATTATATATTACAGGTGCAAGAATTAGTAAGGTGAAAGCCATATCAATAATAACTAATACAGAGCATAGAACAATGAATTACCCAAAATTGAAAATGGACAGAGCATCAGTGAACAGGACAACTTCAAGCAGCCTAATTAATATGTGTGAAATTGGAGAACCAGAAGTCAAAGAGAGAGAAGGGAAGATAGAAAAATATTTAAGAATTGGAGGCCATTTTTTCTCCAACTTTGATAAAATCTATAAGCTAACAAATCCAAGAAGCTAAACAAACTTTAAGCACAAAAAACATGAAGAAAACTACAGCAAGGTATATTATAACCCCATTGCTCAAAACCAGTGATGCACAAAATATTTTTTAAAGCAACTAGACAAAAAGAAATATTACACTGAGAAGAACAAAAATAAGAATGATAGCTTTCTCTTCAGAAGTGAGAACCAGGAGAAAAACCTTCACAGCCCTGAAAGAAAAGAAAATGTCAACCTACAATCTTATACCTATCAAAAATATCTTTCAAAAATGATGATTAATTGAAAGTTGAGATGTTTGCATGGTTTCCCCTCTGAGTTAAGTTTGTTCTAGTGAGTGAGCCTAGTGCCACTGAGTAGCAATTATTTAAATTTTTCTGTAGGTTCACAATTTAATAATTATTAGGGCAATAATCAATATTTGTTGTCCTTTTCCATTTACAAACACTCATATATTTTATTGTACATTACCTTCAATAATCTAATGAGGTAAGCAGTGTAAATGTTAGCTCTTTGAAGGTAAAAAAAAACCAAAACCCAGAAGTTTACTGAATTGTTGAAGGTTACGTAGTTAGCAAGAAAAGGAGTTAAAACTTGAACCCAGATCTTATTCTCTAAGCTTGTCCTTTCTCCTATGCCTCAGATTACAGGCTGATCAAAATTCACATATAATTTTCATTATATTTTTTGTTACTATAGACCCTCTTTCTACCACTTCTAGATAGAGGTAATGTCTCACTTCATTCTCTGTATAAATTAATTTTACTTATGTTAAAAGTAGAAAAATCCAAATGTATGTAAAAATAATGTATGTGAAAAACAGAGATTATTAGGTGATAATATATGATTGACTATGTGGTCATATTTAACATGATCTTTTTCTAGAGTGAGCAAATAAACATCCGCAAAGGAAGCAACTACAAATCAATTACCCTTAAGTGCAAGACCAACCACTGTAGTTACACTATCAGCTGTAACCAAAAAGGGCTAATATTTTCTAAGAATAGTTTAAATTAATGGCTAACATTTGTTATTTTTCTCTCATATGAAATACATCACCATTTAATTACACCATTTTAACAGCTATTGTATGTGGGTGCATGTATTCACAGAAAAGGTAAGAGGTATAGTGTCACGAATACTAGCCTGTTTTGGCTTCCAGCTTTTTCATTCAACTTTTCAGGGTCTCGGTTTCTTTTTCTATAAAATAACAGAGTGGGACTAGTGATTTTTTTCACACCACACAAGTCTATAAAATTTGTTGTATCTGTTCGGCAGAGAGATTGAACAGTAAAAAGCACCTTAGTAATGCGAAGGCAGGAAGATGATTGAAAAACTAACACATAATTCATATTGATCTGACTTTGTTAGGTTTTACATCCAGAAATTTTACTTCATGTGGTTTGTACAAATAGTCATGGAAACTTAAAATCTGTAAGGGTCAAAACTTAAAAATTGGGTATGTTCTCATTAAGGAAATAAGCCTGCACAATAAGCCTGCAGTCTGAACTGGACCCAGTACTGGTTTAATAGTTCATTATACCTCTGTGATAAGGGGATCTGTTAGTCTGGTGGAGATGAATGTCAGAATATACTTGAGTTACAGTTTGTTTCACAAGCCACCCACTTTTTTGGTGTTTGGTGAGGACGAGGATTCTACTAGGCCCAACTAGCATGATGAATAAATAGCTTTTTGTCTTTACTTAAATGAGAAAAACTGCTCAGGACAAGGAAATAAGAAACCTCTGTTTCAGAAACTCATTTTTGGGTGTGCACAGCTTTGTTAGTTTTCCATGATTCTTCATTTTTTTAAAAATTGACTTGTGTTCAGTTTGATAAATACATCATCTACATTATCATCAGTGTTTTAAAAAAAGCTTATAATTCTCAGCAAATACAAAATCCTTTAGGCTTATAAAACAAAGTATGAGTATTAATGTGTGAGCCCTAAGGTGATGCTGGGAAAAGAGAACAATTGCAAGACACTTAGCTAAAGTCATTATGGTTAGAAATAAGTTAATTTTAACATGTAGTGCTCACATAACCCCCTTTACTCTAATAAGTAGCAATTTAACCTGACAAGTAGCTATATTAGTGTTTTTTATTCCCCCAGTTGATTACATTTGGGGTTTTTGTGGGTTTTGTTTTGCTTTGTTTTGTTTTCGGTTTTTTGTTGTTGTTGTTGTTTTTGCTTCAAGGAAAATAACAGAAAATTTAAAAATTCCTTGGGGTATAATATGAAGTGGGTTATTTTGAATTTCCTCTTTTGGAATTATTTCACAGTTCTCCAGTGGGTCTGGCCCAACCAGTAATAACACTTAGAGATGGGCTTTAAGATTATAATTAACTTTTGTTTCACTATTCTATTTAAAACTTTGCTATCTAAAATGTTGATCTTTGGGGTATAGGTTAATAGAGGTATTATAATACTTTGCATTGACATGAAAGGGATTTATGAGGATTAAAAATCATAAGATGTGAACTTTGGTATCAAACAACCATCTGTCCATTTCAGAATTTTTCCTTGCTTTTAGCAGAGAGCCTGTGTACACTTTATGTGACTTCTCATGGTTTAAAAAAATCTATTACAAAAAGTTGTTAAATGGCTGATGCAAATTGGGAAACTGTTTACTTCACAAATACAGATTCATAAGAAAAAAAATTCATGAAAATAATGAAGCTATGTTTGAGTATTTTAATAATTGCAATAAATAGCATTTTTTTCTAATAAAAAAAGATGGTTAAATAAAGACTTGCTCAGACATACAAAAGTTTCAGTCATTTACCACCACTAGACTCACACTAAAATAAATGTTAAAGGAAGTTTTTTGGGTAGATAGAAAAATTACATCAGATGGAAATATGGATTTACACAGAGAAATGATGAGTACTAGAAATATTACTAGAAGGATAAACATATCCATTGAAAATATCCTTTAAAAGCTTCCAGAAGGATCAAAAATTTCATTATAAGATAAACAAAAGCAGAAAGAATTTGTCAGCAGCAAATCTGCACTCTACAAAAATGTTAAAGAATATTTTTCAAGCTGTAGAAAAAAAAATGATACCATACAAAAACTCAAATCTATAAGAATAGAAGACCACTGGAAATGGTAAATAAATGGGTAAATATAAAAGACTCCTTTGTTGTTATTCTTGTAATTTCCTTAAAAAGGCAACTGACTTTTTAAAGCAAAAATAGTAGCATTAAAAGACGGACTTTTTGGATCCAAGATGGCCGAGTAGATAAACACTATGACTGCTTTCTTTCATGAGCACATTAAAATTACAACTAAATTATAGAACAATCAACCTGGAGATATATCTGACGTCTAGCTGATTTTTTTCAAAACTAAGGATATAAAGAAGCCACGTAGAGACTGGCAGGAGGGGCAGCGATTCAAAACCGGTCCCAAACCTCCGTGTCGTGGTTGAGAACCAAAAGGAAAATCTCGGCTATGCAGGCTCCCTCTCTAGAGGAGCGAGGGTCCCCAGCCTGAAACCAGTCTCCCCAGCCTGGAGTACTGGTGCCAGGAAGAGGAGCCCCCACAACAACATCTGGCTGTGAAAAACAGTGGGGATTCCGACCATCAGGGTGGGAGGGAAGGCTGGAGAAACCCAGACATTCTCTTAAATGGCCACACTTTTAAATGGCCACAGACTCTTTCACTCACAGGCACTCACCTTGGGCTCCAGCGGTGGGGCAGTAATTCACAGCATTTTGAAGGCATATAGGGGGACAGATCAACATGTGTTGCTTGGGGCAAGGGCTAGAGGACAGTCAGCATTTTCCCTGCGTGGGGTCCTGTTCCTGTGTAGGGAGCAGGTGGGAGCCATATATTCTGAATTGAGCCTACCCCCACACAGGCAAATCTGAACCTGATTGGTTAGTGAGCTCCACTCACTTCACCTGCTGACTCACTGGGACACCGCAGCACCCAATTCACCCAACACCAGAGGCATTTTCTACACAAGCAGCCAGCCCTGCCTGCATTGCACTTTTTCTTGGACAACTTTTGGAGTCCACTGGCTCCAAGCAGGTAGCAACTGGCTGTGGTGTGCTCTGAAACTTTTCCTCAGTAGCTCCAGGCTCAGCCGTGAGACCCTACCTCACCCAACTTGCATACTGCACAAGGCTTTATCAGTGGCTAAAACCTTAAGGGAGCCAAGCAAGGTCTTGGGGTGTCCTGGCAACAGGTCTTGAGGTGTGCTGGCATTTTGCAGAGCTACCCCAGACATGGTACTGGTGGCAGACATCCTCAGTTGGCATTGTGGCCTCTCCCATGTGCCTCCAGGGTTAGCACAGGCAGTGAACAACAGTGGATCATTTTGTAACTCCTACCAGGTAGTCCCCAACCTGTCACAGGTGGTGGGTGACCTGGGTCTGCTCTGTAGCCCCTCACAAGAGGCCTAGAACTAATATACTTGGAGGTTGGCTCAAATCACAGCAGAGCACCACCCAATTAGCCCCACAAATGGCATACACAAAGGGCAGCCTCAACAGGCACCAGAGCCCGGTGGGGTGAATGCCACTCTGTGGGCTAAGTCCCTGCACAGCAGCCTGTAAGCTGTTGACATGGACAAACCCACAGCCAATCAGCCCGAGGGTCAATCCCACCTACTGATGTGCCAATAGCAATCAAGGCTCAACTATAACAGGAGAGCACACAAAATTCACACAAGGGACACCCCTGGGTGTCTGTTGATGAAAGAATGGATAAGAAGGTGGTGGACATATATACAATGAAATATTGCTCAGCCATGAAGGGAATGGGTTCTTGCCATCTGCGGCATCATGGATGGACCTGGAGGGTACCGTGCTGAGTGGAGTGTAAGACAGAAAGAGACAGTTGCAATGTGATTTTGCTTATATGTGGAATATAAAGAACAAAATAAGCAAATAAAACAGAAACAAACTCATAGATACAGAGAACATATTGATGGTTGCCAGATGGGTGGGGGGTTGGGAATGAGTGAAAAGGGGGAAGAAATTAAGAAGTACAAGTTGGTTTTTACACAGTAATCATGGGGATACAGGGTATAGCATAACAAATGTAATCAATAATATTGTAATAATTATGTATGCTGTTAGATTGGCACTAGATTTGTTGGGGCATTAGATGGAAGGGGCTTGGGGGGCAGGGTAAGAAAGGTGAAGGGATTAAGAAGTAAAAACTGAATGAAAAAAAGTAAAAACTGGTATTACAAAATAGTCATGAGGATATAAAATAAAACACAGAAAATATAATCAACAATATGGTAATAACTATGTATAGTGCCAGGTTAGTACTAGACTAGTCAGGGGGATCATTTCTTAAATTACACAAATGTCTAACCACTATGCTGTACACCTGGAATTAATGTAAAATAATATTGAACATCAACTATAATTGAAAAATTGGAAAAGGGGAGAAAAGTGAAGGGGAATAAGAGATCCAAATTTCCAGGTATAAAACAAATAAGTCACAGGGATGTAATGTACAGCATAGGAAATATAGTCAATAATGTTGTGAAAGCATAGTAGTGTCAGCTGGTTGCTGGACTTATCATGGTGATCACTTCTTTAGGCATATAAATGTTGAATAACTATGGTGTACACCTGAAACTAATATAATATTATATGTTAGCTATATTTTCATAGAAATCTTTAAAAAAAAATAAAATAAGTTGAAAAAAAAGATGGAACTTTTACTTTAAACTAGGGTACCACAGAATGAATGGCACAAAGGATGGGTGGAGTGGGAAATACAATTATAATATTATAAGGTTATTGCATTGAGAAGTGATCAGAGTTAACTAGGTACTACAAAATGTGAAGTAGCCTAACATTGATTCTAAATAGACTTGGATAAGCTTTAGACATAGATTAACTACTAAAAATTAATTTTAAAAAAGTATAACTAAGAAGCCAATGGAGAAAAAAAAAGTGACACTAAAAAATATTTAGTTAATTCATTATTAAGAAAATGGTGAAGGAATAACAACCTGGAAGCAAATATTTGCAACACATATATTCAGAAAAGGGGTTTATATCATAATGTAAAAACCTCTTGCAACTTAATAAGACAAACAATTAAGTGAAGAATTAGGCAAAAGATTTGAACAAGCCAAAGAAGAAATACAAATGGCCAACAAGCACATGAATGAATGTTTAAGATCACTAGTTATCAGAAAAAAAGGGGGTGGGGTGCAGTGGTTAACTTAGGTGCTAGATATGTCAACTAGCTTGAATGTGGTGATTAACTATATATATATATATATATATATATATATATATATATATATATATGTACAAAGTCTGACAATTAAGTTTGCAAACTCATCCTAGGAAAAGTGCTACATAACTCATTGCTGAATATCACTATGGTCATCTTCAAAGTACTCCCCTTGGGAAGCTATATACTGACACCAGTACCTAGTCCACACTTCAAAGCAATTTTGGAACTCTTTTTCTGGAATGGCCATCAGAGCTGTTGTCGTATTCCCCTGGATGTTCTGAATGTCATCAAAATGTCCTACTTTCAATATTTCCTGTATCTTCAGGTAAAGAAAGAATCATTGGGGGCCAGATCAGGTGAGCAGGGAGGGTGTTCCAAAATAGTTATTTGTTTCCTGGCTAAAAAGTTCCTCACAGACAGTGCTGTGTGAGCTGGTGCATTGTCGTGATGCAAGAGTCATGAATTGTTGGCGAAAAGTTCAGGTCGTTTTCGTCTAACTTTTTCATGCAGCCTTTTCAGCACTTCCAAATAGTAAACTTGGTTAACTGTTTGTCCAGTTGCTACAAATTCATAATGACTAATCCCTCTGATATCAAAAAAAAGGTTAGCAACAAGACTTGGAAACAACCAAAATGCCCATCGGTAGACAACTGGATTAAGAAACTGTGGTACATTTACACAATGGAGTATTACTCAGCTATAAAGAAGAAGGAAATCGTACCATTTACAATGATATGGATGGACCTAGAGAACATTATGCTAAGTGAAATAAGTCAGTCAGAGGAAGACAAATACCATAATATGATCTCACTTATATGTGGAATCTAAACAACTGAATAAATGAGAAATGTACACAGAAATAGTCTCAGAGACACAGAGGAAAAACTGAGGGTTGCTAGCTGGGAGGGGGTGGGGATGAAGGAGAAGGGGAAGGGACGAGACAATATAAATTGGTAACTACAATATGGCCTCAGGGATAGAAAAGACAGTCTGGGGAATATAATCAATAATGTTGTAAATATTTCTTAGGGGGCCACATGGACTCATGTCGTGTTAGGGAGACTACTGCATAGTCGGTGTAGAGGCCTGACCACCACACTGTATTTCTGAAGCTGATGTTGAATAATATTGTATGTCAACTATAATTATATATACATATAGTCACGGGATGTGGAGTAGAGTGTGGGAATGGAGCCAATGGAATTGTAATAGATAAGTATGATATCAGGGGTGGGAGGGCAGTAGATGGGAAAGGGGAGTTGTTTCTTTTGAGGGGTGAAAAGGATAATTATTGCATCATTCCGTACACCTGAAACTAATAATAAAAATTTTTTTTAATTTTTTAAATTTAAAAAAAGGTTAGCAACATTGTTGGAACAAGTTCATGAACTTAATTGTCCGACCTCATATATGGCTATATTTACTTAATTGTCAAATATATCCCAACTAAAAAAATAATAACACTTCAAACCCAATCATACACGAGTACAAACAGTATGTGAACCAACAATTCTGCTCCTATGTACTTAATCAGGGGAAATAAAAATATATATCCACGGAAATACTTGTATATGAATGTTGATATCAGTCTTATTCATAATACCTAAACGTTTTAGCTGTTATCCAAATGTACATTAAGAGGTGAATGGATAAACCAGCTGTGGTATAATCCTTTAATAAAACACTGCTCAGCAATGAAAAGGAACAAACTACTGGAATGTGCTACAACAATATCAGAAATATTATTCTGAACAAAGGAGCCAGCAGGGAAGAGCACGTGTTGTATGATTTCATGAGATTCTAAAATAGGCAAAATTAATCCATAGTGACCTAAGTCTGAGCAGCGGTTGCCTGGGGCTGAGTGTGTAGCTCGCTGACTGCAAAAGGCCACAAGGGAAAGCTCTAGGATTACGGAAATGTTGCATATTTTGATTAGGGTGGTGGTTATCCAACATTTGCCAAAACTCACTGAACTGTGTACTTAAAATGTGTGCCTTTTATAGCATGTAAATTGTTCTTCGATAAAGTTGGTTGTAAAGAAAATAAAAATGTGGTCTGAAAAAAACACTTACAGTAAGTTCTTATCCATGTTCCAACAACAACTATTTTAGCCTCCCCAAGTTTCAGTGTCCTGAGGTATAAAACGAAGCATTTGCAGTTAATGATTTGTAAGGCCCCTTCCATTTGAACAGGTTTTGAATAGTTTCAAATGCTAAAATTAAGTCAAGTATTGTCCATAAACCTCCTATACCTAGTATAATCTGTGTACTTAGACATGTATAAATACATGTGTATCTATACATATATATGTGTAACATGTCTAAATATACAGTGTATATACATACATATGTACTTACATGTATACATTTATATATACACATATACACAGAGTATAGGAAGCTTACTGCCTTTGTACTCTATGTGTTAACTTAATGGTATTTCTAGTTAAAAATACCCAAAATATCGTGTTTTGTTTCATATTTTCAAGACTGATGTTAATTGACCTTTGCAACTATTGTGACTTAAGAATTGCATATTGTTACTGCGTTATTATAAATAAGACCAATTTTGGATGCTTTAGTATTCTTATGCGTCTAGATGAGATCATAGTTTCTGCAGAGTCATCTTCTTGAACTGTCCTGCAGGTTAGAACATGTGAGCATCATATACCATATGTCGCATTGACTTCTTCTGAATTCCAAGGAACATTTAACATCCTTCAGCCTTGTACTTCGATGGTAAATGTGTCACCCACCATCACGAGTCATCCTTACTGAGCATGTGTTATTCATAAGACATCAGAATAAAACGGATCCTGAAACATTCAAGCAGGGTTTCCCGTTCGTAAGAATCACTTGCCCCCTCCTCCAACAGAGCTAGTGAGTAGAAATCTCTGGAAAGGAGACCGGGACCTTTAAAGATTTTTTAAGTCGAGCCCCCTTCACCCCGCCTCACACACAGTGACTTTCAACCTCAGACAAGTCTAGGAAACGCTAGCCTAATGTGAGAAACCACAGAATTTGCCTCAGTCTGGACAGTTTGCTTCTTAGAGGCATTTGCCATTTAGTGCGCTCAGGTTTGGATTGTCTCTTTCTCTAAAGTCTCACTGGTAGACAGAGAGGAGGGGTGGGTGGCAAATTATAACCATACAGCCAGATTCCGGGGCCAGGGGTGAAGTCACTGTGGGGTTGTTTTGTGTTATAATTAAGTGTACCTATGTCCATTATTGTCAAGGAATCACCTCTCCTCTTATGTCAAGTAGATATTTCACCCTGGGCCCTGAAAATCAAAACAAAGCATGCCATTTCTCAATTAAAATAGCCAGAAAGTGAGTTTCCAAAGCAAGAGTCCCAATGTAAGCAAATGTGCTTGTGGATGTTGGGTGTGTATCTGATAGTCAAACATTCGCGCTATGCAGACCAGCTATGAGAGTCAACTGCAGGCTGGAGGACAGGTCCAGGAGACAGCTGGTTCATTTAAAAACATCGTATTTGAAACCTACATTCTTGAAGCCTTAAAGACAAGACATCGCTGTGGCAATCATCTCTCATTTAAGAGGCAGATGATCATCTCATTTCTCCAGGGCTCCTGTCATTTGAAGTTTGTTAATCTTTCCCTAAATCAATGACCTACGGGCATCCAGGTTTCCGCAGGAGTCTGGAAGGCACATAGTGAACAGATAAACCAGATCAGGGGATCAAAGGACAAATTCAGCCTGCTAGTCCACTGAGAATCAATAGTCCTCAAACTCCCCTGTTCTCAGTTTCTTATGTCAATTTACAGGAAGTCACTAGAAAGCAACGAGTCCCTCCAGAGAAAATATCTGAGTGTGTGCCACTCTGACCAACGTCAGTGGATGGGAGCGCAGAAGATTTCAATGCTCTGAAACTGACGTAGGGAAATTTTGACCCCAGTTTCAGCTCTCCCTCTTCCTAGTTTATGGATGGGCTGTTTTGGAAGGGTCAGCTGGTCCGATCCCAGGAAAACTTCAAAAACATTATACCAGGAAACGCAGACAATATCCAAAATGTTATCTGTAGAATCAGCTGAGGCTTTTTATTATTATTATAAAAGTTCTGGAACTATTTCAGCAAATGTGTTAGCAACATTTTTAAAATACCTAAACCTGTTGAATTTTTCCTACTTCTATAATTGTTGGTTGGTCAGTCAGAATTCTCTAATTCAATAATTTCCAAACCTGATTGCCAGATCTTTTTAAAAATACATATTCCAAGCCCCACCCTAATTCAATGGTCTGGGATGAGATCCAGGAATATGTGTAGTAAAAACCCTTTAAAGTGACCAAATTATAACTGGCATTCTATTTGTTCAACACAAAAGTGGCAGAAAGCAAGAAATCAGAAAAAATTTGGCATATGCACATCTTTAAGGCACAACAGTTTATTCATATAAACTAAAAGATATAAATATATCCATTTCCCACTCTTTTGATGTAAATAACTTTTTTTTCTCATGTACATCTACTAATTGAACAGTAAAGCCATCTTTCTAGCATAATTCACACCCACAAGGCAGGTATATAATGTCCGGTTTTAGTTTCTTTGAAATAGAGCAAGGACTTAAAGACACTTGTAAAGAAACCTGAACATGAGCTCTTAGTTTTTCTAATCACAGTTTTCTTCTTCACATACAACCATAAACAGTATCAACTCTCTTCACACTCACATTTTATTCATTTACATTATTTACATTGTATCAATAGTAGGTTTAGGAAAAAGCACACAGGCCCGATCAGCATATACATGAAGCGGTACACTTTGGAATACTAGAGAATGGGCTACTAGCTGGGAGCAGTCAGCTTGCTGTGGTCATCAGCCAGTATGATTTCCTGGAGCAGAGAGAAAGTGGTAAACCAGAGTGAATTGAATGAAGACTCGTTAACAGAATCCCCACAATATTTCTTGAGAGCTCCACACACATATGGTTAGGATGACCATCTAAGGCCGGCAAATAGTACCCGAAATCAGGACTTCTCAAACTTGAACGTGCATACAAATCCCCTGAGAGTCTTGCTAAAATGGTTCAGAATTTCTGGGTTGGAGCCCAAGAATCTGAATTTCTAACAAGTTCCTAGTTTGTTAGCAATCTGAGTAGGAAGGCTGTCCATGAGATCTTTATTATGTTATGTAAAATTTTTGATGAATAGCAAAAAAAAAAAAAGAGAGAGAGAGATTTTGTGTGGCAGTAAAATTGTAGTAAAAACTGGATGTTCTTGCATTCTAATCTAATTTTCAAATCTTATTAAAAATTAAATAATTTCTTTTAAACAGAAGAGTTTATTAACCAATCATTCTCCCTAACAGTGTGGTTTTGGGGTTTTTCTGTTTGTTTTAGTTTCTCCAACTATTTTCTGGACTAAAGTCTGTTTAGCAGAAAAAAGCTTTAGGGAGCAGTTGCAGAATGTATTTTTATTTTCTGATATTAAGGTCCACATTCCCAATTCTGTTTTTCTGTCCCCACGGTGATACAGAAATTGAACTATCTGGCTTTGTAACTTTTGGCTTAGAGGGAAGGAAATTACATTCATAACAAACTTCATCAGGATGCCCTCTTCTCTCTCCTCCAATTCTTGCTGTACAGTTCGGGTTTACCCAGTAGCTAACACAAAGCCAAAATTCGAAATGCACTGGCAATAAATATCCCCTTGATGAATCATCATAGGAAAGACAGCAGTGGAGTTTTGACAGTGGGATGAAGAAGAAAAGTAGAAGCAGTCAGAACACATTTTCTCTTATCGCCAAGTGCTTCGTCATATAATCATCAATACATCACAAAAGAAAATGTTAGTTGGAGTCCCGTTTCTTCCCATTGTATGGTTCCTACCATGATTGACATTTGATTTGACCCATTTTTGGTATTCCACGACATTACTCTAACACCAGGCGCTAAACTCTAATCATGATGTGCTCCCACATTGGATGGGATTATGGGTAGCACTGCCAAGGGAGCATTTGCTTCACGTGACCTGAGAGGAAGCAAGTCGGAACTCACGTGCAGGGATGGAGAGGCTGAGCTCGACAGCGGTTAGGAGCGTGGCCCTCACTCTTGAGAAAGCTCCTGGCATCAGTGTAGGGAAGCCTGCCTAGCAGGTGAGCACAGCTGGGCTCTCCCCACGGCCAGACTGCTCAATGCCTCATCTTTAAAGGACATCGTTTATGATTGAAATCCATATCCAAGACTTCAAACTCTACTTAGCTGGAAAGTGCTACTGTAAAAGCACGCAGGGCAATTGTCATCAAAATCATGGCAAGGTTTCTAAGAAATAGAAGAGGCGGAACCGAAAGTCTCCTAAATGGGCGGTTATTGGTAAAGGGCGGCATGGCAGTCATGCCCACGTTCCCACATGTTTTTAAATTTTCCACCCATAAGAGCTTCGAAGGTTTTTTTGTTTTGTTTTGTTTTGTTTTTTATTGATAGATGAACATGCTGTTTGCAGTGGATCCTATTACTGAATTAGCAATCCAGCTTTTAAAATTCATCATTGCTATATATGATATATATGTAATAACGGTTTTGTTGTGATCCTTAACTGTGTGATTACCAGGAACAAGGTTCTAGTCCTTCAGAGGCCAGAGACCCCTTTGAGAATAGGGTGGAATCTGTGAGCCCCGGATGTTTTCTCTGTTTTTGTGTTATCCCAGGACACAAAACAACCTTCTGCATACAACTTCCCAGGGGTTCATAAGATGCCCTAAAGATTGTTTTTCATCTTCATGGCCAAGTCACAAATTCCCATTCGCATATAATACGGATATCCTCTGAGCCTTTCCAAAGAAAGTGATATATGTACAAAACACTATAAACTCTGGGTAAGCAGCCCAGCAATGCCTGTCCCTCTGCGAAAAATTGTCGGCTATCAGCCCCACCACCACCACACCCCACTCCAGGAAAACGTTGGGGAGGTAACAGGAATCACCTACTGCGAAGCTCTGATAGCCACCAGCTTCCTGTGCAGGGGCTAATGGAATGGGTTTCAATTATCTGAGACAGCTCATTCACTGCCAACCCTAGTACCTGTTCAATTGTTCAGCGTTTCCAGGATCGGGAACTCCCCCTCAAGGGCTGCCCGTGGCGTCACTGCCATTCTGAATCATGCAAATGAGGATGTCATATCCTCTGACTCAGGATGCTTTATTTCATTGAAAATTATTTTAAGAACTGGAGGCAGAGAGTTGGTCTTTGCTTCGATCTGACGTCCAAATGCATCACTTTTCCTTTTCTCCCAGGGATCCTGTTGATAAGGATCCGGGAAGCTGGGACGTGAGCAGGGGCCGTCCGGTGGATCTCAGCTTGAGAAGCACGCACACATTCTGATTCTCCGGGGCTTGCCAATTTGGTGCAGCAGCTAACAGTACATTTCCATGTATGTACTTTTCTCCCTATTTTCCCCCAAGGGAAGGGCGAGTCAGGATATTCACACACAGTACGCAGGACTAAAATAGGCTATTTAAGTAGTTTGGTAGCTGTGAATCCACTTGGCTTTGTCCATTTGGAGAACCACTAACTCTGGTGCACTGGTCAGACAGCGTCCCATAGGCCAACTATCTTTGTACTCTTGTACTCTATACCAAAACCCTACATAAAGTCTTGGGCTATTGAAAAAAAAAAGACAAAAGAAATAGGATTTTAGTCCCAATGGACTAATTATGTGACTTCAAGCTGTGTGAACATACGCAAGATAGTGAACCTCTATGAGCCTCAATTTACCCAGCTATCGTGGGGTGATAATGGTATCTGCCCCATAGAATTATTGAGGTGATTAAATTCATTTAATGCATGTAAATTTCCAAGATTGGTGTGTGGCACATATTAAGTATTGTGTGATGGTTAGCTGTCATTATTACATAAGTTGTCCCTGAAGCATTTTTTTTTAACCCAGAGGTCAAGCCTGACTAAACATGTACAGTTTTTAGTTTACAGGACAAAAGGCAATGCAGCATAAACTTTGCAGTCTGGTAGCTCATCATACTGGAAAATGCTGTAGCAGTTCAACGTCAGCCAAGCTCAAAGTCATCTCTTAGCTGAGTGACCTTTGGGCTCAGTGTTCTCATCTACTAAGTAATAGTAACAGATTCTTCCTCCTGAGATGTAAACGGCACTTAAACCAAACAAAGCGGGAAAAGCACTTGGCCCATGAGGAGTAAGTGTGCAATTAATGTTACCCATGATTTTCACTAATAATTAACATAAGCATAAATATACACAAACTATAGAATATAGACAGTAGACTTCCATTCATTTAAAAACTTTGATATTGCACTTACTCTGTTCCTGGCATGGTTTTACACAATTAATTAATTTTAAAAAAGAGCATTTACTTAGCTGTCCTAACAACTCCAGGAGACAGGTACAATTAGCTTGCCTTATTTTAAATATGAGGACACAGACGCACACCATTACCAAGCTGCACACTCAGGATTCAATCCCAGGCTCCCAAGGTGGTGTTCTTCCAGCACCGTCCAATAGTAAAATACTTTCCACCATAATGAAACTCTTCTGTCTGTGCCATTCAATACTGTAGCCACTAGGCAGCTGTGGTGATTGAGCTCTTGAAATGTGATGAATGTGCCTGAGAAGCATAATTTGTTTAATATATTATCTAGTTTTAATTAATTTAAATCGCCACATGCATCTAATGGTTACCATGTTGGAGAGCACAGCTAGACCACCATATTCCTTTGCTGTACTAAAGGACTATTTCCACTAAAGAGACTAGTAGAGACCCTTATCCATACTTTTTGTTCCACATGTGTCTACACTGGTTGTAGTTCCTTCACTCAGGATCTCTATCACTTGTTTTTTAATGGTCTTTTTTTGACACACTAATTGTCCTCAGTAAATGGAGACTCTGCCTCCAAAACACTCCAATAATAATGGCTCATTGTTTAACATTTTACCACTTTTTCTGGGGAAGGCTTGCTATGTTTGCTTGATGCCGGATATTGTTCCTTAGCCACAGGCCACATGTGGACAGTTTTCCACACATGCCGATCCCACGTTTCTCTAGATAGAGCAGGCATTCTATCTGGCTCTCTTACAGAGCTGGCAAATTTCTGATTGGTGTCTCAACTGAAAGCGGAGCCCAGTTGGACAGAAACAAACATTGTGACACTTTCTATGTAATACCATGAAATTTGGCTTTCCTTTGAGCCACCAAATGATACTCTTGTTTTTGCTTCTATTTCATAAAATTAACTTCTTTTAGCATGGCTTTATGATTGCAAATGGCCAGTCATCACCTCCTCAACCTATACCCTCTTACCTCCATGCTATAATTCGGCAAGTATGACCTGTCCAAGTTCAGAGAGACTCAGAAAAAAAAAAAAGGGGGATCAAAAAAAGCACATTTTTCTCCTGAGTTAAATCTCTATTTCAATGGAGATGACAATTTCATTTGAATGATAATGTATACACCTTGCTTCCCAGTCTCACTTTTGCTTCTTCATTTTGTTCAATTATCTGTGCTCTATCCAAACCAGCACCGTCTGTCCCATTTGTAAGCAGGACATAGAGGGACTCTGTCACTTTTACTTAACTCCCTAGTACAGCGTCACTTATAATCAGCATTTTCAAAACTGCATTTTCAAAATCATTATCAAAATTGCATTTCCAAAATCACTACTGGGATAACTTTGCTTAGAAGCCACATGATAGCAGCCCCACAGATAAGCTTGAAATCCTAACAAACTTCAGAAATATGGCATAATGATTATCCAATGATATCTGAAAGGGAAGTCAGTGGCAAACCCAGGCAGCTCAGCCTGCCTTGCTGTGCTCACCTTCGATGGAGTAGCTCATGTGCAAACCTCCTGCTAAGTCACTTCCTCTCTTTGTTATCAGACTGGATATCCAAGCAGAATATTCAGCTTTTTCTGTAGATAGACTGACTCAGCCTTGCCTCAATTTTGTGGGCGAAGTGGGTGCGTGTGTTATGTGTTTATCTTATCATTGTTTAATGATATTAGGATGGCGATTTTGAGAGACTTTAATTTCTCTTGTTTTCATTGGATTCTCTCCCCTCTCCCGCCTTCATTCCTATCAATGTGCTCATAGATTATCATTCGTGTGATTTCTGAGTCACAATGAACCAACAGGATGAACAGATACTTTTGATCCACAATTTTTTTTTCATTAATAGAATAGAGGGCACCAGCCTTAGCACTCACCAGAAAGAAAAACAAATGAAGCTCAGTATGTTGCTCCCAAGAGACCTGAGAATCCCATTATCATCAGTTTAATATTTTTCATCTGGCTTCCATTGACCTCCTTTCATGCCACACAAATGCCTTGCTCCTCTGCCTGAGGTTAGCAAATGACATTCAGTCAAAACTTGTATCTGCGACTTATAAATGTCGAAAGCTGACAAGGCTCACCTGGGTGGGTGGGTAGGCATGAAGTTTAAGGCTGACTGTAGAATCTTTCTGGGAAGCCAAGCTGGATGAACTCACTGTGAGTTCAGAATTATGAGAAAGGAAGACACTAGTTTTACCCTCAAATCTTTCTCTCTTTTTTTTTTTAGCATTTTTATGTAATTATTACCATTTGCAATTGTTGGGAGTGGGAAAAAAATTCCCTTTTCTTGCTTCAAATTTGGTTTCATCAATAGTGTTTCTACCAACTAAAAGGCAACTGCTTGGGTAAGAGAAAAATAGAATTTGGAGACACAAAAATGAATATTAAAAACCATGGATATTTATTATTGATCTCTACAAAGTAAAAAAGTAGCCACAAATTTTTGGTGCTATTTTCTGCCGTGTTTCATTCATTTTTACATTCCTGAAATGTGGAACATGTGTTTATTTAATAAATAGGCAACCTGCTATGTAGTGGTAATACAAGAAGAAGAAGACACAAACCTTGCCCTCAGGAGGCTTACAGTCTATTGAGAGGGTATGAGCACAAATATTTTAAAAGAAAGTTTTCTTTTCCGTTTTTTATTAAATTTATTGGGGTGACATTGGTCAGTAAAATTATATAGGTTTCAAGTGTACAATTCTATAATACATTATCTATATATCACATTGTGTGCTCATCACCCAGAGTCAGTGTTCCTTCCATCACCATATATTTGACCCTGTTTATCCTTTTCTACCACTCCCCTCACTCCTGATCCTCTGGTAACCACTAAACTGTTGTCTGTGTCTATGAGTTTTTGTTTCTTTGTTTGTTGTCATGTTCATTTGTGTTGCTTTCAGTTCTGTATCCCACATATGAGTGAAATAAGGTAGTTCTCAACTTTTTCTGTCTGACTTATTTTGGTTAGCATGATAATCACAAAATACACCCATGTTGTCGCAAACGACAGTATTCCATCTTTTCTCATAGTCCAGTGATGTTCCATTGTATATATGCACCATATCATCTTTATCCAATCAAAGGCCACTTTGGTTGTTTCCACATCTTGGCCACCCTGAATAATGCTTCAATGAACATAAGGGTACATAAAGCAAGTCTTAAGTGCAGTGATAAGGTTTTGAATCAGGAGAGCACAGGAAGAAGCATCCAACTCATCAGGCTTCCTGGAGAAGGTGGAATCTGTAAAAGGCAGCTATGCGAAAAGGTGGTGGAGAAGGAGCAAAGGGACAGGTGCACAAGAGAATTAAAGTGTTTCTACACTGCTAGAGGGAAATGACGAACTAGAGATTGAGGAGAGATAAGTCCAGAGAGGTCAGAAAGGACCAGATCTTTAGGGTCTTGTTTACAGCAGCAATGGAAAGCATTTTAGGGTTTTAAGCAAAGGGAAGGAAACGTCCAATCTATTTATTATTTTTTTTTGTCAAATGCTTTTTCTGCATCAAGATAGTTGTGTGGTATTTTTCCTTAATTCTATTAATGGGGTATATCACATTTATTGATTTGCATATGTTAAACCATCTTTGCATCCCAGGAATAAATCCCACTTGGTCATGGTGTATGATCCTTTTAGTTGGATAGTTGAATTCAGTTTGCTACTATTTTCTTGAGGATTTTTGCACCTATGTTTATAAGGAATATTGGCCTATAATTTTCTCTTCTTAGAGTGTCTTTTTCTGGCTTTGATATCAGGGAAATAATGACCTAATAAAGCGAGTTTGGAAGTGGTCCCTCCTCTTCAATTTTTTAAAGTTTTTGAGAAGATTTAGTGCTAATTATCCTTTAAATATTTGGTAGAATTCACCAATGAAGCTATCTAGCCCTGAGCTTTTCTTTGTTCGGAAGAATCTGATTACTGATTCAACCTCTTACTAATTAAAGGTATGTACAAATTTTCTATCTGCATGGTTTTAAAGGTGTATCAGTTAGCTTGTGCTGCATAACAAATCATCTCAAAATGTAAGAGTTTAAAATAATGACTATTTAGCCAGTTCAGCTGATTCTACTTGGCACTTTCATGTCTCTGGGGGTTGGCAAGTTGGCAAGTTGGCTGGCAGCTAGAGATCTAGGATGGCCTCACTCACATGATGGATAGAGGCTGCTTGCCTCCATTCCTTAGTTTACCTCCATGTGGCCTCACATCCACCAGCAGGCTAACTTGGGCTCATTCACACCTTGATCTCAGGGTTCCCATGGAAGCAAGAGCAAAAGCTGCCAGGCCATTTAAGACTGGAGCTCACTGGGTGGATGATGACGTGACTGCTTTGAAATTTTTCAGGTATCCAGAAAGATGTTTATGAAATGTTTCACTGAGTTTGAGAAAGAGTTGAATCAACATGTAGACCCTATAAATAATTGACATGGGGCTAAGGTAGATTCAAGGGCTGCCGCCACCCAATGGAAACATTTTCACTAAATGTAATTCAAGTATCTCTGAAATTCCTTAGATTTACAGAAATCTAGCCATGTGGAAATTCTTCTCCCGTCACCACCTCCAAGTACTTCTGGGAGTCCCTATCAGGTGTCACATGTGAGCTCAAAAGCAAACCCAATCAGCTAGGACTTACTTGGCATTTCTCAGATATCTCTTTTCATCTGCCTCAGCTGCCTTCTGGTTAAAGTAACATTCTATCCTCTAGCACCCCTGTCTTTTGTTCCAGGTATCCCCATTTCTGATTAATATTTCAGCCTCTGCCAGATACCCCTGTCAGCTCTGAGGGAAATTAGACCTGCTGCGAAGCGTAATCACAGAGCCAAAGGTATATGGTGCTCTGATTCAGTGGGGAAGAACATATCTCTTTGTCTTTCATAGTTGCTGGTGGATATGAAAGGATTTATATTCTTCCTTCAAATATTAGACATTTGAGTGAAAATAGTTGTAACACAATGTACAGGAAGAAAAGCTGACTTGTTTGTACTATTTGTTGTTGTTTTTATTTGCTTTCTTTTTGTTTGTTTTGTTTTTAGCTTTTGTTTTGCTTTATTTTTTATGATGTATACTGACAAAAAAAAATTTTAAACCTCCTCCTTCTCTTGCTTTTACCTCAGATAGAGGATGCCAGCATTCCTCATTTTTGTCAGAAAGGGGAATAGAAGGTGATGTTTTGAACTGAAGAGAAGGGGTGCCCCAATCCCTAGGATGGCTTCCCTGAGTTAGAAAGAAGGCAGTGATGAAAGTTTCCTCAAGGAATGGGAATTATGCCCACCTCCCACCCATACTCAGGGCAGCAGGACCTCTGAGAAAGGGCTAGATAAAGGCTTGAGACCTGACCACTTATAAGTCTTCCTACCAGAGCACAGAACCGCCCACTTCCTAATGGAACAGGAAGCCTTAAGCAACGAGCATCTCAGAAGAGACAATGATGCACCAAAGGCCAGAGAATCTTCACCCCAACCTTCCAGATTGGGAAAGCCCCTTGGTTGCTCTAAAGACCCTACAGCAGGGTGGACAACCAGCAAAACATGACCAAGTTTGAATATGCTACAGACACTGATGAGTAGGAACTAGGATGGGTTTATTTCACTTAGAAAAATAAATGCTGTGGTTTTTACACACAAGTGAAGTAAAAAAATATAGATTACACAACTTCTTGAGTTTTTATTACCAACACGCTCTCTCTCTCTTTCCTAAGATCCAGGCTGCTGGAACTGGGACAGGGGTGAATCCAAAACAAATAGCAAGCGATATTCAGAGCAACCACTTCCCTCACACAACCACTGCTTTGTTATCATGCCAAGCTTATCTTCCTGAATCTCTGTCCCTGAGGATAAATTCTCTCCTGGAAGATTCGACAGCATCTACTGAAAATAGACTGCTGGTGTATCTGGCACATCAGTTAGGCAAATGTGCCCAGATAGCTCTGAATTCCAGGGGCGAGTACATATGGGTACACAAGTCCCCATGTTGAGGCTCATAGGAAATATGATGTTGAAAAATTCAGGTCCCCTGAATATATTAGTAAATAGGCCATCTTCAGAAGCTGTATTAGGAAGTGTTAAATACTGTAACAACCCCCAAACCTCAGTGGACAAACTCATTAAGAGTTTATTGCTTGTTCACATCACAATCAGATGAGGTCAGCAATGAGCTCTGATTCATGCAATCATTCAGAGATGCAGTCTCCTGTCATCTTAAGGCTGTGCCATCTTCCAAGGATTCATCCTTCTCTGCCTTAAGCCATTGATGAGATGATAGTTGACAATAGGGCAAGAGCATGGAAGACTGCATGTGAGAAGATTCTATGGGCCAAACTTTGAAGTTATGTGTAGCACTTACCTCCAAATTCCACTGCTGCAAATTCAATCCCATGCCCCAACCCGTTTTGCATACTGCAAAGAAAGCTGGGAAACGCATGTCATGAATTAGTAGAAACTCACTTGGTAAACATCTAGCCAGTCTCAAGATTCAGCCACAAGAATCATTCTCTCTCCCCCCGATTATGTTTCTCCATTCTCCTAGATTGGATGAGTAATGACTGAGGAAATCGCAAAAGAACACATCAAATTATGACAGCTTTCTGGTGATCTAAAGAGCATATAGAATCTTAATCCTTTGCATGAAAGTTGAATCCTAGAAATAGATGGATCAACTCCTCATTTTAATAATTACTTAATAGTAAATCTCAAATTTGTTCTTGTGGCTTTGATGGCCAGGCAACACAAACTACTGTAAATCTAATTTTTAGTTCCTCAAAAAGGTACAAAGATTCCCTTGCTCCATAATTTTATTAATGGGATGAGAGATTAGTGTTTGAGCTCAAAATCCTCTCCAGGTTGAGGTCACTGCTGTGGGCCCTGAAGGCTTGGCTTCAGAAAGCCAAACCACAGCTCTGAAGGCTCCTTGGGGATGCTAATGAGTCCCCTCGCCCTGCTCTGGAAGCCTGTGTAATGAGTCTTTGAGGCCAAGCAGGTAATCTACTTGATCTCCCTTTGGCAGTGCTGGAGACGGGGCACAGTCTGCTGCCAGATCCCTTTCCCAGCATTCCATGCGTGCTGCCCTGCTGCTTTCTGAAGGCACCTACAAGCCTGCACTGGGAAATTAGCGTAGAGAGGGTCTCAGATAAAACTCCTCTGAAGAGTGTATGAATTCGGTCTATCTTCAGCCTCCGATGGCTAATTAATGCCTCCTTTTCTAAATATTATATTTGAATTCTTTCATTTATCTCACTGTCATTTTTTGTCCAAGATCCTGTTTGGTGAGAGGCTGCCTAACATGAAGTAAGAATAACTAAAAAGTTTCAGAGACAGGTAAAAATGTTTAGGAATTCAGAAAAAATTGACACAAATTGCAAAGGAGAAAAAGTAAAAGAAAATGTTTTCATAGGGCGTTCCCCTGAACATCTGCGTAAAATCGCCTGGGCTGCTGCTTTTATTTTTTTTTCTTTTAATGCAGATCCCTGAGCCCCACTATAGACCTACATATTCTGACTCTAAAGGACAGAGCCAGGAATCAGAATTTTTAAACAAATTTCCCAGGTAATTCACTGAACTAAAGGATTTTGAGTCTTGATAAAATACCTTTATCTCAAGAAAGAACATTCAGGGGCAGCCAGGAGGCTCAGTTGGTTAGAGCACCTGCTCTTAACAACAAGGATGCTGGTTCAGTTCCCACGTGGGATGATGGTCTATGACCCCTGCAACTAGATTGAAAAAAAAATGGCAACTGGACTTGGAGCTGATGGGTCCTGGAAAAAACACACAGTTACCCAATAAAAATTTTAAAAAAGAAAAGAAATAGAAAAAGAACATTCAGCATGTATGGAGGGAGCTTGTTGTCTGTATATTATCATTATAATATAGGTTGCATAAGAATGTCTATGAAGAAAATGTGTTAAGTGCTACCTTTCTCCAAAGAGAAAGCCTGATGTCCTGATAGTTATCCCATAAACAGCGATCTGGGTGACTCATGAAAGCATATCCTGAAGGACACCACGCCCTATCCCCCTTTCTACATAGAAAACTAGAGTGAGAGGAAGACATGAGGAGTCAATTGTATTTTCCTTAACCCCTCCCTGGGTGGTGGGAGTGGGGCAGGAAGGGGAACACTGAAGTGTCCTTTCTCCTTCAATGGCTTGACCCAATAGACCTTCGCAAGGTTTGAGAGTGTTCCAATAACCTATTGCTGTGTAACAAGCTATCCCAAAACTCACTAGCTTAAAATAACAATATGTTATCGGCAAGGTTCTTTTGGTTCAATGGGTTCAGTTGGATGGTCTTATTTGGTAATTCTCACGCAGTAGCTGTCAGGTGGTACCTGGATCTGGAGATCTCTGAAGGCTCATAGGCCAGGTGTGAAAATGACTCACACATATTTTAGGACTTGATGGTGAGTGTCTGCTTGGGGCTCAGCTGGGGCTGTCCACCAGAACATCAGCATTTAGCTTTTCCGTGTGACTCTCCATGTGACTTGGGCTACTCAAAGCATTGGTTGGGTGTAGGAGTCTGAGAAGGACTGGTCCAAGAGCAAGCATTCCAGGCAGAAGCTGTAAGACTTCTCGTGAACTAGCCTCAGAAGTCCTAGAACATCACTTCTAATTCATTCTCTTGGTTGAGCAAATCACTTAGGCCAACTCAGACCCAATAAAAAGGGAAATAGGCTTCTCTTCTTGATGGGGGAATGGAAGGGTACACTGAAAAAGAACATGAGGGGTGAGAGATCCTATGGCAACCACCTTTGGAAAATATGATCTTCCATAGAGGGTGGCCCTGAAATATGGTACAGAGCTTGCTTCTATTTTGCCACCAAGGGGACTTGGGAGGGAATGAAAAGGTACCCAGGATCCTGAGGATGGGCTAAGGCAAGCCCAGAAGATGGTATAGAAGGTAGCACTGGGGAAACGCTGAAAGGCCAGCTACAAACTCCACCCAGCTCCAGCTCCCTGGGGTTCATTGCACCTTGGTGTTACAGCAGAGGGAAGAAAGTCTGAGAGCACCCACTGCCTATAAAAACACCCTAGGGGTAAGGATTGGGACGTGCAGAAACCCACATTGCACAGCTCCCACGTGGAGCCAAAAGACATCACAACATATGCGCACATGCCCCATGAAAAAGACCAACATAAAAGCTATCCATCTTCCCTTTCCACTCAAGCTCAGGGTGCACTGGGCGTTTGCCTAGAACATACACAGGCATGAAGGCAAGAACAAGAGGGAGTTACTAAGAGAGAGAGAGATGGGCCTTCCCTTCTTTTCTACCAGGTTCCTTGAAGCTGGGCTGACTACAGAGGACAGTGATTCTTAAATGTGACTGAATATTTACTCCACATGAGACTGAGAGCTTAATAACCAGATTAGAATGCAAATCAATGCTGAATTTATCCACAGGGGCTGTGAGATCTTATTGGTGTTATAGTCTTCTTCTTTTTCATTCTACCTCCTCCCCACCTACCCCTTAAAAGCAGAAGCAAAGGGTTATGAACTTGAAAAATTATGATAGCTTAAAAAACATTCCATTCTATGTTTGGACAATGCTAAAATGCTCAGCTTGCTGAAGCAAACTTTCAAAATGCAAAGATTTTTTTTTAAATAAAATCATTTGACTAGGTACTATTCAGACAGATTGAATCTGACTGTGTCTGCAAGCTAATAGCAACAGTATTTCCTTGCCTTTCCCCTCTCTCCTCGAAATATATGATTTAACTAATTAAAAGGAAAAGTTCATAAGTAGAATTTCCACCAAAATTAAACCCATTTAGAAGGAAGGAATGCAAATAGAGTCAGGGTTCTTATCTGACCTGATTCAGCAATAAGTACATGGTATGCAAAGAACTAAAACATATCATCTCAGTGAAAAAAAATATTAATTCATTTATTCATTAAACAATATTTATTGAGCATTTACTAAGGACAGACACTGTTTTAGGCACAGAGGAGCAGGGGCAAATAAGATAAAGTCTTTTCATTCAAGTAAATTACAGTCTGGTTGGGAATAAAAAGAAGAATTTCTGAGAGCAATGAGTAATCAGAAGTATATAAACATGATGCTAGGATACAGGATAACTGCTGGGGGCAAGTCGCCTTTGGAGTGAATGGTCACAACTTTTCTGAGGAGGTGACATTTCATCTGGATGTAAACAATGAGAAGGAGGTTGCCGTGGCAAGCACTAAGATAAAGCACTAAGAGAACAGCAAACACAAAGCTGTGGGGACAGTATGATTTTGAGGAAAGTGAAGAGTAAAATTGAGGAAACAGCTTGAGGAAAATCAAAATAATAATAATAATAACAACAATAATAATAATATATTTTTAAAATATGAAAATACATGGCATGTTTGGAAACGAGTAATTCTGATGTGGTTAAACTACAATATGGATGTGAATGAGGCTGAAAAAGAAGGTTGGAGACAGTGAAGGACCTTTGAAAGCCTAGACTTTATTCTAATAATGGGAAATAAAAGGATGTGTTGGAATGGATGAATGCGCAGAATGGATTGAAGCATAGAGACTAGAGGCAGGAGTCCAGATAAAAGATATTGATTGTCCTGGTCCAGTTAATATCGCAAGGAAGAATTAGCAGAGCGGTGTTGGAAAGCAGGAGAGAGCATTAAGAGGCTTTTCAGGGGTGGAATAACAATATTTGTAGTGACCAATTCGATATAAGGGTTTAGAGAGGGAGGAGTCAGAAAACGTTATGGTTTCCAAACTGGGCAATGATGGAGGTGGGTGGACAGTTGGCAACATATGGAGGAGAAATTTTGTGAAACAAGTTCAGTTTAGGTCATATTTAGAGGGTCAGACATCTGTGGAATGGCCAAGGAGAGCTGTCTGGCCAGCTATTGGGAGATGAGGTCTGGTTTTTGTTTTTTTTTTTTTTAAAAAGACGTAAAGGAGCAGATTTGGAAGTCCTAAGCATAGAATAGGAGCAAAAACCATGGGAGTGGGTGAGGTTATTCAGAAGAGGAAGAGGGGTGAGGAAAGAGAAGGTTGAGGAGAAGAGGGCGGGGAAGATGAGTAGGAGACAATCTTAGGGAATGGTGTTATTTAATGTGAGAAAGAACAAAAAAGAGCCAGCAAAAGGTCGTAAAAACGGTTCCAGAGTGGTAAGAGGGAAGTCCAAAGAGAATATTACGTCAGAGTGATTGAATGAAAGAAGAGGGGAGTCAAGAGGTCAAAGTGAGGTTAAAAAGAGAGGCGACCACAGTTGGAGGTGTATAATTCTGTGGATTGAGTAAATTCTATTCAGGAGAATAGAGCTACGTTGCTGTTCTGAAAAGTAATATAAATTGTGCCAAAGTGTACAGTCTTCTGCTTCAATGAAAGCTTTGCCAGCTGTCAAATACCAGTAGTTTTAAAAGTTAATAAGGACCTACTTCACAGTTAGAGGTATTCCTTACCCATCCCCACCGATTTCACGCGAATTATGAGTCAAGACTGTAGCAATTTAATAAATCACTGCACTTTTGAACTTAGTTATAATGAGAATCTACCAGAAGAGTGATTTAGAAGAAAAAGTATACAAAGTATTCTGCTAATGTTGAATTGCATTAAGGCTTTTAGGGAGATAAATGAAATAGTTGTTTACTAAAAATAGGGTACGTATTTTGAACAAAATAGAAAGCTTTGTGCTTGTCTTATGTATACAATTGATATAAAGTAGTGCTATTTAGCTTCTAGATATTGTTGATTGAATGGATGATCATCTATGATTTTTTAATTAAAGTTGCAATCTGAGCCCAATAAAAATTAATATCAAAATAATGGATTTCATTTTTGTCTGTACTGTATAATTACTAAAGTGATGTAATATCTTGCATAGAGCATTATCATGAAGGCAAGACCATGCTCTTTCAAACCCATCATTTTCCTTGAACTCTCTCTTAATGTCAATCATTTCAAAGGACCTCTGTTAATGTCATTACAGAGAAATAGAAAATGAGGTCTGCTATGTTATTAACGTGACATTATTTTGCAAAGAGAAAAATCTAATTTTTTTTTTAGGAATTTAAAAGAAAAAGGGTAGGTGGGAATGGGAAGAAAAACATATCAAAATGTGAAAATTAAGTAAGACAACTTGTTCACATTCCAACAGTCCACAGCATACCACATATACCTGTCTCATGAATTTTCCTTTAGCTTGGGGTAGAAAATTAAATTACCACATTTCTGCAATTTAAGAGCTTTGAATTTGATTTGAATAACTGTGTTCCTGAAGTTGCTTCACTACATTTTTTTCCTATTAAGGTAAAGCTTTTTTATTATTTCAAGAATTATTCACACCATATTTTTGGTCCTCTAAGATCTTAAAATGCAAATGTTATTTACTAATTTTATTAAAACATTTAAATGAAGGTTAAGTAATTATAGATACTGTTGATTATCTACTCAACAACGATTCCTTCTTTCTTATCAGAATCCTGATTTTATTCAAGCATTCACCCTATCCGCTTCACTGGGGGGTCCTGATTAGCTTAAGCTAATCTTGAGCATATCGGTGCCCAGGAAACTGATATTGGTTCCAGAATGAGCCTACACCTAAGTCGGCCCAAACTGGAGAGAAGTTTATACTCTCTCTATCTCCTGCTAGACTTGAACAGGAAACATGAAGTCCCAGTTGTCACTGAGAACCATATTGCTCCCCTCAGGAGAACCAGCCTTAGGATCAAGAATGGCAATTGGCCGGCTGAGTGGCTCAGGTGGTTAAGAGCTCGCTCAAGAGTTTGGGCTCTGAGCAATAGCGGTTTGATTCCCGCCCTGAACTGAGCTATCGCTGAGCTGCCAACAGGTGGCAGGATGGCTCAGCTAAAAAAAAAAAAAAAAGAACGGCAGAGTTACAGAAAGAACCTACATTTTCAGTAGCCCCACTGAGCTGCTGTTTATTATACCTGAAGCCCACTTTGCCTTTTGGTCTGCCAGAATTGAAAGAAAACATGTCCTTTTTAATTTGAGTTGGGTTTTCTTCTATACACAGCCAAAAGCACCCCAACTGATGCTTTTTTGTGTGTTTGTTTGTTTGTTTGTTTTACCTAAACTCCTAAAAAATAGCATTGCGTATTTACTTCATTTTTTCCTCACAACTTTGGGTGGCCTATTTCTAATACATGTGAGCACACAGAGACACACTAAGGCCAAATTATGTACCAAATGTAATCTAACCAATTTATGCCTAGAACTTCCAGGACTTAACATACCAACAACATATGGTAGTCCTTTAAGATATGCAATTTCCTTTGGCACTGGCTACAAATTTTTAGTCTCAAAATCAATGAGATCCAACATTCACAGCACCCCAAATTCCTCTACATTGCCACATTCCTCTAGCATCACCTTAATCCTAGTCACCATAATTATCCCTCACCTGAATCACTGTACTTATTATCTTCTAGCTGCTTCTATGGCTGCTGTCTCTAAAATGTATCATTCCCACAGAAGCCAGCATGACCTTCCTAAAACATAAACCAGATCATGTCACTTGCTTGACATCCTGCCAAGTCTTCCACCACACTCAGAATAAAAACCAACCCCCTTAATCCTGCATTACAAAGTCCTAGATGATCTGTCCCCAACATACTTCTTGGAGCCATGTCCTACCGCTATCTCCCTCACTCAGCTACACCAGACTTCTTTTCTGTTCCTCTAACACACCACCTTTTTACCCAAATTAGGGGTCTTTGCCCTAGTTATTCACCCCTCCTGGAAGGCTCACCCCCCCCTTAATTTATTATAACTAATGTCTTCTTTTAATTCAGATCTTAGTTTAAATGAAACATCTTCACAGGGTTCTCCCTCAAACATCAAAGCTAAAAGGGCTCCTCAGTCAACTGTTTATCACTTTGGCATAACCTTTCTTACCATCTGACAATTTTCTTGTTTGTTTATTGTTTACGTTGTCCAAACAAATGAATAAATGAAATCACTGCTTCTGTAGATCTCTCAGGCCCTTGATAAACGCACTTCTTTTCAGTTCAGGCGTACGATAAGAAGTTTGGAAATCCCGAATGTCACTTGGGTTAAGTCTAATGCATGTACTAGCAACAGAATCAGATACCATTGAAAAATTGTGTGAGCCCCAATATTCATTTTAAAATATGTCTGATTCTATGATTTGGGTCGGGGGGGAAGTCCAAATAACTCATCCCTTAGAATCATTGGCTTTAAGAAAGAAAGACCAGTGAGAGAGAACAGGTCCAGACATTGACTTACGTTCACACTTTGTTCACTAGCTGGAATTGTTTTTGGCCAGTGAATGGTATTTGAAAGCAGTTAATGAAAGTAATGGGATAATTATCAAGTGAGCAGAGAACACAGCAACCATGAAAAGGAAAATCAGATGAAACTCTGAGAAAACATGTGGGTTTAAGTCATAGAAGATTGCAGTGGTCTCCTGTCTCATTGTTATAAGGCAATCAGGACGAGTCCTTATAATTAAAAGATCATTGCGTTAGCTACCTATCATGGTCTATGTCCTAATAGGACATCAATTTACTAATTTTAAAAAGAGCCAAACATTTTGTGCAAGTTGATATAATCTCGACCTGCACACACCCTGAAAAAAGGGTGTGCCCACTACCTGCTTCCATGGTTATCGTCAGCATTTCCTTTTTTTGCTTATACTCACTTTGAAAGGTTAGCCTCAAATAAGTGAGAATTTTTGTAATGGTGGAATATGCACAAAAGTTAGAGATCCATGAAACTCTTATTTTCACCCAAGTCAAGAAAAGCATAAGAATTGTTTCCAAGCAGATACTGTCTCAAGTAGAAGTTGCTAGAACCAACTTCCATCTATAATAGTTAGAAGAAATCTATCTTTTTAACCTACTTCTCTTAAAGTCCCATTTTCCTAGGCTCCCAGTGCTGTCCAAACCAAAACCTGGCTACAGGTTCATACTTACTGGAACAAGTAAGTGAAATCTGCTTGCAATTCATCGTTTTAGTATAAAGTGCCCAATTTTAGAGAAGTGGCTCTGCATATTAGGCTAATATGTTAGATTAGTTGTTCTTTGCAAATGGGATTACTGTCAGTTTCTGAAAGTTTGGCAGCCTAGAATCTCTTATGCCAAGGATGTGAAATACTGACTGGAAAAGCCAAGTTGCAGCTGCCCACCTGAGTATCTACTTTGCCCAGGTATGCAAAAGATAGGCACTTGCAGAAAACATCATCTTTCACTCTCATCACTCACTTCATGCTTTAGCACTATCCCTCTTCAGAGTATATTGAACTCACCAGGAAGCTACGTCACTTTCAATTCGAACATTTGCCCCAAAATTTCAGTCAGGTACTATAGTAAAATTACAGGTTTCCCTAAGGCACATTTTGTGCCTAACACACCTTATAAATACATTTATTTTGCTACTGAAATATTATGTCAACGTGTTCTAGGTGGGGAATACCCAAGTTCCTTGCCTTCCTCTAATTGTCTCTTCTATTTTTCATCAATTTCAACGAACACGATAAGTTCTTGATTTGGAATTTGTTTTTGACAAACCAGCATAGGGAGAAAATAAACAAATGAAACTATTTAATTAGCTACAATTGCTTATAATTGTGATATAGTGTCCTAGTGCATAAAAAATTGATATAAATGAGAAAAAAAGTTAACTTGACCATAAGCAGTTTTTAGAATAATTGATTTGATTTCATCAGGGAGGGCAGAGTATATGTTTCTTTTTTCAAATTCATCTCCATTGAATCAAAACCTCTCTGGGTCAGGTGGCAGCTCAGACCACTGGATAGAACAGTGGGGATTTGAAATCAGACAGATCAGAATGGTAGCCCAGGTACTTCAATCACTTTGTGACCTCTGCCAGGTTACTTATTCTCTCTAGGCCTAAATTTCCCAGCTGTAAGATAAGGACAATAATATCTACTTGATGGGATTGTGGTATGAATTGAAGTTCCAAGCATCCAACTCACAGTAAGCTCTCAGTATGTCCCAGCATGCCCAGCTCAGGGCTTCACGTACTGGATACTCAATGAATATTTTCTAAACAAAATAAAATTTAATACTATATCTACACTATGAAATATGTGCTGTTACATGAGGAATAATTATAAATTTTGTAGAGCTTTTTTTAACTTTAGATTCTTCTAAACTTTAGATGGCTTCCAATTTCTTATTTGTATTTATCCTTTCTTCCCTCTCACTCCTAAACCAAAATGGAAAATTAGGGCATGATTACAATCAATTTAAATGTACGAGGAGTCACATTTTATGCATCAGTCTGGGTTTGGTCAGAAAACAAAGTCAATATCAGCACTATGGGGAAAAATTGATGGAATATAGAAATTAAGGCTACACAAATAGGAAAGGTCACAGCAGAGAAGGTTTTAGAATATGGTGGCTGGAGTACCTCTCAACTAGAGAGGGGAAAAGAGGTCTGAAAATCACTTTCTCTGCCACAATCTAGAGAAATCAAGGTCTGGGGAAGTCCGAGAAAGTGGCAGAGCCACTAAGTGGAAGCTTGTGTAGAGGTCTAGACACCAGCTGCATCGAACCCTCAGGACTCTCCCCAGATAAAAGCTTCTACTTCACTTCCACCTTTCAAATCTCACTTAAGTTCCTCCCCGTTGGTAAATTCTAACCCAACATCCCATAGGGAAGGGGATTTAGGGAAATGTGGTTCTCTGCATTTGAAAGAGCTGTTGGTGATAGTGCCAAGTTGAAAACAGTCAACCCAGCATGGTCCATACAATACCTCTGTTAATTAATTAACTCAGCATCCATTCAGCTACTATAAGCATTTTTAACTTCCAAATAAAGACAATGACATCATGCTTGCACCTAAACTAATGCAACTATCCTTCATACAACCAAAAACATGCTAGCCATTCAACAAAATAATTGACTGACAAAAAAGTCCACCTCACTGCTATTGCTTTAAAATACATAGCAAGCCCATTGTCTAGAGGCAAAGTAATACAGGAACTTCAGTTTAAGAAAGACCTAGGTTCAAATCCTAGCTCTCCTATTTTACCACGTATAACCTCCGATTTACTACATACCTCTCTGAGCCTTGTTTTTAACTGAAAAATAAGAAAACCTATCTTCTAAGATGACTGTAAGGATTTACAATGTGAAGCGTCTAGCTAATAGTGAGTGCTCAGCAAGTATTAGCTTTTATCAATATTCATTTTAAGTCACATGGTAAGTTTATATTTCTTGCTGATAAACTTTTCTGATGTGCAATAGCACATGAAGTTGTTTTCATATCCAAATGTATATATGTTTGCACACTGCATAAACTCTCTAAAAGAAATATTTGCAGAAATTTCCAAATTTAAATGATCAATTTCTTGTCCCTACTTAGGTAGTCTAGATAGAAAGATACAGAGGAGTGGTTAAACAGTCAACAGTTGGCAATAAAATCTGAGAAAAAGAGAGGCTAAAGATCTGAATAATATACAAGTTGCAAGATCAGCTCCTGAATAAGAAATTAACTGTTGACCCAAAAAGGCAGCCATTCTGTTTTATCTAAACTATGCCTGGGGTGACATCTGGGAGGAACCACCTCTGTCTGCCACCAAGATCTAACCCGTACGTTCGTAACTTAACACTCTGACTTCATGTCAGAGGAGAAAAATCTCAACTCAATTACCCTACCAGAAAACACAAATTTGTTACACTGGCAGGCTACAACACCATGAAAAATTATAACTGGAGAGAAAAGACAAAAAGAGAGAGAGAGAGAGAGAGAGAGAGAGAGAGAGAGAGAGAGAGAGAGAGAACTTGAGATGTATCTCTTCATAATTTGCATGGTTGTTCTTTTATTTGGACAAAGCATCTAAAGGGTTTTCAATGTTTTTATTGCAACTCATCCATACTTCTGATATAACATCCAAAAGGCAGCCAGAAATCCCAACCTTTAAGGCTGCCAACCAAGAAAAATTACTTAGCACAATAGTGATCTTTCTTAACCATAATGACATTATCTCAGGCCAAGCTTCCTAGATAGACTTGGATTGAAACAGCACCTTATCCTAGAGCTATTGACTGTACTCGTGCTTATTGAGAGGGGGGAAAGGGCAAACACAAAATATAAGTGAATTCAGTTAACTCTTAAGGGGCCAGCCAAGTGGCTCAGTTGGTTAATAGCGCGAGCTCTGAGCAACAGGGCTACTGGTTCGATTCCAACACGGGCCAGTGAGCTGCACCCGAGCTGAGCTGCTGCTGAGCTGCCAACAGGTGGCAGAATGGCTCAGCTGGTGAGAGCACATGCTCTTAACAACAATGTTGACGGTTCCACTCCCACATGGGATGGTTGGCTACGTCCACCCACAACTAAGATTGAACACAGCACCTCGAGCTGAGCAGCTGCGAGCTGCCAAAGGGTGGCTGGATGGCGACTGGACTTGGAGCTGAGCTAGCTGCGTCCTCCACAACTAAGATTGAAGGACAACAACTTGGCTGTTCCCCTTCCCCAATTCCCCAACACTATTCCTCTTCTCCAATTCCCTAATAAAATCTTTTTTAAAAAAAAAAGTTAACTCTTAAAATACCACAAATTTTAATAAATGAGGACATGGATTTTTTGAATGGTAGTTCTTTGAGTTATGACAAGTCATTTTTTGCTGTGTTCTATGTGTGTAAAAATCCTAGAAAGTGTAGGGTGCTTAAAATTATGGTTATGATCCCAAAACTCAAGTGTATGTGCCAAATATAGGTTGTAGAGACAGATTTCAGCGAATCTCAGTGCATTGTTTGGATCTAACACTAAAACAACAGGATTTATGAAAAACTAATGTTAGAGGCATACCACTCAAAACCCAAACATTTTGAAACCAGAGGCCCCTCTACAGTAACTCTTTAATTTTTGGATATTTCTAATGGCTGCAAACTTTTCCATATGTAGAGGAGATATACACCTATCTCCCATTATTACTAAATTTGCCTCCTAGAAAACTGGAAAAACAAAATACATTTCTATTTGATAAGAACTCCCCAAATGACACCATGCTTTCTTTCCTCTAAGCTAAATGTGTATAATTTTTCTTAATATTATTTAGGTTTCGAATTCCTTCTTTATTCTGTGTGACTTTCCTTGAATTTTTTTTCATTTTATCAGTATCACCTTCCAAGTGTAGCGTCCAAATGAAGCATGATGAATGAGATGAGATTTGGGTAATGGGCCATTTTTGCTCTATACTTGTCACGTCCTAGTCACTGTGGCCTACCTGTCTATTTATGAAGTCTAAGATTGGATTAGGTTTTTAGGAGACAGATTACATCATTGACTTCTCATGAGCTCATAATTGACAAAAACCCATAGTGCTTTTCATAGAAATTAATGTCAAGACACACCTTGTTCATACCATATTTCTTTAGTCGATTCTTTAACTCTTTCTAACACTTTACATTAATCCCTATTACGTTTTATCTTGTTATACCTGGTTTTTTACTTTAACCTGATTCCAGATCTCAGTTCTGTTATCCAATATATTAGCTAAATCTCCAAAGTCCATGCTAGCTGTGTGTTTTCTAAGCACATCAACAGTGTTGAGAGGTATATTCTCAAACATCTGGGGCATGTAACCAGCCAGCCAATGATATTGATTACTTTCCATAAGTGCAACCAAGCATTCGTGATTCACGAACTACCCTAAATATATTATCACCCTGACCACATGTCTTTCTTTTGTCCACAAAGATATTTTCTCTATAACATAACAGGCTCATATGCCTGTGCCATTTTCCTCATCAATCAACCTAGAAGCTTTTTCAAACAAAGGAATTTGGGAAATTTGAAAAGCCTTGTGCTAAGTAAAGTCGTAATCACTCACAGCAAGTACTTCTGCTTTTCCAACAGGCTCAAAAGATGTCTTTTAATGACTCTGTTGGAGTATTTTGACCCACATTAATCATCAAGGTCATCAATACATAGTGTTCAAAATCTTGTTGTTGTTGTTTCTTTAATTTCAGGATGTTAATACCTGTTCTGGCAGCATTGGCTCATTTCTAGTTTGTCAGCACCTCTAGTATTGTCCAAGACATTTCCAAAGGGCCAAAAGAAGTTGAGACGCTTATTGCCTTATTCTCCATTCATGAGGAAATGTAGGCGCCAAAGAGGATTATTTGAATGCAGGATTTTCTTCCATATTCATATCCCTTGGAGTCAACATTGTAATACAGTGAAGACTGAACAGATTAGACTTGAAGATTTTTTTTTCCCTAACAAAACAGAAATAGGTAATGGAAAATATCAAGCTCAGCTCAAAGGGTAACATTTTTCACAATCCACTATCTGAATTACTCAAGCTCTAATAGCTTATCTTGGTATCTGGTAAGGTAAGTCCTCTCACCTTGTTATTCATCTTCAGTATGACCTTGGTTATCTTTGGTCTTTTTCATTTTCTCATCAATTTTAGAATTTTCCCATCAGGTTACACACACATTAAAATAGTGCTGAATTTTTACTGTGATGGTACTGAATCTAAATAAATTTGGGGAGAACTGAAATATTGAACACCTATTCATTTATTTAGGTCTTTAATTTTATTTCACAATAATGTGTTAGAGTTTTATTTATAGGGGTTTTGCACATCTTTTGATTATTTGATAGATTTTTTGATAATTTATTTTATAGATATTTGATATTTTATATGATTATAAATAGTATATATATACATATATATGTATATATATATATATATATATATGTATATATATTTTTTTAGCTGAGCCATCCTGCTACCTGTTGGCAGCTCAGCGGCTGCTCAGCTCGGGCTGGACTCGAACCGCTGTTGCTCAGAGCTCACACACTTGAGCGAGCTCTTAACCAACTGAGCCACTTGGCCAGCCCATAAATAGTATATTTTTAACTTTTTAGTTTTTATTTGTTTTTTCCTGGTATATAAAATAAAATTGATTGAGCTAAAATATAACAACTTTGCTAAATTTACAAATTAATCCTTGTAATTTATCATTAGGTTTTTGAATTTGTTACTTAAAACTTAATATAATCTTTGAATAACTATAACTTCATTTCTTTTTGTCTACTATTCACAGTTTTTACTTATTTTCATTGCTTCCTTGAACTGACTAGGACTTCCATTAAAATGTAGAAGTATTAATAGAGGGCATCTTTTGATAGGTTCTAATCACAAAGGCAAAGTTCTTACTATTTTACCTCTAAGTAAAATTTAGCTGTAGGATTTTCAGTAAATATCCTTTATCAGATTGAGAAATTTTTCTTCTATCTATACTAAGAATCTTTTAATCATTAATTTTCTCAAATTGCCTCACATATAATATTTTTTTCTTTTGCTATTTTACTGTGATGAATTACATTGATTTATCTTCAAAATTCAAACCAACTTTGCATTCCTAGAATATAAAACACTTAGTCGTGGTGCAATATATTGTTAGATTTGGTTGGTAATTATATTGTTTAGAATTTTCAAACATTTGTTAATATGTGAAATTGTCCTGTAATTTTGTCTGACTTGGAATCAAGATTTAGAGAACTTTTACAAAATGATATTGGGGATTGTTCTCCCATTATTATTTTTGGAAGAAGGTTTTGTGAATCATTGTCACTAAGTAGTTTTAAAATGTCTAACAGAATTCAATAGAACTTAGATATGCAATGTTTCATTACCATTTCATTATCATATCATTCATTTTAAAATATATGATGGTTTCTATTTCTTTATTAATTTTCAGATTAATTGCATTGTGATCAGAGAATCTCTATATTTTTCAATCTTTCTTGAGAAATGCTCATTCTGAGCCTCTTCCACCTCACTTCCTGGTTCTGATGAAGATGTCCCACTCATGTGATCTCCCTACTGTGAGAACCCTGCATTTCTCTAGCCCAGTACTGCTCAACAGAACTTCCTGTGATGACAGAAACATTCTGTAGCTGCACTGTCCAATACAGTAACCAGGAGCCACATGTGGCTATTAAGCACTTGAAATGTGGTTAGTGGAGCTGAGAAATTGAGTTTTAAATTTTATTTATTTTAAATTAAATTTATATCTAAATAATCAAGGTGACTAGTAGCTACTATATTGGACAGCACAACTCTAATCAATTCTTCCTCTCTCTGTTAGGGTCCAGTCAAGAAGGAGTTTATTTATAGAGAAAAAGTAACACAAATAATTGTTAACTAAAGTATAAATTTGTTCTTTTTTTTTTTTTTAGCTGAGCCATCCTGCCACCTGTTAGTAGCTCAGCGGCAGCTCAGCTCGGGCCATGAATCAAACCAGGAACCCTGTTGTTGCTCAGAGCTCAAACTCTTGAGCAAGCTCTTAACCAACTGAGCCACTCGGCCAGCTAAATTTGTTAAGTAGAGAAAAAGGAGAACTCTAAGGTATCACAAAATAAAACTACAGGAAGCAGCTTCCTTCTCTAACACTAAAGGAACAGAAGAAAGACTTCAGAATATTTAAACTTAAGAGGAGAGGTCTCCATGAGCTGGGACTTAGACCTCTAAGAAGGGAATGGGGTCGACGGGGAGGGGTCACACAATGAAGCTGGTTTGGAAAGAGTAGGGAAAACTGCAAACTGTATGCTGCTTCCAAGGGGCGTTGCTGGGATGATGCTCCCAAGAACTTCAAGCAAATAGGAAGCTGGAACCAACAAGAAAGGAGCAAGTCATTTCAGCCACCTCCACTCTTACAGTCTCCTGCTTGCACCCTCTGTTTGCAGAGTGTAACAGGGTAAGTGAGAAATGGCTTGTAGAGTCCAGGTCCCAGCATCATAGGGTTGGTTCCAAGCTGAGAGTCCAAATGGGCATACTCTTTTATTTGTTTCTCCATTTTCCTTTCTCTCTCACTTTCCCCAAGCCCAATTTTATCTGGTCTCTTGGGGAGAAAGCAAACAAGCAAGCAAGCCTCTGAGAATCTTCCAGTACTTACACGGATCAACAGTATTTTAGATCCTTGTTTTAAGTTCAGTGGAAAATAGGAGAGAGAACTTGGCCCTCACTGTATGAGAGAGAAAAGAACAGAACCCACAAAGAACAGTCTGCTTTAAAAATATAATTTTGCCACAGTTTTACCTAATTTTGGTAAAGACACTGGTAGAGAGAAATATTTTCTACTAAAGAGAAACAGCACGTGCAGTAAGTGGGAACTGATACCATCAGTGTTGTGAAGCGGTGGGAATTGGTGTGGGCTGTAGAGAACACATACATACATGCCTGTCTAAAGGGGGCAGCAGCTGCCCAGCCAGCCAGAGACTGCAGTGTGGTAATGTGAGCCCAGCATTCCCAGATCTCCTAAGATTTTTGAGCGGTGCCAAAAATCTGGATTTTTATGTGAAAGCTTCCAATTTCAAAATGTTGGCTCAACATTTTTTTAAAACATTGTACAAGCCAAATGAAACACTGTGATGGGCCAAATCTAGCCTGTGGGCCATAGTTTGGGACTTCTGCAGTGTACCATGCATATGAAAGGGGATCTGCAGCAATATCTGGGCCTCAAGTATCACATCTCATGGACCATGGGCAAGAATAACCTAGTTCAAAATTCTGGGATAACCTGAATTTTAATGCAATGTTGGTTTCTTATGTTAGACCTTGTTTTGCTCTCCCTTCTTGTTGTTTCCTTTTCTTTCTTTCTTCCTTCCTGTCTTTCTTTCTTTCTATCTCTCTTTCCATCTTCCTCTCTTTCCTCCTTCCGCCCTCCTTCCTTCCTTCCTTCTTTTTTTTGTTATTGTTGGTGATGGCATTAAGACAAAGTTAGCCTAACCTAGCACTGCCAGCCATTATTAGCATGATCACTAACTCAAATATGAAGTTAATTAAAAAAGAAAACTTTGGGAGAAATAAACCAAATAAATCAAATATATATTCATTAATCTGAGGTTTTGGAAATTGCTTCAAGAGAGTTGGCGCCTTTTTAGTTTCACTGCAAGAGCAATAGTCAATCACTGTGGCATCTACTAGGACATGTAAACTCAAGGCAAATTGAAATATATATATTGGGTTGTCGGAAAAGTCATGACGTATTTTTTCTGTTTTTCATTGCAAAAATGCATCATGACTTTTCTGACAACCCTATATATATATTATGTAAACATATTTAATGCATGGTCTTTGGCAAAAATTTCTGTACAGCTCTATTACAAAATGATAAAGTATATTGCAAAACAAAATATTTAGAGGTTAAAATTGGAATTAAAATTTTGTGTTATTTGTCAAACTTTTCAGTGGGTTTTTTGATGCTTAATTAATTGTGTGTGTATCTGAAAATCTTTTTCCCATATGGAAGCTTTACACATATTCCTAAGCCATGTGGAATAGACACTTTGACTTGTATGCAAAAGATTTGTGGTCTTTGCTAAGCCATTATAATTTCTCTTGTAGTACAGATGAAGCCATAGATAAATATACGTACAAGCATTGCATAAATTGTGTCATATGTTTTTGAGTATCTTACTCATCAGAATTAAATCACTACATAAGCCCACATTTTAAAGGAATTGTAAACAGTGGATTTTATCAAATACAATATTTCTCTTACTTTTCTACCCCCATCCAATTCAAATAAGTACTTTACCTACATTAACTACCATCAACTTTACCAGTACTGAACTTTATACTTGTCAACAAAGGATATTAGAGAGTATAGAAAGTATGATTTGTTTTCTCTTAATACTTTGTCTTTAAAAAATTTTATTTATGTAAACTAAAGAGAAAGATAATCACTCAGTTAGAAATCTACCAGACTGTATCTTCTTGTCTGCCTGTGTTATGCTCTGCATTTGCCAGATGTCCTTCATGCTTAAGTCTCTAATGATAATCATTTCACAAGCTAAAATGCTCAGAAAGGAAAATAGAGTGGGCCTTTAGATGATAACAGCATTTATTAGTACTAAATGTGAGATTTTGATACCCAAAAAAAGTAGCTTCTGTTCCAAAGGTTACCTTGGTTTTAAAAATTAGTATTTATTTATCTGAGTAATAAATTCATTAACCTAATTCCTCCTTAAACTTTTAAATTCAACATACAAAGTTTACTACTCCATTTATAACTCCAAAAATTATTAATGGTCATTTTAAAAAGACAGGTCAATTGATAAACACATTTAAAAATTTAGTTATTTGGGTACTTAATTGTCCAATTAAAAATAAGATTTCCAGGGACAGCCAAGTGGCTCAATTGGTTAAGAGCTCGCTCAAGAGTGCAAGCTCTGAACAACAGTGGTTCAAGTCCTGGCCCGAGCTGAGCAGCCACTGAGTTGCCTACAGGTGGCAGGATGGCTCAGCTAAAAAAAAAAAAATTAAATTTCCAAGTGTTTAAGTAATTCTATATATAATAAATTAATCATAAATATAATGGACATCAAGTTCTCTTAAATTTTCCATTATTCATAAACTTCAATCTTTGAACTTAAAATCACAAATCTAAATTGGTTATGCATATTCCGCATTTTACAATAGAATCCTTATCTGATGTTATTTAATGGCTGATGATCAGTATTAAGACTAATAACCAATAACCCACATTCTTTCCTTCCAGATTCATGGTAAAAATGTGCTTCCCTGTTCATTGAAGTTAGGCTTGGCCATGTAACTCATTTTGACCAATAAAATACGAGCAGAAGCAACATGTGTCACTTTCTAGTTAGAAACCTGCAAGAGCCAGTGCTGTGTTTTTAACCCCAGAAATATCTACCAACAATACTTTCATCAATCTGTCCCTATGAGGACAGCATGAAGCATATTTTCCTATCCTGCCTTTTGCAGCAACATGGATGGACCTCGAGGGCATTATGCTGAGTGAAATTAGTCAGACAGAAAAAGACAAATACTGTGAGTTCTCTCTTCTATCTAGAATCCTAAAAAACAGAAATCATAAAAATGGAAAATAAAAAGGTGGTTGCAATGTGAGTGGGGGAAATGAAGAGATGGCTAAAGAATACAAACTTCCATTTATAAGACAAATAAGTTCTGGGGATCTAATGTACAGCACGGTGCCCATGCTTAATAATACTACATTATATATTTGAAAGTTGCTAAGTGAGTAAATATTAAATGTTCTCACCACACACACACAAAAAGAATGGTAATTCTGTGAGGTGATGGAAGTGTTAACTAACCTTATTTGGTAATCATTATGCAATACATACATGTATCAAATGATCACGTTGTGTACTTGACACATAATGTTATGTCAATTAATTCTCAATAAAGCTGGAAAAAAATGAATAAAATTAAGTTAATCTTTTTAAAAAGCATATTTTTCTGCCTATCCTTGAGGAACATACAGCATAAGCAGAAAAAAAATTCTAAGTCTCTATAATTTGGGGGTTACTTGTTATCATAGTCTAAGCAAGCCTATCCTGATTGATACATCTACCAATTCTCTTAACTACTATAGACACTTATAATGCCAATGTAACAGAATATTCTCAAATGTATTACATAAATTATTGATACTGTAGATTTGGTTCTATTAAATACTCCTATGCTTGATTCTAAATTTTCCTGGGGCTAAAAACTGCTCACCCACTGAATGAGTAATCACCTCAAACACTTGGGGTTATCTCCTGCAGCAGTTTTTTAGAATGTCTTCTCAGTTAACTGAGATATCCTAACCTGAGACAGTAAAAAGAAAGTAAAATCTGAAATAGGGCAACTTTTCTCATGAGCCTGAAGCCAATCTAAGCCCTTTTATGTAGAAACGATGTTGGGGGCTACAAATTTAAAGAAAAGTTTGGAAGAGGAGACCATGAAACTGGTTTTGAGTTATGCTGTTATCTAATTTATATATCATGTTAGTTAGGGTCTATAACCCCACCTGGTGGCTACTCCACTTGATTGGGTCCACCTAATATAAATATATTCTGTTCTAACTTCTTTTCAAGACTTTTCTATCTCTTGAGGTCAGATTTATGTTTTAGAATGATACCCCAGTTGCATTTTGAGTGCTATAAGACACATTGACTTTATGTGACAACTCCTGAGGATAGCCCTTCGATGGCTGGCAGGTGTTTTTACAAGAACTTTCTGATTTCCCAAGTTTAGTAAACTGTTCCTCTGTGACTTTATCCCATGGAACTTGTGATGCCTACCTGGACACCACTGCCAAATGACTGGATCCTCTTCATGTCCACTGAGATAGTTAATTTTATGTGCCCACTTGGCTGGACCATCAGGTGACCAGGTATTTGGCCAGACATTATGCTGTGTGTTTCTTTGAAGGTGTTTTGGATGAAATTAACATTTAATTCAGTGGACTTTAGGTAAAGCAAGTGGCCCTCCATAATTTGGGTGGGCCTCGTTCAATCAGCTGAAAGCCTGAATAAAACAAAAGACTGGCTTTCCCAACCCATTGAGCAAGAGAATATTTCTCCAGCAAACAGCCTTTAGACTCCATCTGCAATATAAGCTCTTCCTGAGTCTACCGGACTCAAAATGGAACATCAGCTCCCCTGGATTGCTAGCCTGCAGGTCTGCCCTGCAGATTTTGGACTTGCCAACCTCCATAATCATATGATGCAGTTTCATATAATAAATCTCTTTCTTTATATATCACATCCTAATGGTCCTAAATCTCTGGAAAACCCCATGTAATATAAACATATTGTTTCCCAGTGTCCCTGGACCTTTGAATTTGTTCCCATTGTTTGGGTTTCAAAAGGAAACATATTGGAAATCAATTTTTTCTTACTCTGCCATCCATTTTTTTTTATATATTTAGGGAAATGTGTGGACTTTGTGAGAAAATTGCAGAATGTACTTTTGGTTTTTAACAGTTGTATTCCCTTAAGAGTATAATTTTATCCCACTGACACCAATGGACAGATCCTCCAGACAGAAAATCAATACAGAAACAGTGGCCTTCAATGACACATTAGACCGCTTGGATTTAATCAATATTTTTAGAGCATTTCACCACAAAGCAGCAGAATATACATTCTTTTCAAGTACACATGGAACATTTTCCGAAAAAGACTACATACTAGGCCACAAAACAAGTCTCAATAAATTTAAGAAGATTAAAATCATAGCAATTGTCTTCTCTGACCACAATGCTATAAAACTCGAAATCAATTACTAGAAAACCGGAAAACACATGGAGACTAAATGGCATGCTACTAAATAATGAATGGTTCACCAATAAAATCAAAGAAGAAATCAAAAGATACCTTGAGAAAATCGAAAATGAAAACACAGCAACCCAAAATCTATGGGATGCAGCAAAAGCAGTCCAAGAGGAAAATTCATATCAATGAAGTCCTACCTAAAGGAACAAGAAAAATCTCAACTCAACAGTCTATCTTTACACCTAAGGAAACTGGAAAAAGTACAGCAAAATAATCCCAAAATGTGTACAAGGAAGAAAATAATAAAGATCAGAGTGGAAATAAATGAAATAGAGATAAATAAATAAATAAATAAATAAATAAATAAATAAATAAATAATCAATGAAAACAAGAGCTGGTTTTTTGAAAACATAAACAAAATTGACAAACCTTTAGCCAGACTCATCAAGAAAAAGAGAGAGGGGACCCAAATAAAATCAGAAATGAAAGAGAAGTGACAACAGACACCACAGTAACACAAAAAAAATTTAAGAAATACTACAAGCAACTATATGCCAACAAATTAGACAATCTGGAAGAAATTGATAAATTCCCAGAAGCATACACTCTTCCAAGGCTGAGTCAAGAAGACACAGAAAATCTGAACAGGCCAATTACTACCAACAAAATTGAATCAGTAATCAACAAGCTCCAAACAAACACAAGTCCTTGACCAGATGGCTTCACAGGTGAATTTTACTAAACATTCCAAAAAGAATTATGACTTATTCTCCTCAAACTATTCCAAAACATCCAGAAGGAGCAAAGGCTCCCAAGCTCATTTCACGAGGCCACTATTACCCTGATCCCAAAACCGGGAAAAGACATTACAAAAAAATCAAAACTATAAGCCAATATCTCTAATGAACACAGATGCAAAAATACTCAACAAAATGTTAGCAAGCCAAATTCAGCAATACATTAAAAAGATCACACACCACTATCAAGTGGGATTCACTTCTGATATGCAAGGTTGGTTCAATATCCACAATTCAATTAATGTGACACACCACATTAACAAAATGAAAAATAAAAATGATACGGTCATATCAACAGATGCAGAAAAAGCATTTGACAGAACTCAGCGTCCATTTATGATAAAAACTCTTAGCAAAGCGGTAATAGAGGGGTCATATCTCAACATAATAAAGACCATATGTGATAAACCCAGCTAACCTCATACTCAATGGAGAAAAGCTAAAAGCACTCCCCTTAAAATCAGAAACAAGACAAGGATGCCCACTTTCACCACTTTTTTCAACATAGTATTGAAAGTTCTAGCCACAGCAATTAGAAAAGAAAAATAAATAAAAGACATCCAAATTGGAAAGGAAGAAGTAAATTGTCATTATTTGCAGATGACATATAGAGAACCCCAAATATTCCACCAAAAATCTATTTTTTGAAATAAATTTAGTAAAGTAGGAGGATACAGAATTAATATTCAGAAATAAGTTGCATTTGTATACACCAATAACAAACTATCAGAAGGAGAAATTAACAAAACAATCCCATTTACAATTGCTTCAAAAACAATAAAATACTTAGGAATAAATTTAAGCAAGGAAGTAAAAGACCTGTACTCAGGAATTATAAGACATTGAAGAGAGAAATTAAAGAAGATACAAATAAATGGAAATATATACCATGCTCATGGATAAGAAGAATTAATATAGTTAAAATGTCCATACTACCTAAGGCAATATATACATTCAACACAAACCCTATCAAATTACCAATGACATATTTCACAGAACTAGAGAGACTAGAACAAATAATCCTAAAATTTATATGAAACCGTAAAAGATCCTAAATAGCCACAGCAAGCTTGAGAAATAAGAAAAAAGTGGGAGGTATCAAGTTACCTGACATCAAATAGTACAAGGCTATAGTAATCAAAACGCATGGTATTGGCATAAAAACAGACACATAGATCAGTGAAACAGAATAGAAAGCCCAGAAATAAATTCATGCCTATATGGTCATTTAATCCATGCCAATGGAAGCAAGAATTTACTGGGGTAAAGATAGTCTATTTAATAAATGGTGCTGGGAAAACTGGACAGATACATGCAAAACAATTAAGCTGGACAACCTCCTTATGCCATAAAATAAATTCAAAATGGATTAAAGACATAAATGTAAGACCCGAAAACATAAAACTCCTAGAAAAAAATACAGGAAGTAAATTCACAGACATTACTCTTAGTAATATTTTTACTGATATGTCCCCTCAGGCAAGGGAAGCAAAAGAAAAATATAAGCATGTGTGACTACATCAAACTAAAAAGTTATTTCACAGCAAAGGAAACCATCAATGAAACAAAAACATATCCTATTGAATAGGAGAAAATATTTGTCAATGATACATCTTATAAAGGGTTAATACCCAAAATTTATTTAAAAACTCATATAACGCAACACCAAAAAAAAAAAAAAAACAAACAACTCAATAAAAAAAAATGGGCAGAGGACATGAAGAGACATTTCTCTAAAGAGGACATACAGATGGCCAATAGACATATGAAAAGATGCTCAATTTCACTAATCATTAGAGAAATACAAATAAAAACCACAACGAGACACCACCTCACTCCTGTCAGAATGGCCATCAGCAATACATCAACAAACAACAAGTGTTGGTGAGGATGTGGAGAAAAGGGAACCCTCGTGCACTGTTGGTGGGATTGCAGATTGGTGCAGCCACTCTGGAAATCAGTATGGAGTTCCTCCAAACATTGAAAATGGAACTACCTTATGCCCCAGCATATCCATTCCTGGGTATCTATCCAAAGAAATTCAAAACACTAACTCAAAAAAATAGATGCATCCCTATGTTTATTGCATCCCTATTCACAATAGTCAAGATATGGAAACAACCAAAATGCCTATCAATAGACAATTCAATAAAGAAACTGTAGTACATTTACATAATGGAATATTACTTAGCCATAAAAAGAATGAAATCTTACCATTTTCAACAACATGGATGGACCTAGAGAATATTATGCTAATTGAAATAAGTCAGTCTGAGAATGACAAATACCATATGATCTCACTTACATGTGGAATCTAAAGAACAGAATAAACAAGTGAACAAAACAGAAATGGACTCAGAGATGTAGAGAAAAAAATTACGGTTTCTACATGGGAGGGGAGCGGGGATGGGAGAGAAGGTGAAGGGATTTGAAAGTACAAGTTAGTACTCATAATATAGTCATGGGGATGGGAAATACAGTATGGAAAATATAATCAATAATGTAACTATTATGTAGAGTGCCAGATGGGCACCGGGTTATCAGGGGGACCACTTCATAGACAGTGTAGATGCCTGACCACTGCACTATACACCTGAAGCTGAAGTAGAATAATATTGAATGTCCAGTATAATTTTATATATATATTGTAATGGAATGTAAGGTACAGCATAGTGGATAGAGTCAATGCTATTGTAACAGCTATATACGATGCCATAGGGGTAGTAGATTGGGGGGAATTATCATTTTGTGAGGGGTGCAAATGTCTAACTACTACATTGCTTTGTACACCTGAAACTAATAAAAACATTTTTTTAAAAGAGTATAATTTCAAGATTCATTAAAGCAGTTGTTTATTCAAATAATTTTTATTGTGCTCTTAATACAAGTTGTTGAGTTTGCTAATATATATGTCTTATAGAATCTGACCTGTAAATAAAAAAGTATCATCTTTTAGGGATATTGTCTTCCTACAATGAATTAGTGTGATAGGTAATTAGATTTAGGGACAATTTAGAAGATACTGTTTTACACTGTTTACACAGACACATGAAACGGTTTAGATTGACTAGAAGAAACAGTTGAGAATCTGTCCTCTACTATTTCACTAAAAGCCACAGAGAGCAAATTGTCCCATTGATTTAGAATATACTAATATATATCATATTTGTCCAGGTTGGAAGACAAACTGAAAGGATAGTAAATAGTTTAGCAGCTTCTTTTGAGGAATGAGATCTTTCTTGCTATATGCCAGTCTTGTTTAACCATTCATCTCACAATAATTTGCACTCAGGAGAGACTATAATTTATTTAGTTCTTATCTAGTCATTTGAATTTACTGTGCAGGAAAGAGAGCTGAACCCATTTCAGAGATTTCTATGTTATGTGAATAAGTATGGAAACGCTCGTTTTATTCAGTCATTTGAGGGTTTTTAACAATCTTTTTTTCAAAGCAAGAGAAGTAATGAAGTGTGGATGCCAAGACAATGGAATTTGGAATCACAAAACTCTGGCTCAACTGTTGTTCTGTCACATATGGCTGTGTGATTTTGTTAAGATGCAATCTCCTTGCCCATAAAAGAAGATAATCATAATTTCTTGGTAGGTTTATTATTAGAAGTAAAGCTGATGCCTCAGACTAGGTCCTGAATAAAAAGATGCTATTAGTCTACACGACTTTTAAATTGCAACTTTACCCTGAGCAAGCTGCATCTCTTTGCCATGAACTCATGGAATATATAAAGAAGTGCTGTTTTGTTGCATTTTTATTCTAATGAAGTGCTCTGCTAGAAATTGTATCGTCTGCCTTCATGTTTCTGGGTCAAAATGAAATAAAAAGCCATAATTTCTGTTTCTCTGATGAGGGAATTAGAAAGTGGAAAAAGAAGTAGTCTAGACCAAAATGATGGGGAGGGAGAAAGGAAGGGAATAAAGCAACAAATGTTGCAAGATTGTCAGTCATACTCAAGGATGGTTGCACACACATCCTACCACAGAGATCTGGAATCTTTCTGTTCTAAGTGAAGATCAGGCAACTCGCTTTTCTAGGAGGAGTATTTATGTTGTTTTACATAAAAAAGGGTGAAAAGTGGTGAAAATTGTTCTACCAGTGGTCAAGAGAACAGCTTCTGAAGTCAGACTTCCCAGTGCTATGAATTCCTACTCCTAGCTGTGTGGCTCGTGTGAGCCCAGCTCTTTGTCCATGAAATGAGGACAATATCAGTCTCTACCTTAGAGCATCACTGGGAGGATTAAATGATTTAATACATGCAAACTATTGTATTTAGAATGGCACCTGGCATGTACTCATCTGTATAACTAGTTGCTATTTGCTGATTAAGCAAACACAAAAAAAGTAAAACCTCCTACTCTATCTAGGAAAAACAGGCCCTGAGGGGGAAAATTCAGAATCAAGACCAATTCTGAGAGTGTTGTAGGTCCTGGTTAAATGTCTTTATAAGCTAATTTTCCTCTTCGCCTGCATTTTCCCATAGGTTAAGTCAAAATAAACACTAAAGATACTTCAAATAAGTCATTAAAAGGCATCTAGAAATCTGAGAGTGGTATGCGAAAAGGAATTCAGAGCCTCATTTTTGTCCCCGTTTGCTACTAGCTTTGTTTAGTTATTGGCTATATTTGTCAGCTTTTGCCACAATAATGTGGTATAAGAAACAGTCCAAACTCTCATTGGCTTATAACAACCAAGATTAATTTCTTACCTTGAGTCTGTGAGGCAGCTACAGTAACTATGCTCCAGGCTGTGTATCTGGTTCATTTCTGGGACAAACAACATCCCTCACAGGCTGACACACCTGTAACTACATAGCATAAGTTCTTCTCATGGCAGAGGGCAGGAACACAAGAGGTAAAGCCTAATGACATAAACAACATTAAAATCTTACTTGAACAGGAAGTATGTCATAGCTGCTTACATTCCATTGGCCAAAATCAATATCATAACCAGATCCAACAACTTTGGAATCAAGAAGTAAACACCTTCTGTGCAGGAGTAGCAGGGAGGGAGGTATTTGCTGAACAATAATGCAATCTATCACACTTGCCAAACTTCCAGGGTTCCATCAAGTTCAAGACCCAGACTAACCACTTCAATTAATCTTACTCAAGTGATGTGAGTCTCAAATATCAAAATGCAGCAAAATTACTTGAGGAATTTCTTGAAAATATAAATGACTTGGCCCTCTGAAAGTGATTCTGATTTAATAAATTTGAAAATAGGACCCAGGATCCATATTGTCGCTAACCTCACAAATAATCCTATCATACACCAAAGTTTGAAAATCACTGGAGAAGTTACGCCTAGAGATCAGAGCAAGTCACCACTGGGAGCTGCTGTCTTGCTGCCTCAGTGGAGAAGGGAAGCTAACATAATGACAACATTCCTGCCTGCAGAAGAAAATAGAACAAATTGAGGCTTCTGATGGGTTACTCATTGCCAGCACCTCTCCGCGCCATGTTTCCACACCCCTACCACATGACGCTACACTTCCTCTTAGTAAATTTTCCCACCTCATTGACGTTAGACTTAGCCATGTGACCAACTTTATTCAACAATATATGGGTAGAAGTCACAGTGTGCCAGTGCCAAGCTTAAGCCATGTTCTTGCTTGTCCACCTGAATTTCGCCTTGAGAAAAGTGTCCCCCAATAGCTTCTGCCTCTCCAGATGGGGTCTCAGAATTAACACCCATTGGCACACCTAAAAACGATCAAGAATCTAAGCCCAGCAGGACCCAACTTGAAACAGAGCTGCCTAACCAAGACCAGCTGGATCAACCAACCTCCACCTGAAAATCATATGTGTGCAAGAAAAAAATGATTGTAATGTTGAGTCAATAGCCATTGGGGTGGTTTGTTACTCAAAAAATGCTAATACGCACAGGGCTTAAGAGTCACTTTCTAAGACACTGTGATTCTTTCTTCCCAATTCCAATATAGTTTGGGTAGCAGTAGTGGAAAATCATGCTCCTGACATTGAAATGAAACTGAGATTTTAAGCAAAATATATTTTTTTATTTTTCTAAAATCTCAAAGATATATACCATGAGGAGGTATTTTCATGTGAATTCATACTATGCCATTTATTTGAATATACCTGAGGAAAAAGCAGATGAATGCAGACCAGTGAAATAAAAGTAAAGAGGAATATTTAGGTCATACAACAGCACCACATTTTTTTTTTCAAAATAGAAACAGATTGTTGTACAGGATCCAGCAATTCTGGTGGAAATACTCTGCAATGGAAGCATGTTTTCCATTAACTTAAATACTGTGTTAACCTCAATCAAAAATACACTTTCTTAAACTGAATGCAGAATTTATCGTCTTGAGAAACAGATCCTGCCATCTAAATATGCAAAGGGGCTGATGCAAATGACTCTGTCCCACTTGACTAAAAACAATTCTTAGTTTTCTTTCGTTAAAACAAAATAAAAACCTAAAGGCAGCATTTATTCTCCCATCCACCCAAGCATATTAGCTAGCATCATTTCAGCCTCCCAAGTATATTTTCCTTTCTTGCTGTCTACTGTCTTGAGGTCTTAAGGATATGATTTCTCTCTATTCAATAAAACTACTCATAAAATCTTCTCAAATAAAGACAGCCTCTGTCGTGCTAAGACTCCTGGAGGCTGACATTGCATGGCAGTGATCTTTCTACTAAGCTGGTGAGTCCAAGAAGTGTCAGGAAAGATCTGTGCTGCTAGAAAGTGGCATGACAGGCTGCATTTTGTGCCTGAGCTGCGCTCTGGGTTTGGGGTAATGGAGCACCTAGCTATGGAGGAGAGAGATGCATTGCATGGAGCAAGGCGGTCCCTTCATGGAGACACTGGGCCTCAGAGACTGCAGCCAGCTCTGGGTCGTGCCAGTGATTCATATATTTCTCCATTTCTCCTGTCCTTTACCTTTGCCCTTTGAGGGGCCCAACAAAATGTGAAAACCATTCATCACATCTTGGAAAGAAATGAGAGCAGGTGGTGGAGGGCGGGAAATAGAGAGCTGGAGGAAAAGAGAGGAGAGGTCCAAATAGACCTTCTGTGAAAACTCAAGGCAAAAAATGAACTCTGGCGATGAGAGGAAGTTTTCAGGTTAATGCTATCAGCCTTCTTCTCTTTGGAGGCAAGCTCTTCCTCTGGTTACTGGAAAAAGAAGAGTCCCCTACAGATACCCAGGCCTGGGTATATTCATTCTCTAAGAAATCAACCATTTACAGATTAGATGAAGTTACTTCCCAGCCTGGAAGGCTGTGAGGATGAATAAAAGTTAGATGATAGGTGGAGAGTGTAGAAGGTGAATTACCTAGTATTTAATGCCCTCAGGAGACTCGGAGTGGTTAATGCTATTTCCCCAAAGGCTGAATTCGGTACAGAAACGCCAGGGGCCTTGTACTTCCATAAATCTCGTTTATGCCCTTAGTCACTAGGACACTTGGCTTCTTTAATTTCGCTTTACGGTTGCTTCCACAATGGTAAACATGATCTTCTGAATCATTTCCACTCTTTGGAAATGTGGGTTTTAATGTCACACATGAATTCTGCCATAGGACCAATATTTATCATTTAATTTGCAAAATCTTGAAGCCAACATATGGTCTTTTCGATCATGTCCTTGGCAAGGCGTACATTGCTCCAGTTGTGGACCATAACAATTCTCGGTCCCTCGACCTAGACTCATCATTTGAGGAGTCGTATTCATTTTTTAAAGTGCACATTGTTTTCAAACAGCAGAGCATGAACATTAAAGAGGTCTCGCTTGCAAAGCAAACTCCCCACATAGAAGCAAGATAAGCTCAAGTTGTTACCATTCTGATTCCTGTTATGTTCCAAGCATTTCTCTAGTTTTCTTTCACTCTTCAAAGCAAATTTTAAATCATTCTCAAGCTCCTCTTGTTGAAGCCTGTCCTTCACACAGTTTCTCCCTCTGGCTCTCTCCCCGCTCCGCTTCACTCACATTAACTGCCCCAGATCCCAGTCTATAAAGGACACGAGAGATATCACAGGCGTGCTAAATTGCCACTGGAAATCTAAGAAGATGGAAAAAACAATATTTACTATAATATTTTCCAAGGAGAAGATTTCATATGTTTACAAGAATTTTGTTAAGTCATTTGTAGCCAAAAAAAACTCCTTAGGTGAGTCCTAGCATTGAACCTTTGTACTTGGTCAACTACCCCCAGGTGTGTGCAGGGTTCTTGTTTGGTAAAGGAAAGCATAGAAGTTTGGGGCCAAAGATGAATTCCCCCAATAGAGATGAGCGTGGGCTCTGCGACAAGATAGACCCCCCTCCTCGGTCATTTCCCCAAGTGGTACCCAGCCCCTCCTCCAAAATAAATGTAAGGCAAATATTTTTTGAAGGGCGGTGTAAAATGGTGCCAATATATTAATAGGCTGTCCAGGGCACCCATATGTCTAAAGGAACTTAGATGCCCTGCTTTTTTTTTTTCCTCTTCATCTCCTGCTCTCTCTTCTCATTTCTTCCTGTTTGTTTTAACTAAAGAAATTAAAAACCCAAAGCTTCCCTCACAGGTGCGAGCTAATTCGCAGCCATTCCTTTAATCTCACATCTCCTGATTCAACTGAGCAAACAAAACGACCTCCTTTATAACTACAATAGTTGACCCTGGCTTTGGCTTTCTTATTCCTCCTTCTACATGGTAAAAGAGAAAAAAAAAAAAAACAATTGTGTAGGTGTTTTTCCAATCATCTCGGTCAGATTCTTCCTAACCATTTTCTCCCATCAGAAATTTGTCAGGCACTATTTCTCTTGCATTATTGGAAATGGATTTAAATCCACTTTCTCACTCCAAAAATGAACTAAAGATATGCATTGGTACCCTCCCCAACAGTCCTCGCTGAATCACTTAGCTCAGACAAACCAGTTGTAGGACTTGAAAACACTAGATAAGTGGGAAAAGGTATGAAAATACTAACATATCTCTTGCATTATAATTGCTAATGTCTTTCAAGGTGTGAAGAGAAAACATTCGTTAGATTTAACCCCTCAGATAACTTGAATCACACCCCCAGTCAAGGAGCTCAGGTGTGCAGGACCCTAACCTATTCAGTGGTAGAAGAACAGAGTCACTGTCCCAGAAAGACCATTTGGCCCCTCTGGAGATGAACAAGAGGCTTGCTCCATGGCTTAGCTCCTCCTTTATCCATGTGCATTTTTTTTTAGTTCCTTTTCATCTCCAGATTCTAGCATGTAAGAATTCTTTGCTAGACCCAGTAATCCTGAATGGTGCATTAATGACACATGGCCCTAGGAGTTAGAATGCATTGGTAAATAAGGAAGTTTGCACTCTGTGTGATTTTAGCACATATACCAAGTGCTTTAAAACACCTGCCTTGGTCTCTCTAAGTCTACCACATATAAGAAGGTAGAAGAGGTAGAGTGACTCCAGTTTTACAGACAAGGTTCACAGAAGTTCAATAATAACCTTTTACTGCTACAAACAATGTACGTATTTCTTTAAATGTGATGCTCCCAATGAAAAATACATCAATCTCAAAAGATTAAAAACTGATAGGTCCCAGTTGGTTGGGGCACCAATTATGTCAGGCAGAGCACAGTCTGGTTCATCCTGTCCCACTGCCCATCTTTTGGAAAACCCATGATTTATTAACTATCTTTAAGTGCATTGAATATCCAAAGTGACTGCCAACAAGACTGTCGTGGTCTGGGAGGGAGAGTACCCATCATTGGCCATCGACAGAGGGCAAGTTGAGTACAAATATTACCAAACAGAGACAGATGTGACCCCTCCCAACCTCGCTCGGGACATGACTTTGAGGCTATAAGGACTGATGACGCATTTTAAAGGAGATTGGATTACTTTTCTCCTCCTAATCTTGGAATCCACTTGGGGGTTATCTACAGCTTGTGTTCTAACTGATAGAGCTGATTTTCAGGGATGGACAACCTATAACAGCTGGGAGTTGGGAAAGGCACAGACCTTGGGCCCAGTCCATCCTTGAAGACTTCGAACACGAAGTGGAGAACTCCTGTGGTATTGGAGCATGTGTTTGTAACTTGGAGGAGAGGGAGTTTTCCTCACCTGCAGAGAAGAGAATAAAAATGAGCCAGACTGTTACATCTCTGTTAGCTCTTCCCAGCAGGGCCTGGAGCTGCTGCAGGAAGTTTCTCATTTGCAGTCTGGAGCTCCTTCTTTCCAGAGGCCAGCTCCTCCCGCAAAGCCAGCTGAGCACTGCACTGCCCCCTGGAACTCACTCCAGCACAGGACCTAATCATCAGGCACCTTACATGCTTAACCCCAATTCCAGCATGTGAGCCTTCAGTCAGAGCCAAAGCTGCAGGAACAGAGAGTAACAAGGTGGTGGAATCTGAAATGAACTGGTCTGGTGTATTGGTCTGCTAGGGTTGCCATAGCAAAGGAGCATAGCCTGGGTAGAAGGGGAAGGGGTGAGGGGCTTAGAAATGTATTGTCCCACAGCTCTGGAAGCTAGAAGGCTGTGATCAAGGTGTTAGTGAGATTGGTGTCTTCTGAGGCCTCTCTCCTTGGCTTATAGATGGTTGGCTGTCTTCTCTCTGTGTCTTCACAGGGTCCTCCCTCTGTAATTGTCTGTGTCCTAAGTCAGTCACATCAGATGAGAGCCCACCATAACTGACCTCATTTTAACTTAATTACCCCTTTAAAGACCCTATCTCCCAATGCAGTCTCATTCTGAGGCACTAAGGGTTAGGACTTCGACATAATGAATTTTGTAGGAACACAATTCAGCCCATAAAACCTGTTACCTCTGGTCAACCACTAACTCCCCTGAGCTCCAAGATCCCAGATCAAACATCCAACTTCCCTTCCCCACACTGATGACCTATGACCTGTGGATCAGGCTTACTGTACAAGGAATAATGATGGGGGCCTGACTGATCATGACCTTATATGTTCCAAAAGCAGTAGTACCAGCAAGGGAAGGAAGCTGAGGGACAACAAATCAATTATTTCCCAAGAAGTCACAAAGAGCCAAGCCATGGCAGCAACTCCCTCTTTTTGGCAAAAGACTGTGGTGAAGAGTAGAAGGGAAAACCATATTTAAAGAGCAGGAGACTTAAGACCCCACTGACTCTCCAAATGAGATACAGCCTGTAGTTAGAAACTTACCCCAGCCAGTTTGGTCATGCACCCTTAGATCTTTTCAGGGGCCACCAAAGAAGGTTGAGATAGGGAGAATTTACTACCGTACTCCCACAACCTGGCTACAAGATTTTAATGGAAACAAATCTCAGTCCAAATTCCCTCGTACAGTCAGACATTTATTAGCAAATATTTATCAGCAAGAAAGCATAAAAAAGTTTATATGACTTACTCTGCGCCCTGGATAAAGCCCTTTTTGGTGGTCTGGATATGAGAAGCTCACCTGAAACAGACTTAGCAAGATTTCTGAGGCAGGATTCTATGCTTAGAGGGCACCGTGCAGTGCAAAGTCTTCCTAAACCAATGTGTGAACTGGGAACCAATTAGGGACTCAAACCATGAGTGTCAACCCTGAAAAGACTAGTACAAGCCTCTTATACCCTGTTCATAAAAGAGTGGGAGCCAGTCCCTATGTTCAAAATACATTTCATTTCATCTGTGAAAACTAGAGCCTATTTCTAACATCTAGGCTGCTAATGAACAACTACAAGACCTAGCAATGGAAGCCCAAATTTGGAACGAACATGCTAATTCATAAAGCACCCATGGTTAGTCTAAAGGATATGGAGCAGAAAGGCCCATAGAAGCTACTTCTCACATAATGCCATCATCACCACCAGGCTGTGCTTTCCTGCCAGCATCATGTATGACCCACGAAACTCAAAGCCTAACTCACCTGTGCACACCAAATGTCACAAGGGCTGTAAGTACGCTAAAGTAAATTACAGAGATCGTAACACCTGTTGAACACAAAGTTAGACCTTGGTGATGGAGAATGCACTACACCAGGGCTTAGGGCCCCTGGGTATGATTCTAGGGCTGCCATGTTGGACACACCTTCTCTCTGGATGTCATTTTCCTCATTCAGAAAATAAAGGGATTGACTTAGATCGAATGTCTCAGATTTGTTCTACAGAACCTGGGGGTTTTATGGAGGTGCTCCAGGAATTCTACAAACTTGTGATTCATACTTTTATACATAAGTTTAACTGTTTGTAATGTTTCCTTTAAAGAAAGAAAACCCTATGTACATGCAAGCACCCACCAAAATTGAACAGAGTAGAAACTAGTGCTACCAGAATAACCTGTTTTTATTCAGCTCTTAGAATAAAGTTTCTTTAACCATATCTGTAAATGATATATAAATACTATAATGTATGCATAAAATTAAAGAGGTAAGTTGTAGTTCAACATTTTTTTTAAATTTAGGTTTACGCATGTCAACTCACATAAAGTACGTGAGGAAGGACATGACTGCAGGACACATGTGATGCAGTCAGATGCCAAAAACGGCTTAAGGATGGATGCTCTTATCAGAGCATAACTGTCAGCTATGCAATAGAAAGTGAATGCTTAATACTTTGTGCTTATTGTAAGTTCTCATTAAAGTTTGACTTTTTAATTTAATCATAGAGTTACTGTAAGACTTGGGGTCTTTCTATCTAACTTTTTCTTCCCCAGGCCAAAATAAATTCCCCTAAAGCCAAAAATGAATATGCACCTCCAGTTAATAAAGTTTCAAAGACAATTTGTTGATGACTATGACGAATTGATGAGACTCAGGTTAAAAATGTCCAATTATGGTCAGCTGATTGCTCAGCTAGGGTTAATTTCAATCACAGCATGATCAAGGAAAGTGATGTCTCCCAAATTCCCTAAATACAGCTTGAAGACCATAAAGTGTGCTGGTACATTGCCCAAATCTTCAATGGATTTTATACAGTAAAATTTTGCAAAATAAGTTTGACTCCCAACAAACATCTAAGTAAATCTGAAATAAAACATGGTGAACGTTTAACATAGACTCTCAGATTTTTTTTAAACAGTAATTACACAATCAATTTGTAAGAAAATAGGCTAACATATTTAAACCTAACAATAAAAATGTGTTAACATTTGTATTCATATGCTGTCCTTGTGCATGCAGGTCAGGGAGAAACTATTAGAAAAAAGTTATTATATCCTGGATTCTTGACATCACCAACAGTAGGTCAACTAGAGTGTGTTCATGGTGACTGTGGGGACTTTAGTTAACTGCTTATATCCAGGATTTAGAATAGTGCCTGGTACATGTTAGGTGATCAATAAATATTTGTTGAATGAATAAATGAATGAGTGAGTGAGAAGGTTGATACAGAAATATACTTAGCTTTGTTACCAGAACTCAGAGAACAATTCAGATATGTGCAGTATACAAAGACTGAAATCTTTATGCTACAAATAAAGGAAAATATATATTTTTTTGTGCCTGCCTTCCTTCATTTTGGTTATTTTTGTATACTATGCTTATACAAATGAATGCAATGAAAATATATCACTAGTAAAATACTGAACACACACAGTAAGAAAAGAAATATTTAAATGTGTAGATCAGGGGATGAGCACACTATGGTTCATGGGCAAAATCTAGCCATGTCCATTAATTTATGTATTATTAATATTATGTATGTTTTGGGGAGCTACAATGACAGTTGAATATCTGCGACAGAGACAATATGGCCTACAAAACTGAAAATATTTACTATCTGGCCTTTTTACAAGAAAAGTTTGCCCACCCCTAATGTAGATCAGTTTTGATAAACCATCAATTAAGTTAGCAAAAAAATGTAATGACAGCTACACCCAAAAGTGGTTTTAAAATGGCAGGAAAACCAAAGGATTATCAGGTCTTATAAAAGCTATCGCCAAAATGGATGCAAGCAGCCATATCCTGTGAACCCAGAACCCACCACAAAGAATGCACCCTAAAGCCATGTTTAGTAACTCCATGTGAATTGCAAATTTTATTGACATAAGCTTTTATTGCAAATGTTTCAGAGTTACTTACAGTAATAAAAGCAGCCAATTCCAGAATTTACTTTGTTCATAACTGCATTTTTTTACCATCATTAGACAAGGCAAAAGTACAACATATTACAGCTAAGAAATCACTTTTTGGCTTTGTTTTGTTTTGTTTTGTTTTGTTTTCCTTAAAAAAGGTAAGCATCTTTGAGAAGTATCTTTCAACTATCACAAGAAGGCACCGGTTTGCATATATCAATGATTTTTTTCAGATTTATAGTTGCAAAATAAAATTAAAATACATTAAACAACACAAAACAAATGCATAAGGTAAAAACACCCATAGCAGACAGAAGTCGAAAGACATCCTCCCAGGATTCCCCTGGTTATTCAAACACCAGTCTAGGTGCTGCTGTGAAAAAACTTTGAAGATAAAATTGAGTTTACTCATCAGCTAACCTTAAAATAGCGAGCTTATCCTGGATTATCAAGGTGGGACAAATGTAATAACACAAGCCCTTTTTTAAATTAAATGTATTGTGATAGTATGGTTACTAAAGTTATATAATAAATTTCAGGTATACAATTTTATAATATACTATCTGTGTACTCTATTAGGCGCTCACCACCCCAAGTCTAGTCTCTTTCTATCACCCTATATTTCGGCCTGTTTGCCTTCTTCACACGAGCCCTTGAAAACAGAATAAGAAAGCTGAAGAAGTTGCAGAAGAAGGATAAATCAGGCAGTCAAAGCATAGAAAGGACTGAACTCACTGCTGCTGTGTGAAGATGGGGGCACGATGTAAAAGGAATGTGGTTAGCCTTAAGAAGCTGAGAGGCTCCTGGCTGACAGCCAGCAAGGAAACAGGATCTTCAGCCCCGCAGCCACAAAGAACTGAATTTTGCCAAAAACCTGAATGAGCTTGGAGCCTCCAGATAACAGCCCAGCTGACCAAGAACTTGATTTCGGCCCTGTGAGACCCATAGCAAAGAACCCAGTGAAGCTCACCTGAACTTCAGACCTACAGAACTGTGAGATAATACTTTTTTTTTTGGTAATTTTTTTGTTAATTTGTTACAGATACAATAGAAAACTAATGCAACATCTTGAAACCCTCACCTGAGTCAAGAAATAGAGCTTTGCCAGCCACTCAGATGTTCCTCCATGTGGCCCAATCTAAACCGAGCCATCTCTTTCCTCACAAACAAAGCCCTGTGTTGCCTTTACTATAATTGCTTCTTTGCATTTTATACTCATTGCTAACATGATGTGCCCCAGACAATATACATAGTTTAGACTTACCCAATTTTTTAAAAACTCAACGTGTGTTAAGTCACTTTGAACCTACAGAGCCCTCTGCATTCCCTTCTTTCAGTGCATCTGTGGAAAAGCACAGGCTATTTAACCTGCAGTTTCCCTCAACCTGGATTCTGTTGACTGCGTATTCACAGTGCGGTTCACCAAGTTTCTCTGCCCTCTCTACTTCCTGCAAGTTGGCAGCTGGGTCCGAGGCCTTGATCAATCTCAGATTTGATCCCTTTGGTAAGACTATAGGTGCTGGTGTATTCTTTCATCAGGAGGCACATCATGTCTGCTTTTCTCTCTTGTGACATTAACAGCTCAGTGTCTATCTAAATCTGTATTTCACGTGTGTTGCAAAATGGTGACGTTATAATTCTATCCATTGTTTATTTAAATGTATTCATTGGAATACTATTCTTTATAAAGAGTAGCTTCTCATCTACTATTTCTTACCCAGTGGGACAATTCATGTGGGAAAGACGGAATAAATGCTTGGTTCTTTCCCTGTGTATTAAAAACAAAAAAAAAAACCTCAGTTTTCAAGACAATGAATTGATCTTATCATCTTCCAAAAATGGCTGATTAATTTATTAATGATGGATTTAAGGATTTAAATATATATGATGGCATCCACTTTATAAAAGCTCAAATTGTGCCATCTTTGGCCAGTGAGTTGGCCTTTCAAGTTGGCTCCTGGTGGTCTCTGGCCCTGGTGGTCTCTCACAGTTTCCTTGAAATTTGGCTAACAAGTTGCCTTATGCTAATTCCGTGCATATCCTGACCTAAAACCTGGAATCAGCCATTTCTTCAAGAAGACCTGCATTCCTATAGTGGAAACAGTATTTCAACACCATAATTCAGATGCTAAGATTAAGGATATTTTAAAAAATTGGAAAAAGCTCAACTTGGCAATATACAGTTAGTGATGTTATTATGATTCAACAGCAGATTTAGTGACAACAATGATGTTAGAATATGAAGCTTGGACCCAACATGCAAAACAAATACAGTTGGCTCTTTTGAAATAACCTGTGACTACCTGACAACACTGGAGATAGCTGAGATATATTTAATGATTTCGTTGAACATTTTGTACTTTCAGAAAATACTATGTATTTTCACAGATGAAGTATTAAAGTGGTTGAAAGATCATTTATTGACTCTTTCCAAATTTCAAATTCTATCATATTGGGATCCAGAGAGTTGCTAATTATTACTCATAATGTGACTTAAAAACAAATTTCCTATTGTCTGTTTTCAAACTTTCCAAGTGGTTTATTCAAAGAATATAGTCTACTGGTTAAGTATACAACTTTAAGAGCCAAAGTCATAGTCATTGGCTAAACCCACTTTTAACTAAAATACTGTGTTACTCATGTTATTCACAGTATAACCTGACCCTTAAGATTCTTTTCAAACCTGAAATTCTATGACTCCATAAATATTATAAATTCATTTCAGCAAACATTTGTTGAAACGTTAATATTCCAGGTACTTACTAGCTATTAGTAGAGTGGAAGGAAAGACATAAAATTAAAAATAAAGCAATGTATTATAATTTTAATGTACAGAAACATTTAAAATAAATATGAGATGTACACAATTATTAAAAACTCTATCATATATATATATATATATATATATATATATATATATACCATATATACTTTAATATAGGTAAGGTAAAAATTGTAGAATATAGAACAGTATGCATATTTTGATACAAAATGTACTTTTTTTAAAATAAAAGTATTATAAAAGTAAGCAGAGAATTCTAAAACAAGATGAATATTATTAGTATGTTTTTATGTATTTTAAATATGTTAATGTAGAAATTCTTTAATAAATTTTTTAAATGTTAATATTTTTAAATTTAGTAAAATCTGTTTAAATATATAGCATGTTCCCCACAAATATTTGTACATGACTATTTATGGCAGCATAATTCATAACAGCCTAAAAGTTCAAACAAATTAAATATCTATCAACTAATGAATGGATGAACAAAATGTGGTATAGCCATACAATGGAATATTATTCTATAATATAAAGCAATACAGATATATACTATACATAATGAACTTTGAAAATATTATGCTAAGTGAAAGAAGACAGTCACAAAAGGCCACAATTTATATAAACATATATATATCGTGTGTGTGTGTGTGTTTGTGTGTGTGTGTGTGTGTGAAATATACGAAATGTCCAGAATAGGCAGATCCACAGAGGCACAAGTAGATTAGTGGTTGCCAGGGACTGGAGAGAAAGAGGAATGGGAAGTGACTGCTAATGGGCAGTGGGTACCTTTGTGAGGTGATAAAAACAGTCTGGAATTAGATCGGTGTCATGATTGCATAACTTGGTGCAAATACAAAAAACCCTTGAAATGTACACTTTAAAGAGGGAGAGATTTTATGGTGGCGAATTATATCTCCATTGAAAATGAAAAAATATGCATAACATGAAGCGTAACATAATTCATTTAACAAATATGTTGTTCATATACAGATCTATACAAATGAGAAGGTGGGAGTAACCAGGGAAGTCTTTACAAAGAAGGTGGCATTTGTGAGGGGTCTTAGGCATAGAAACATGTCAACATCTGCCCAAATTTTAGCAAGCATGACAAATTATTACAGCTAGTGCTATCATAACAATTGGGACTTGGCTAACAGGATTGGTGACATTTTTAACCTAACAAAGACTCACTTTTAAGCCAGATCACCTGGAGACTAAAAAAACAATTCTGCCAAATATCAGGTATTAATAAGTCCACCAAAGAATGAGGAAGTTTGTAGATTGTACATTTATTTCTTCACCCAAATCTCTGTTTCTTCTTCAACATTTCCATCACTGCAGCAGTAATGTTAAAATGATACCCATCAGGCGTGCCACAGCCTGCCAATTTTTATCTTTTGAAATCACACCATTTTGTATTAGCAGAACGTGCAGAAAAGCATGCTTCCATCTTTATCATGTTAAACACAGTGAGCCCTCAGCAGTCCAGCTGATTTACATAATGTAACTTGCCTTGAGCGTGGCAGTTACATGTTTGCAATCTCAGTCATCTAAGATGCACCTCTATCAATCACGTTTTATAAGCTGTCAGAAAGAATGATGAAAAACTCTAATTTTGTCTGTTTTAACCAGTGTTTAGCTGAATTAAAATTCAACATGGATTTTCCACTTCTTTATTCATTCAATCAACGGAGAACTGTTTTTCAAAATATGTTCAGGAAATGTGCCCATTTAGAGATTTACTTACAAATCTAGTGGATGGTGTAAACAAAGCACTGAATCATTACTAAATACGTCTACTCAGCTATCAAGCTATCACGATGTAACTACAAAGGCACTTCCACAGGTAGATTTTCAAAGAAGGGGTGCCTCCTTGTAACCATTGTCCTGGTCAACAATTTATTGGGCAATTTCATTCCTTAAGAACATTAGATAGTTATACCCGGTAACAGTCTGCAGGTCATTTTCTATTTTCTTTCCATCTGTTTAGTGGTTAATGTACATCCTTGCCTTGATTGAAGTCTGTTCAACATACAGAATTTATTTACTCTTACCTAATTTGCAGAATGTCTAATATGTCTATATGCCATTATCCTATTTAACTAACATATACATCATCTTTGAATGCTCTAAGTACTGTAAAAAAACAAAAAAAAACAAATGGAAGGCACAGGAAACATTTTAGGATAGCACTAAGAAGTCATCAACAAAACAAGCTCTTCTTAAAATTCTCCAAAGGCTGCATTCATCGTTTCTGGTTAAAGTCCTAAGCCCTTAGCATGGCACACACCAGCCATCATCAGGCCTCTGCCTAGCTTTCCTGCCCTCTCTCTTGCTGCTTTGCTTGACACACTCCAGATTGTACTTGTACTTGCATTTCCCAAATCTTTTATCTCGTTTCTCTACATTTATTTTTCATGGTTTCCTTTCTCTGCTGGGACATCTACCTCTTCCTGGTTCTCTGAGTGATTCCTACTTCTTCAGGATTCGACATTGAACTTTCTCTTCCTGTCTAGTTAGGCTGTGTCAGCAATGAAAGCCGTGATCTTTTATCTTATTTTTTCTTGTGTACAAGATACTGCCTAACTCATAGTTAGTTCACATATATTTTTCTAAGTAAATGAATAATGAACTAACAAACATCTATGTGGCAGCACATCTAGTTTTAGCAGGAGCTTGGGTTCTGGAGACAGTGAGCTCAACTACTTATAGCTGTGTGCTGTCAGAACAGGCTTCCTAACCAGCCTCTGACTCAATTTTCTCATTTATAACCTCAAAATGATTGCCTTGTAGGTTTAAATATGTTAAAATGATAAATTGCTTAAAATCATGCTGAGCACAATATAAATAATTCATATGTTTTAGTTTTCATTGATATCATAATTACTAGTATTATAGGGTACATGCCAGAAATATAGAGATTTGGTTTCATCTCCTCAAGGGACTTAAAACTCTTAAAAAGAAAAAAAGAGAGAAAAAGAAAAAAGGAAATGAGGGATGATTACAAAAATATTGTAACTAATACAAGAAACAAATCAAAAGCTGTAAATAGGATCCAAAACCTGCAAGCTCAAAAGAGCTAATATTGAACTATTTCAAAGTTAATGGAAACCAGTTATTTCCACTCTATCTTCTAATGACTACTTGAGCAAAAATATTTTTACTTATAGATGTGTCAGAAATAGACCAATTTTTTGAGGAAAAAAAAATAATAAAACACGTGCACTGAATCTTGAATACCTACCCCAAGCAAACCCTAGCACTTGGGTGGAGAATGAGAGCCCACGCCCAAATCTTATCAGAAGTCACATTATCCCATGGTTTTGCTGTATTCTTTAGAAAATCAACCAAAATATAAGCATCCTAGTGAAATTTTCACCTCTGAATTTCATCTCTTAATATTATGCGTATATTTTAACCCATACATTGCTCAAAACATTGTTGGAATTTTTGGGGAGGAATGGTCTTCAGCACCACTTCATAAACCACAAAAGAAAATCTAGATTATAGCTTTTCGTTAAAATTCTATTTTTAATAAATAATATATGATCCTTTCTAGTCACTTGAATGGACTACATGGAAAGTTAAAGCCTGACTAATTAGCAGATGCCTACTACCACAAGGGCTATAAGTACTTTAAAGTAAATTACATAGATTGACTACAAATGCATCCTAGCCGTTTCCAAATTTCAAACAACCACCAAAGGATTGAAACTATTCAAGTTGGGTTCATACGCTATTGAACAATGTTGGAGAAGCTGAAAAAAATCATCAAAGCGATATGTTATTCAGAGATTAAAAATTCAAATAAGATTATTTTAGGGAAAAACATTCTCATTACTTTGCCGTCAGCCTGTTTGTATGTGTGTCTCTGTGTGTATATATATGAGGAGATATTAACAAGGATTAGAGAGCACGTGGAAGTATGTTTTCAAATAATTTGCTGCTCCTCCATACCATTCCTTGCTACTTGCTCTATCCCTGCTGCTTCCCTCCTTGCAGAAGGATTATACTACTCACTCCATCAATGTCAGGCCGATCCATGTGACTTGCAGTGGCTGATGAAATGTGAGTGTAAATGGGCCACCTCAGAACAAAACCATTAAGAGTCAAAAAGAGTAAGTCTACCATTGGTCTATGCTCTCTGCTCCTTCAGAGTGGAACAGAGCTATAACCAAACACATCCAATACGTTACACAAGTGAGAAATACATCTTAGTCTCTGCAAGCCTCTGACGTTTTAGGGTTGTTTGTTACTGTGTCATAATTTGGCCTAAACTGGCATTTTTAAGGAGAAAAAAGGAACTAAAGTGAATATATAATTTGAAAGCTATGCTACACTTTTATTGTAGCTTTAATATTTGGAATTCATACCATTCCCCTCCCTCTGAGCCCCAGGAAACAATTATTCTTATTAGTTATACTGTACATTATAATGCTGTACATACTGTGCACTATGTTTACTACAATGCATATATACTGCACACACAAAAATTATTGGAGGTGGACTATTCACTAATACGCTCACTGAATGAGAACATAACCGGAAGCAGATGACATGTCATAACTGTCATAAACTGATGCTATGGGGAATGGAAGGTAAAAACAAACACCCAGCTATATAAGCATCAGTGATGTTATTGTGCTATGAAGCATTTGCTCTCTAAATGGAAGAGTGAATCAGCAGGTCCCAGGTAAACTGAACTCAGGAAAGTAGAGTTATGCACACATAGTGTGCTTACTCTAGTGCTAGAAAGGTTCTTTCAAAAACAATTTCTCAAAGTTGAAAGAAACTTAGGAAGTCAAAGTCATTGGGTGTTTACCACAGAGAACCCTAAAACACAGTAAAACAAAAACAGATTATGATGGCTGAGTAAATACTGCACGTGACTCTATAATTACATTAAGAGAAAAAAAAAACTAAATACACTGAAATTGTCCAAGAAAGATTCTGAAGGTAGTAAACTGGGCCAAAATTTACAGCATAGTGAATCATCCTGCTGAGTTTGAATATTTTTCAGGAGCATTAAAATGGACCAAACAAAAATAAGAAAAGATAAACATGTTGCTGTTTTTTTAAGTACCACTAACGTTTTGAGGTTTGACAGAGGTAAAAATAAAATGGCATACACTGAGCTTTAGTCCTGTTTCAGGTTTTCTCAAACTTAGCAGAAATTTGTTTACCAATAATATATAATCAACAAAAAGATAGTCAACAGCAAGCATGTAAGTTCTTCGTGAAATGTATTTAAGGAAAAAGTTTTCAAGCACAAACGTGCCCACACTCTTTTCAAGTTTGAGATTGCTAACACTGCAGAGACAGATGGTTCAGATAGGGCTTGTCATGCCCAGTGAGAAGGGAACTGTAAACACTCGGTCCCTGTGCCAAAGATGCTCACTCACATTCATGTCATAGAGTTTTACTGGTAAATCCCTAAAATGCTGACCATGTTCTCCACAATACTTAGATTTATTCAATACAATTTAATAGGCTTATGCCAATTTGCATTCCCCCAAAACATCTAAATGCTAAATAAACCAGCAGCTGATCTTTTCGGCAAAAAAGGAGTGCCCGCAGCTGCAGGCCACTGAAGTAAGCGAGCCTTAGTAAGGTATCAAGGACCGAAGGTTGTTGCTCTGTGTCTACATCTTTTTCCTCTTCCCAAATGGTGAGCCCTTTCCCATCTTCTCCCCCTGGGGGCCCAGTGTCACCTCCACCATATAGCTTTCCCTGAACTCTTCCACTCACCCCATTCCCAACTTTGTTCTCAGAATTGTACCTCTGTTGCAACTGTCCTCAATACAATCTATAGTATTCAAAGTATTGGTTATATTTAGCTTTCTCAAAAATTAAAAGGGGTGGGGGGGACAGCCCTGAAGAATCTCTGACTAGATAGAGGGAGTGCTTAAGAAAGGAGGGAAAGGGACGGCCGAGTGGTCCGTTGGTTAAGAGTTGGCTTGGGACACCAGCTCTGAGCAGCAGGACCCTGGTTTGGATCCCACATGAGGGCCAGTGACGCTGCACCCTCTACAGCTCAGATGGTGAACAACAGGTCAACCTGGAGCTGGGCTGCTGTGAGTGGCTGACAATGGTGTAGGCTGCAGTGGGGCTGGCCGGCAGTTGGCATGAGCTTTCGTGAACTGCCGTGAACTGCAGGGAGCAACCATCCAATGGCTGGCAAGCGACTGCCTCACCTGGGAAGAGTGCAATGATGATACCAACATGGACCAGTGAAGTGACGTCCTCCACAACTAGACAGAAGAACAAAAGGACAGCAACTTGTCTGTTCCCCTTCCCCAATTCCCCAATAAAATCTTTAAAAAGAAAGAAAGAAAAGAAAGAAAGAAAGAAAGAAAGAAAGAAAGAAAGAAAGAAAGAAAGAAAGAAAGAAAGAAAGAAAGAAAGAAAGAAAGAAAGAAGTGGGGAAAAGGTGAAGGCACTAAGAAGTACAAATTGGATATTACAAAATAGTCATGGAGATGTAAAGTGCAGCATAGGGAATAATAGTCAACACTATTATAACTATGAATAGTGTTAGACTTAACCTGGAGAATCACTTTGTAAGTTATATAAATGTCTAATGACTATGCTGTACACATGAAACTGATATACACTCTTGAATGTCAGCTGTAACTGAAAAAAAAACTTTTTAAAAGGAAAATAAGCATTATTATCCTCGTTTTCTAGGTTAAGACTCAGGGCAAGAATAAATCCCACCTCACTGAGCATCAGTGTGCCAGGTGCCATATTGGATGTCTTGCTTCCTTTTTCTAAAGCGGCCTTTACAGTAATGCTCAAGGTAGGTGTGATTAACACCATGATACAGAAGAAACCCATGTGAGGAATTATTAAATACAGTAGTTGCCCCCACCCATTATCCACAGTTTCACGTTCCATTGTTTCAGTTACTTGCAGCCAACCGAGGTCCAAAAATATTAAATGGACAATTCCAGAAATAAACAATTCACAACGTTTAAATTGTATGTCATTCTGAGTGATGTGATGAAATCTCACGCTGTCCTGCTCTGTTGTGCATGGGATGTGAATCATCCCTTTGCCCAGCGTCTCCACACTGTACAGGTTCCCTGCCTATTCGTCACTTAGTAGCCCTCAGTTATCATGTCGACTGTCGCAGTATCCCGGTGCTTGTGTTCAAGTCACCCTTATTTTACTAATAATGGCCCCAAAGTGCAAGAGTGGTGATGCTGGCAATAGGGATGTGCCAAAGAGAAGCCTTAAAGTACTTCCTTTAAAGCAAAAGCTGAGTACAGTACAATAAGCTGTTTCGAGAGAGAGAGACCACATTCACATAATTTTTATTAGAGTATATTGTTATAATTGTGCTATTTTATTATTAGTTATTGTTGTTAACCTCTTACTTTCCTAATTTATAAATTAAACTTTATCATAGGTATGTAAGTATAGAAAAAAATCATAGTAATAGAGTTTGGTACTATCCACGGCTTCAGGCATCCACTGTGGTTCTTGGAACATATCCGTGGCAGATAACGGGGACTACTGTACCTTGCTCTCATCCTTCCTTTTTTTTTTTTTTTCAAAGGAGGGCACAGCTCAAAGTGGACCATGCAGAGATTGAACCGGCAACCTTGTTGTTCAGAGCACACGCTCTAACCAACTGAGCCACCCGGCCACCTAACTTTGCTCATCCTTTAGCTGAGAATGGAGAAAGGCCAAACCCAGGCCTCCTGACTCCAGTCCAGTGCTCTCCATAGGCCCAAGAAAAGGCAACCCTTCCCTGTGGCAACTCCCACTGCACTTCACTTCTTACCTTCTCCACCCCTGCATTTTATCAGCATCCCCCGGTACAGGAAAGAACATGTTTTTTATGGAAGTACATTCACCCTGTGTAAAATGTATTGGATGCTCTGATTCAGAGTTAGTTACAGAGAAAAAAAAAAGGTCATAGTATAATAACATTATATTTAATGAGGTGTTACATTTTTTCCGTCCTTCTCGTAGGTCAGAACACCAGCATTTTAACCCATTTTATGTGTTTGCAGTTTATTTGATCGTGGTAAATGCTAATTGATATTGTGTACGTAGGAAACAGTGCCTGTCAACGTCACCTTACAGTGAAAATAGTCTAAAGTGTTATTTGGGACTTTAAGGGACAAAAGAGATAAAACCCTCAACATACAAACTTCAGCTGGGAGGATCGAGTCCATGGATGCTTCTCGTGCTTGGAAATTATCTAAATTAGCTGAACCTTCCTAGACTCGTACAAGAGCTCCGGGGCTAGTTTAAAATGCTGACTTTCTAGCTGCGGAGTAGAGTTCAGACCTCATAGAAACCTCGTTTCCTTCCCACTCTGGTTTCCTTTCAGCTGTACAAATTCGTAACCCCTGCAATTAAACCTCCTCATACTCATGAGGCATTTTTCTGAGTGCCCTGAGATGTCAAATAAAATGTGCAGCTGGTTAAAGGTTTGCTTCCCTCGTCTCCTGATAGAAATTTATATCGGATCTGGGACACCACCTGGGAAAGAGGCAAGGGATGAGGATGGTAGCTCTAAACTCCTTGCTGAGGAATTTTACTAGATGTTATGTTCCTTTGACCGTGATTTTCATCATGTTCTAGGAGGTTCTGGCAAATGATTACTCCCTTTCCGCTAGGTTTATGAAATGCAGGTAGGGGAGAGTTTGTCTCACAAAATCAGATTCTTTCAGATAAGCCTCATTTCCCTCCCCCCTGACTTCCAGCTGTCATCTCCTAGGAAAACTGTTGGCCCTAAGATGGAGTAAAATTACTCTTCAGAAATGTACGGCCCATCGTGTAAAACAAATGATTTATTTTACATAAAAATCAGTGACAAAGGGTACATAGTTTCAAAATAAAATGCTGAATGTGGACATAACTGAGATTGTCCTGGTCCCAGTAAGTGTGTGTGTGGGGTGGGAGCATGTAAAAAGGCAGCAAGCACTGATGTTCACAGTTCGGCAAGCTTCTTGGCGGGCTCCTCACCGCTCCGGCATTTCTCACTTTACACGCAGCCTGATGCCTCGTTCCCTTTCCCTGCTGCTATCATTTGTACATTCTGGTCTTTCCTCTAGGCACTTTGGCCCTAAGTCAACGGAATTGCGTAAGGGTGAGGAGACAGAAACTGCTCTCCTCTCTCCCAGCAGCTTAGTAAATTTTTGGTTTTTTTCTTTTTCCCTGTTCCACCTTTGCCCTACCATGGCCATATTATTTGACGAAGGCTTTAAAAATTAACAAAAACTTTGTTCACGTTTCTTTGGACCTATTCTCTTCTGTAAACTAAAATTTGTAAATACTTAGATCTTAACACAATACATTTGTTCATTGATTTAATTTTTAAAACCTTTCTTCAGGGTTTCTCTTCCCTTCCCCCACCAAAATAAAAGGCTTTTAGGATGATTGCCCCGGGAAGATGCCTTCCTACCTCACTCACTGCTAATCCCAAAGCCTTAAACATGGGTTCCAATGGGGTCCTCACAAAAGAAATAGAAAAGCAACATGTTCCTCCTTTGACCCCCCTATCTTATTATTTGGTCAACTGATTGAGATGGCATAAGCCCAAAAATAGTGCACGTGAAGACGAAATGAAGAGCTGGGAACTGGATTATCAGTTTTAATCCAGCTGTGTTCATTTTCTACCATAACAAGTTAACATATATTTAAAAGTATAAGGCGACCCACATTTATTATTTTGCACTTCTTAAATTAGAAGTCCAATAAGGGTTCCACTAGGATAAAAGATGTCTGCAGGGCTGCATTCCTTTCCAGAGGCTCTGGGGGTGAATCCCTTTCTTTGTCTTTTCCAGCTTCTAGAGACCACCCACATGCCACTCCCTGTGGTCCGTTCCTCCATCTTCAAAGCCAGTGATGTTGCATCTCTGATCATTTTTCTGTAGTCGCCTCTCCCTTTCTCTGAGAACAGCTAGGAAAGTTTCTCTGCTTTTGAGAATCCATGTGATTAGCTTAGGCCCACTTGGATAATCCGAGATAATTTCCCCATCTCCAAATCCTTACTGTCACATCTACAAAGCCCTTTTTGCCTTGTAAGGTAACGCACAGGTTCTGGGGGATTAGAACGTAGACATGTTCGGAAGGCCACTATTCTGCTTACCACATCAGCTATCAGTGCTGCATTCCCTGCGGACAGAGTCATAGCCTAGTTGTTTTACGTTGCGGTAAATCTAACTTTTCATAAGAAGTCTCACATCTGTCTCTAAATCCCATCTGTTTTCATGTAGAAGAGTTGCTTGGTGCGTTGTTTATTTTTTCTTTTTTTTTTGAGCATTCAAAACCAATTGGTTACAACTACAATAGCATTCAATCTGTTGCACAATGTTATTTTGGGGTTTTTTTTCCATTTGAAAGATCATCTAAAGGCTCCACAGTATCTGGTTGTATTTCCTGAGAAATGGCTGGTCCTTATTAGGCCTCAGTCAAACGTTCCTTGTGTCTTACTTAACATGTACGTAGAGGAGAGATGCATGTAAAATACGGCCGTGAGATGGCTCCACTGGTGTCAATTTTACTCATAGTGGGAGCATGATAACTTAACTAGGTTCATAAACTTTCTTTTCTTACATTGTTCAATTCTCTCTAAAGCATGATGGCTTCTTTCCTACTCATCTTTGAAAGCACAAAATTTCCCAAAATTTTTAAGAATTAGATGACTTTCCCAGACTTTACACTTTTTTTTCCTCTTCATGGGCATGACCATCACAGAAAAAGAAAACCCATACTTTCAAAATAATTACCTCAGTTTATAAAATTAGTCTTTGGAGGCTAAATACTGAACTTTAGGTACTCACTCTGAACCACAAAGAGGTAAAATTGACATGTACCACACTGTTACTACCGTATTTTCTTGCTGTTATGTGACCTTTATTTTACCTTGGGACTGTAAGCCAGTAGGAAACTGCTTTATGCTTGAAAATAAATATAAATGCCCTAGCGACTGAAAGAACTATAACAGGACCTTTGAAGAAGTAAATAATCATGTGCACAAAAAATGTGGAAATGATATTTGGATTCTCCAAAGTCCAACAGTTTCCAAATTTTTTGGCTTCTGCATCCCTTAACACTCTCAAAAATCACTGAGGATGCCAAAGGGGTTTTGTTCATATGGATTACATCAGCTGATAATTCCGATATTAGAAATTTAAGAATTTTTAAAAATATTTATTTATTCATTTTAAATAACAATAATAACTCCATTAAATGTTAACATAAGTAATATTTTTATTAGAAATAACTATATTTTTCCAAAAAAAATTAATGAGAAGAGTAACATAGTTTTACATTTTTGCAAATCTCTATTGTACAGCACAACAGAAAGCCGCTGGGCTCTTATACCTGCTGCTGCATTCAATCTGTTGCAATCTGTTGCTTTGCTTAAAATATGCAAAGAAATTTCAGCCTCACACAGATATGTCATTTGGAATGGGGGGGAGCATTTTAATAACCTTTTCAGATAATTGTGCATATTCTTCTTTGATACTACACCAAAACCCAAAAAGTGGTCTTTCTTGAAGGGTAGTTGCAATGAACATTTTAGACTGTGCACACTCATGAAAGAGTGCAAACAAAAAGATAAATAATATCATAACATTATTATGAAAATAGTTTTGACCTCACAGACCCTCTGAATTTATTTCAGGTATTCCTGGAGTTCCCAACCACCCTATAAAGCCCATTCCTATCATCTAGTAGCTGTTTGATAAGCAAACCCAAGATTTTATTGTGTGAACCTTTCTTAAATCAAAATAAGTCACAACAGAGTGAAAGAGAATCACTCTCTTGTAAATAAAATTTGCAACCTACATTTAATCAATTCTCTCTTCTCAAAGAAATGTTCTACCAAATAATATGAAATGTATGTGTGGATAAAGAGATCTTTTGAAAATCAAATTTACATTTACTGGCTCCTTCTCCTATAAGTGTTTGGTCTCCTTCTGAAAGGGTACAATTTTTACCCATTATGTTTTCCATGTTTATGTAGGCAATGACTATAATTTATCTTAGAATTTCCATCAGATTGTTCCTAGTTATGAGCCCCAACATTGATCATAATCTCCAGCATATGGAGAAAAATAGCAAATAATCTTTCATGTGGGTACAGTTTAGGTAGGTACAACAATTAGTTTAAGCCATATCTCCAGAAAGATATTTGCAACAGTTCTCACCATCGGTTATGACCAAAGAAAATGAAGGTAGGGATCATTATGGTGTGATTTTTTAAAGATATTGGTCCCTTGGAAAGCTTTAATAACAAAATTAACAAAAAAAGACGTTAAATCATACAAATCTGTCATTCCTCATGTGAAAGTGACTCATACACCTGGAAGACTATGACTAATTTTGACTGCCAAATCTCAAAGAAAACATAGCAGAACTTGAGGATGTCCAAGGATTTTATCGGAAATGCTTCAGAGAATGGAGGCCTTTCTCAAGAGATTAAAAGAAGGAAAGAGGGTTAAAAGAGTGATTGAAGCCTTTGAAATCATGAAAGGTCGAGACAGCGAATAGAGGTATTAACCAAATCTAAGAATTCTCAAACTGCCTTAATTTGTGGAACTCGTGAGTGGCACAATTATAAATATACATAGGTTTCTGGAAGAGTCACAATGTAGGATGGAACTTTGGGATGCAATTATCTAATGTCTTGGGGTGGCTGTTATAAAGGACAATCATGCTTGCCATTAATAAAGTTCCCCTTGGTACTGTCAGATGAAATGCTGGCAGTGCCAAAAAAATGTATACAAGTAGACACTTTGGCCAACGTTGCTCAACCAGTAGTTCGCTGTAATTAGAAGTGTCTGGACGCTGATGGAAACCACTTTGAGCACTTCTTGTAATTGCAGAAGTCAAATATGACTTGTATTCATCGTTTGTTATTGGTATATATTGAGTAATACAATTTTAATGCAGTTTTCGCTCTTAAAATGTGTGTACATTTTTTGGCACCCTCTGTATTTTTCTATACCTGCATCTATATAAATACAAAAATGATTTTATTTGGATCCCTTGCCTTTCCCAATCTTCTGCCCTATGAAAAGGGTGCTAACGTTCCTTAGTCTGTCTTCCTCTTTTCTGCCCTACAAGGAGCTCTCACTTTTGCCAGGTTGGTTCATTAGGGCTTTTTTTAGGTAGAATCAGGCAGGTAGCTGGGAGAAAAGCCTAGGAAATTGGAGGGCTGAGGACAGGGGAGAGTTTTCCTAGGTGAAGGACATTTGAAAGATAAAGGCTCAGGTACACCTGCAGAGAATATGTCCAGTGGATGAGAGGGAAATGGGAAAAGGAATTTTAAAAAGTATTGCTTTTGAGAGATGTAAAGCATTTAAGTTACTTTGAAGCTAATTTTGGTTTTGGTGCTGTGTTCTTTTGACCACAATATACCCCAGACTAACCACACCAGTCAAGACTTTACAAACATTCCCCACTTGGGCTCATCTGATAACGCCCTTTGGGATTCCTAGTTAAAACACCTAGAATTCTTAGTTAATATTTCTGCTGGACCATATGACACTTGTCAGAATAAAGCGGTTAAGTTGAACTGCTTGGAGGACCTCAGAAGTTAGGTAATTGGAGCATAAGGAAGAATCTGTCATCAGGTGACTTTCACTAAGTTAATTACAGATAAAACCACCATGAAGTATTTAGAAGCAGAGGTTAAAATTTCACTCAATTGGACTTTGTATAATAATGAATTAAACTACTGGAGTTTATTAGCATTCTGATGAGAATAGGATTTGGAAACAGAAAAGCCAACCAATGAGTGGTTTGATTCTATTCTTGAAAGTGAAATAATAGAAGCACACCAGCCCTTCACCTCCCTTTGATTTGAAAACACTATTTGTGATAGGAACTGTGAGATGAATAAGAGGATCTTATATGTCCTTTCTCAGGTGAAGAAATCTTCTCCAGATGTGTGTGGACAACAAATCACCTAAATGCTTTATAAGGCAGGTACTGTGACAGCAGTTCAGAACCAATTTATTTCTTGAAAAATTAACATAGTCCACAAATCCAGAAATCACATCCCCTTAAAAAGCAGCCAGCACTGGGGAGGGGGAATAGGCGTAGGAGTGAAGAGCCCATGCAACAGAAAGAATCAGAGGACAGTGCGTGCTATGAACATGGAAAAAGGAATGAGAAGAACCAGTTTTCTCATTCCTCTGTTGGGAAAGAATCAAATAGGCCCGCTTCGAGACGTATACTTAATGTAAAATACACTTGTTATTTTTTAAGGCTTTGTGTAACATTCCTAAACTAAGGACCCAGCCAAAATCCAAGTTCTTTATTAAACTAGGCCTTGCATTACATTGTTTGTGAGAAAGTTTTCCTGTTTTTAACTATGTGGTTAATGCCTCCCATATTCCATGATAAGGTTTTATAGCCCCTTCTTTCTGCTGGTGGCACTTACACACTAAAAACAGCCAGACGCCAGAGGCTTGTTATTTTTCACTTTCCTTACAACCACTATAAATTCTAGACCCCGATTTTTAATATGTTCGCTGTTAAAAATATATTAGCTAAAAACTCTACCTATGTTTAATAAGAAACTCAGGTCCCTACCACACTTCCCTCTTTTTCTTCTCAAATACCACATCCTCTTAATTGTTTCAGAGGAGGAGAGAGAAGTTCTCATTACTGTTTATGACCTAGAAATAAGAACATACTTTATGTATATACGGAAGGCATTGCAGACGCCATCAGTGCCTTCAGCACTCATTATTCCCTATTTATCAACGACTTTCCACTGCAAATATCTGCAACTCTGTATGAGGGGCTTTCTGGCTGTGGAGTGAGTTTGGCCCAGGAGCAGAGCAGGCCAGGCCAGGCCAGGCCGGAAGTGCTAGGGAACCCAAGCCCCCGGGAGAACCCCTCAACCATTACCTGCTGACATTAGGGGGGGAAATTTCCAGCATCCTGGCCTTCAGATGCAACAATCCTGACATGCTCTACA
>NW_017731583.1:883151-884048 GCF_001890085.2 Hipposideros armiger
GCTGCCTGCTCAGTAAAGCTCTTGTGCTCTGCCTCCCTTCCCTGCCTCTCTGCCCCACTTGCTCGGTGGCACCTCCTGGGATTCCCTCCACATTGAGATTTCTTACACTCTGAGTCTTATCCCAGCATCTCCTTCCAGAGGAGCCCAGCTTAAATCAGAAGGTATGCAGAGCAGTGCTTACTGATAGAGAGCAAGAATCATCAGAAAAGTTTTAGAATCTATGGATCTAAAGGAGGAGACGGATAGGAACAACTTCACTTTATTTATTTATTTATTTATTTATTTATTTATTTATTTATTTATTTATTTATTTATGTTTAATTTCCAATTGCTAAGAATTGGAACTTCTTAGCCTTGGGTTTTAGGGTTAGCCTTATTTTTACCTTTTTTTTTTTCAATTACAGTTGACATACAATATTATATTACTTTCAGGTGTACAACACAGTGATTAGACATTTATATAACTTAGAAAGTGATCACCACAGTACATCCAGTATCCACCTGACACCATACACAGGCATTACAATATTATTGACCATATTCTCTGTGCTGTACTTTACATCCCTGTAACTGCTTTTACAACTGGCTGTTTGTACTTCTTAATCCCTTCACCCATCCCCCCAACCCCACTCCCATCTGACAACCATCAATTTGTTCTCTGTATCTAGGTGTTGAAACAACTTCACTTTAATTCCGCTCTGTCTATGGTATAAACTTACACCAGAACAAGGCCGTTAAGAAACAATTTGACAGGTACCCAGGAAAGCTTCAGAGAGGAGGTGATGTTCCAAACAGGCCTCGATGGATGAACACAGGTTCATCTGGGGCAGGACTGTGTAGAGGACATCCAAGGGAAAGGGTCCAACAGGGTCAAAACCAAGGAAACACGGAACCCTT
>NW_017731583.1:885361-898485 GCF_001890085.2 Hipposideros armiger
TATATAATAATATATATAATGTAATATATTGTAATAATGTATAATATATTGTAAATAATTGTAAATATAAATATAAATAATATAAATATATATATCCTTTCTCGGGTCCCTTTCTTTGACCTATTTAACTCCCAATCCTCCTGTATATCTCAGCCCAACTTAACTTTATAAGGGAGCCTTCTCTGGCCTCCAGATCTGGCCAGGTCTCTCTGTTTCATGTTCTCCTGATATTCTGCTTTTTTCCTTCTCCATCTGCCGTTATCCACCTGTGTGTGCTTATTTGATTGTCTGCCTCCCTATCTAGACCACAAGCTCTACCAAATGCATATAGCAGGAGCTTAAGAAATATGTGTTAAAGACATTATTTTTATTAGTTAGCTTGCCTCAGGTATCTTGTCAATCACTTTGGATACATTATCTATCTAGGACCACATATAGTTAAGCAAACTAAAGCTGAGAGAATCTTAAATAACTTGTTCAGTCAGTAATGATAGACCTGGAATTTATTCCCAAGTCTGTCTGACTTGAGCTGACACTTCTGACCACCACCCTATACTACAGGGAAGAATAATAGGTGGCATTTATGGAGTTGTGATAGTGATAAGAGGTGTGGGACCCTTTTTCTACTCCAAATTTTCTCTTATGTCGTTGTCCTGATATCTCTTCAACAAAAATGATCTTCTATGTAATGGATAAATTTTTCTAAGCTTTATCTTATCTGGATGCTAATTTATTGATTAATTTCTTAGTATCTTTTTCCATCTTTGCTATCTGGCTTCCCACTATACCATATTATGTCACTTCATATATATTTCTCCTACTCTTTGCCTATGTTCTCTCCTAATTTTTACAAAGCTGCAATAAAGTGGAAAAATATGCTACCATTAGGACTTGTCAATTTTGTTCAAAGTATAAATACATTTTCCTGTACAGGTAAGGTGTGGAACATGTTTTGAAATAGAGTAAGAAGAGATGATGAGATGAGGCTGAACTGTATGTAAAATAAAGCCTAGGAAAAATCAGTTCCCGTTTGGAAACAATGAAACCAAATCATAGTCCCAGTTAAAAGAACCAACATGATTAAAATTGTCTACAGTGACATGGGATTGAGAAATATACAGAAGGCTAAACACAATCTTTATTTAAAAAAATAATAAATTGTTTGAGAAGATTTAACCAAAGGAGAGTTTAGTGTAATGGATAAACTTGTATAATAACAGAGTCTATATATTTTAAATATGTTGCTGCTTTCTTGATGAAATTAGAATCATTGACTATATATATATACTTTTGTTTGTTTCAAACAAAAAAATGGTTTGAAGAAAGAGAAAAAGGGTGAGGTCCCAGAGAATTTAAGAAAATCAGGTCAACTTGATTAATGGTGAGACAAAAAAGAGTAGAGGAAAATATCCACAGTCCTTGCATAATCTGTCTCTGTGTGCAGCAAGCTTAGACGTGAGCCAGGGTCTTGTCTTGGCCCACAACCCCCTGCCTTTTTCCCAAAGAAATCTACTTCTGCCCCACACAGTCAGTTACCCAAAAAAAGGCAGCTCTGGATATCCCAACCTTTCCAGCTCACTCGAGACTGGTGTCTGGCTCTGAGTGAACACTTCCTCTCATGGGCTCCTCATCAGCTGATCACATGTCCCACCCCTGCCCCAGGGGCATTGCACTTGAGCATCATTGTGTGTGGGGCTCCTCTGCTTGTACTTTTTCTCAAAGTGTCGTCTTGCTCATTCTCTGGCTCTGTTTGTACTTGACTCTGCCCTACCAAGCCCAAGGGTACCTACACTTGGCCGCTCCACTCCCCAGGAAGGGAGGAAGCAGTTCACCATGTATGAGTGATTGTGTGATGAAGTTTGAAAGAACCCAGTAGCTTCCAAACTGCCCACCCACATATACTGGAAGCATCCCTGAACATGCAAATGCTGACAAAAGAGAATACAGCTGATATTCATTATTCCCAGATTTGCAAGTTTGTGTGTAAACCTAAAATCAATACTCACGGAGCTTTCATGGTCATTCATGGATATGCCCGGAGCAGAAAAAAAGTTGTGTCACTCAACATATATTTGTATACATTCCCAGCAGAGGGGAAACTTAGGGATAATTTTTAGTAAAAACTTAAAAAGGTAGTGTACCATGAAGTCCCATGTTTTCAGATGAACTAAGGTTTTCTAGGAAAATAAAAAGCAAAGTCAACAGGAATAGAATTTGATGGAAACGTCAGAAAACTGTTATTAAATGAAGGGAGTAGAGATTCGTAAAAACAAAACTGCCCAGGCTACCTGTACAAAATTGTTTGTCTGCTCTTTCATAGGTCATCTGAAAATTCTTTGGGTGGTTGTTTCCATTTAAAGAATAATAATTGTATCCATTTATTACCCAGTAGACTTTGAAACCACCCCTGTTCTGGTTATTCCTGGGAAGTGGGGCATCCAGGTGAGTCAGCGAAAGGGTCTCATGACTTCCTTTCATACCCAAGGGCTCTACCGCTCCGAAAACTGCCACAGGTCTTGTAGATTTCATTTGAAAATACTGAGAACAATTAGTCTACAGGTCCCAGCACACTTGCACCTCAGTCGCATCTATTACACAGGACACTGGGTGGTGGCAGGTGGCGCAGCACCAAGCCATTCACCTGGGAGTCAAAGACTGAATTCTAACTCCTTTTCTGATGCTTATTATTCTGGGGATCTTGGAACATCACAGAGTTTCCAATCATTTCAAAAGGGAAGGGTTAGAAGAAGAGGAAGACCTACACATTCGTGCTTAAAAATTTTACAACAATACCACAACATTATAATAATGAATAACCCAATTTAAAATGGAGTAAGAACTTGAATAGACATTTCTCCAAAGAATACATACAAAAGCCAACAGGAATACGAAAAAAATTTTAATGTCACTAATCACCAGAGAAATGTAAATCAAAACCACAATGAGATATCATTTCACAACTGTCAGGATGGTTATTATAAAAATTAAAAAACAAAAAACAAACAACAACAGCAAATATTGGCAAAGTTGTGGAGGAATTGAAACCTCTGCACACTGTTAGTAGGAATGCAAAAAACGATGCAGTTACTATGGGAAAAAGTACAGAGGCTCCTCAAAAATTAAAAACAGACTTATTTGCCATATGACCCTGCAATCCTACTTCTGAGTATTTTATCTAAAATAATTGAAATCAGGATCTCAAAGAGATATTAACACTCCTATGCTTGTACCACCATTCATTAGAGCCAAGATATGGAAACAACCTGAACTGTCTATAACAAGTGAATGAATAAAGAAAATGTGGGATATGCATACAATGGAATATTATTCAGCCTTAGGAAAAACAAAAATTCTGCAATATGTGAAAACATGGATGAAACTGGAGGACATTTGGGTAAGTGAAATAAGCCAGTTACAGAAAGACAAATGTTGCATGATCCCATTTATATCTAAATGGTATCTAAAATAGTATCTAAAATAGTCAAATTCATAGAATCAAAGGGTGGAAGGAATATGGTTGCCAGGGCTTGAGGTGGTGGGGAGGAAGTGAGGAGGTACTAATCAGTGGGCATAAAGCTTCACATAATCAAGATAAATAAGCTCTCGAGATGTGCTGTACCATATTGTACCTGTAGGCAACAACAATATATCGTACACTTGAAAATGGAAGAAGCTAGGTTTCATGTTAAGTGTTCTTACCACAATAAAATTAAAATGCATACTACAGCTATATATCAATTAATAAAATTATCTCATCAAAATGAAATCAAAGCTGCTAAAAGAAATTATAACAAATCTTTGCTCTTTGACTTCTAGTTTAAAACCCTGGCCACGTTACCTGTGGTGGGCTATTTCTTCATCTATAAAATGTATTAATAGATGATCCTGCCCACCTCATAGGACTATGAAACAATGGAAGGAGGTGATCTTTGTAAAATGTGTACCCAGATGCCTCGCACAGAGGAAGAGCCAAAATATGATTTTTAAATTGTAGATGATAATTTAGCTTCTTTCCAGCCCCAGACATAAGCAGCCAGCACTGCCTCGTCACTCTGTGTCTTTTTTTTTCCCCTGACCCAGTGTGTTCCTTATTAAAATGCTGCAACGTTGCAGCGAAGAAAGAACTTATTCAGTAATTCTGAGCATCAAAAAGCAAACCAACTGCCACCAATGCCCCAGTGATGATTCTAAGTGCCAAAAGTGGACCCCCATCTTTTCAAGTGAAAAAAGTGAGGACACCACTTGCTCACGGTCAAACATGTACAGGAACCCCCCAAGAGAAGCTTATAACTCCGCTCCACCTCCAAGCCCTCCTGCTCTACTTGTCAATAACTTATCAGTGTTATTAACACACTTATTATTTCTCTTTGGTTTTGGTCTTCTCTAATTGTAGTTATAAACATACCTCCCTGCTCAGAGCTGAAGGCCAAATACCAGGTAAGACTCTATATTCTCACAGCCAGAAGCCTATGTTTTTAAACCCTTCTCTAAAACACAGAGCCTTGTCTATAAGCATTAGACCACTACTAGCAAAAAAAAAAAAGTAATATGTAAATTAGGCGTTTATAACTTTACAGTTAAATAGTAAAGGCGGCACTCCAAACTTCAGTTAGATATTTACATAATTGCATTACTAGCATTTGCATGAGCCATAATGAAAGTCCAGGGGGAAATCTTGCTTTTTTCCTCTTAACTCTGAAACAGAACATGAGTCTTATTTGCCTTTACAAATAAAGCTTAACTGCTGTTTTAAAACCAGACACTACACTTGGGTTCTTTTATGGTTCCTCGTTGCTGAGGGAGCAGTAGCAAATTTCATAAGAAGGAAAAAACGTTTACTGAAAAATTAGTCATTCCAAAAGAATTGCATTAAATATTCAACTTTTATTATGTCTCTGATTTGCTTTCTGGTTTTTGAAAGATCAGCTTCTCACTACACATATCATCTCTTTTTAAGATTAATTTCTTCAAGGTCAGTTTTCCCCAAATCTCTTTATGTGCGCTCAGTAGAAAGAGAATCAGATGATAATCCTGGCCATTCCATCTGATTGATAACCAATAAAGAGTTACCAGGTGTCCCTAGAGCCAACCTAGAATGCACTCAATAAATGCATTCCACACTGAATTGAAATTAAACTTATTCTATTTAGGAAAGTAACTTATGGTGCGTGCATGTCTTGGTTTGGATGTCCCCAAATGCAGATCCTGAGATAGAATTTGGGTGCAGATACTGTATTTGGGAGGTGATCTCAGGAAGCACAAATGGGGTAGTGGGGAAAGTGAGACAGGGAAGGGAGATAAACTAAACAGGGTGCATTAATGAGGTGGGTAATGACTGTGGGCAGCTGGACTTCAAACCCAGAAGGGCCACCAGGAAGAACAATATGAAACAAAATGGAACTTTATGAAATCCCAGGCATTTCCTCCACGCAGCCGTCTCTACTCTCCTGCTCCTATCGACACATCATCTGCTTCTCAGAAATGGTGAACTACAGTGAGGACTTAGGTTCTGCCAGTTCTCAGATTGGACTCTGAAAATTCTATCATTCCCAACCGCAGACCCCACCTACTATCAGAGGCACATCCACCCTCTGTGGCTCTTCCCAGCAATGCTTTCCATCTCCTGCAGCCTATAGGGTATTAATCTCACTTGAAATCTAGCTTTTAAGTAATTATGGAAGTTTTTTATGAACTGGTCTTCAACCCCTTTCGCTCATCTATTTCCTAAAATAATTCCAGAAGACTTTGTACCCCAAACCTAACACATTTTTAAGTTGGCATCTATAATTTTTTACCGTAAGTTTAAGTAGTTGCTAGATGTGACTTACAGTAAATTGTAAATATCAAAAATTTAAAATAAAACTGTTACTCTGCTCTTTTAAATGTTTCCAAAGAAATATAAATTCCAAAGGAAATTGATACTCACCATTGTCCATTAAAAAATACAGAGGGTTTACATTTATAAGAAAAAAGTACACACATTTTAAGAAAGAAAAACTGTATTAAAATTATAATACAATAAATGATGCTGTAGCATTCATTTGATTAATGCCATCTTTTGAGTGAACGTCATACTACACATTGCTACCATAATTCAATTCAACTTTGAAAAGTAATACATACATAACATCTCTTAAAATGTATACATTTTTTGGCACCCTTGGTATGTCTGTACATTTGTATCTTATTTTGTAATGTTCCTTAAAGTCTTATTTGCATTTCATTCTCTCTCACAGAACTTTATCCTAATATAATAATATATGGTAATTGAAAGAATTTTGCCAAATAAGCCTATCATAAATCACTGCAAAAAAAGGATATAAATGAACACTTATTTTTTAATTTTCTGTGATTATTCAGTTTTAATTTCCTCTTTAAAATTTTTCTTCTAACAAGTTATCATACACTGCTCACTTAGTACACAATTAATCAAAACAATACAAATATATTTAAAATACATTAGAATTCAAATCCTCCCTGAAGTTCATCTTTTAATAAAATGGACAAAACTGGCTTGTTTTTCCTAACTAGTTCATCTCTTCATAAAGGAATATTACTTGTTGCTAGAATGAGACAGAGGCCAGTGTTAATATTATTTCTCATTTTAATAAATAACACTGACAGAACTTGGTAAAAGAATAATAAAGTAGCCAACCCAAGTGCCCGTCAATGCATGATTGAATAAAAAAGATGTGGTCCATATATATACACAATGGACTATTATTACTCAGCCACAAAAAGATTTAAATCTTACATATGCAACAACATGAATAGACCTAGAGGATATTATACTAAGTGAAATAAGTTAGACTGAGAAAGACAAACACTACCATGTGATCTCACTTATATGTGGAATCTAAAAAACAACAACAAAAAAAACAAACAAACAAAACAGAAACAGACTCATAAACCCAGAGAACAAAACTGATGGTTGCCAGAAAGGAGGGGAATTGGGGAGCTGGGTGAAAAAGGTAAAGGGATCAAAAATACAAATTGGTAGTTTAAAATAGTCACAGGAATATAAAGTACAGTATAAGGAATATAGCCAATAATGTTGCAACAACTACGTATAGTGCCAGGTGGGTACTAGACTGATTGGGGGGATCACTGCACAAATTATATAGATGTCTAACCTCTATGCTGTACACCTGAAACTAATATGAAACAATATTGAACATCAACTGTAAGTGACAAAAAAGAATTTAAAAAGAAAAAAAAAACAGAACACTTTGCAATTAAAAAAATAAAAGTAGCTGGAAATAGAATAGATTTTGTTATAGCAATGTCCTTTTAGTTATCTGAACTTTTTCAGAGTTACATCCAAACACAGCATAGTGGTCTTTCATCAAAGATTATTTTGAATAATCCTGAGTAGGTCTTCAATTTTGCTTAGAGAAAAGAATTAGAAACCATCTGAGTCGAAAGAAGATATGTTTGCCAGTCATCATTGCTTTCTCAATGTCAGTATTTCACAGGGCTCCTTGGTTTGGCACACAGTGTTTTTCCACCATAACAAGAATAAGGGTGAATAAGGGGGGAGATAGGGAAAGGACAGGTTTGAAAAGAAAACAAAACAAAAAATCCTACAGATCGTGTGTCTATAGAAAAATCCATTCATAAAAGAGGACTTAGAGAATTTGAGGATATGAGAGCTGATTTGCCTGATGCTACCCAAGTCCCCCTTGAGAAGTCTGTGAAACCCCAGGGTACACACACACACTCCCCTGTTTACAGTTCAACAGGTGTTGAAATAGACTTTATGACCCCCAAGTCCTTCTGAACCTTGCTTTATGAAATTCAAAGGCCAGGGCGTTTGAAACCCCCAAAGTGAGAATTAACTCTTTGGTTTGGCTATATCATCCTTTGGACGAGTTAATAAAACCCTAAATGTTCTGGCAGCTGCCTGAGAAGGAAGGAAGGGACAGAGGGCAAATAGTTACCAGGAAGAAAAAATACTTTAGTTAACATTTCAAAGTTGCACCTTGCCAGAAATTAAAGAGCCTGCTCAAAATAACAAGTGAAGCCTGTGCATCCTGGGTGCTGTAGGATTCACCAAGTCCCAATAACTTGATCTGGGCTTTTAGTTGAGATTTAAGTTTAGCAGAAAAGAAAAGAGGAGCATCTTAGCTGACAATAAAGATGCTGGAAATCACCAAGGATATTCAGGAAAAAGTAGAAAGAACAGTTTTGGTGATGTTCGTATAACCGACAGGGGGGAGACAACATAGAAAAACTTAAAGGGGACAGTGAGGGATCAATGGAGAATTCCAACTAGATTGCTGGAAGTGGCTATGTTTAATGACCTGGAATGTTTACTATGGCAGAAGAAATAGGGACAGGTCATCCGGATTTTATTCCACCGGAAGTACGTCAGGAAATTAAATAAAATCCACAGGTTGACAAACTCAAAAGAACAGCCTGGTAGGTCTTGCCTTGCCACAAACTTCCCAGTGATTGGTTAGATTTGTGTAGATGTTGAATATGCCTTTATTTTACATGTAGTGTATGTATTTATACATGTAATGACCTAAGACAGTCTGCTGCTACTTAATTATAGTGAGATGTAGTTTCAGGCAGTCTAAGCCGGTTGGTGCCTAAACTTATGATTTCTTTACTGAATGGTTTATTTATTGAATTCAGATTAATTTCTTCTACAGTAGAGCAAGTTGGCAGACCAAAATGGTCTCAGTTAGAGTTGAATTACCAAAATTTTACCTGGGAATTTAAAAGAGAGCAGCAACAAAACGTGTTGTATCTTTTCTAAACAACAGCAATCAGAATGAAAACGACTGTAGTCTTTTGTCTCCTCCTGGCCTCGATACCAGTAATCAGATAGTGACAGTCTGGGACCCTTTTATATCATGACACCAAAGTGAGCATCCTGAAAATGACGATGGTGAAAAGAATAATGACCCTCTCCCCCCAAAAGATGTCTACATTCTCATCCCCGGAACCTGTTTATATGTTGCCTTTCATGGCAAAAAAAGACTTTGCAGATGGGATTAAATTAAGGGTCTTGAGACAGGGAGATTTCCTGGGTTATCTGGATGGGCCCCATGTGTCCTTAAAAGAAGGAGGCGTGAAGGTCAGAATGGAGATATGATGATGAAAGCAGAAATTAGAGTGGTGAGGGTCCACGAGCAAAGGGATACAGCCAGCCTCTAGAAACTGGGAAAAGTAAGAAAACAGGTCTATCCCCTTAGAGCCTTCAGAAGGAACCAGCCCTGCCGACACCTTCATTTTAGTCCAGGGAGACCCGTTGCAAACTTCTGACCCCCAGAACCATAGGATCAAAGATGTGTGTTGTTTTAAACACTTATGTTTGTGGTAATTTATTACAGGAGCAATAGGAAACTAATATAATGCCCGAATGAAATGACAGGCATTTAAAAAAATTAACTATGTAGACATATCACATGTTAACTATACATTAAAATTATATAACATCTCCTAAAATAAAATCCTTTTTCAATAATTATCACCTATGACTTTTGATTGCCCTGGTTAATCTAATACAGGTATGAAAATAAGTTTATTACCAGGGTAGGCCCAAAGGAAACTGAGAGAGAAGGGCAGCAGAAATGAGGAGTTATTAAAAACCATGGGGCCCCCTTAACGGGAGAGAATTTATCAACGGTGCCTGTCTTTCCCACTCACGCAGTTATGTTTTCCCAGAAATCCAAGAAGATGAAAGAACTCTTAAGTATATCTTCAGTGGGCTAATACGTGTTTTTTTCCCTAAATTCATGATGTAGAGAACAGGATTAAAGGCCAGAGATCACTGGGGGTGGAAAAGTATTAGTTTACAACAACAAAAAAAAAAGGAAATTATCCAAATGTCATGGGCCAGCTTGAATTCTGGTGAGCCTGAGGGTTTTTGAAAAATATCTGTTAGAACTGCTCTGCATGCCAGGCTCCAGGGTAAAACCGCAAGTAGGAATTGATCTGTTGTATTTTATAAAATCCAAATGCTCTTTTCCTGTTTTATACTTAAAAAAAAAAAAACCAGAATCTGAAATAGGATGCAAGGGAAGAAATCGAGACAGCGCATTTTAACTGTCTCAATTGGCCAGGCCATGAATTTTTCTTCTTTCCCTTCAGAGGGGTCAGCAGTGCCCGCTCCCCACCCTCCAGGGAGCTGTGACTCCTAGTGAGAAGTTATTTGCACAGTGTCCACTCCTTTACCATGTTTGAAAAATGTCCAGGAGTCCAAAGCTTTGGAATTAAGTGCACACTCATTTAAATTCACTGAACTGAGAAAGAACAAGTGAGAAAAGGCACAGGGTGCCCAAATGCTCGTAGCCTAGTTAACACTTTCTGGAAAGTCTTTAACTATTCAATAATATTCTTTGTTTCTCTCTCTGCTTCTCCCCAAAGTAACATGGGCATGTCACTATGATCAGGTGGGAAAGTCTGTCCTCCTTCTGAGGTGACCTCAAATTCAGCAGCTGCATAAGCCCTCAAATTCCCCCTACAGTGCTTTCACATGAACTTCAGATGTTTCACCGCTAAGACCTAGGCTTCAAATGCGGAAGTTTTGATAGGAGCAAACGACAAGGCTATGACAGTGTGCTTGGAAAAGTTGGTGACTCGGGTTTGGAGATGAAGGGACGTCAAAATGCGTAAGCCTCTGTCAAGTCCTATAGCAGTGCCTGGAGAGCGCGTGTGTTTTTTATGGATAGCAGAGGAACTAGGAATATGCTGACTCGGGCAGAGTGGGTCCTCACTACTTCCCTTGCAGCAATCCCTAGGGTGATTCCTAAAGACCAGTAACACCTGGGAAGGGCCTTCAGGTGGAGGTTTTCAGTGGAGGGGTTGGTAGGTGCTACACACATGTCTCCCTTGTCCGGGTCTCTAATTAATACACAGTTGGGAAATAGGCAAAAGGAAAATGCAGGTGAGGAGCACACTCTCATCTTCACGACCAGTAGAGGTGAGGCTGGAGAAGGCATGAGCATCTGAGGGGCAAAGGGCTTCCTACTGCGGAACGTAAGAATTAGCCGGGCTACCCAGCTGCATTCATTACCTGTGGCTGCGTAACAAATAACCCCAACACTTAGCAGCTTTAAAAACAGACATGTATTATCTCACAGTTCCTGTGGATCAGGGACCTGGGCGCACCACAGCTGGGTCCTCTGGCTCAGGGTCTTTAAAGAGGCTACAGTCACAGTGTCAGCCAGGGCCGTGGTCATCTAAAGCCTCAACCAGGGGAAGACTGGCTTCCCGACTCACTGACAGTTGGCAGGAATTAGTTCATCACAGGCCGTTGGCCTGAGGGCCTAGTTCCTTGCTTGGCCAGAGATGTTAGTTGCTTGCTCTGTGGACAGCTGCATAGGACAACTTCTAGCATAGCAGCTTGCCTCCCTCCAGAGCCAGGGCCCGTGACAGAGAAGAAAAGAGGTCCAGAAAGACAGAAGTCACAATCTTTTTGTAACCTAAGCCAACCCCAGAAGTGATAGCCCATCACGTCTACCATATTTTGTTTGTTACAAGCAAGTCACCAGGCCCAGCCACACTCAAGGGAAGGGGAGATTACATAAGATCATGAATACCAGGAGGAAGGGGTCATGGGGAACTTTCTCAGAGGCAGCCCACCAAGATGGACAAGTCCGGCAGTGCTGGGGAAAAGTGGTAGACCTCTCCTTCCCGCATCCCCGCAAAAAACCTCCCTGCTCCCTCTATAAGCAGCTGCCCTCGGGAGGAACCATAGAGGATGGGGTGCACTATACATGCTCTTTCATACCCACCAACTGGGTAAATAAATTGAATGAGTGAGGGAATAGTGGAAAGAGGCTATATAAGCCTTGCGCTGATAGAGGCAAAAGAAGAAAGTGGAAGAAGGGTGTCCTTACAAATATTGGGTTGTTGGAAAATTCATGACGCATTTTTGCAATGAAAAAACAGAAAAAATACGTCATGACTTTTCCGACAACCCAATAGAAAGAAACATCAAGAGTAAGGAACAAGCAGTTCCCAACACTCACAATACTCTGTTTATATTACATATTCCATTTTACATAGAAAGAAATTGAAGCTTGGAGAGATTGAATAATCCAAGGTCACACGGATACTAGGTGACAGAGCCAGAATCTATAAATACCCAACTCCTGAAAAACTGCCATCTTCTGTATTATAATTATACTTCCCCCATATTCAGAATCTGTTGGAAGCGATTATTTGATGAAGACATTTATACTTGCCAGGGAAAATATCTCATTTCAGGAATGGGACTAAATTATTTCTTCCATGCCCTTAAATGTCCCCTAAATCTGAAGTTTTATGACAGTGATGAAACAATAGCTCTGCCAGAAAATAAAACACACACCTGGCTTGGAAGCAGGCAGTCACCGGAGTCAACTGCTGGTCCCTTAGAAATGCTGCAGGGCCCCTCAGGACGGTGCGACTGGTGCTTGCAGCCCAGAGACACGCCAACAGTTTGTAACCCAGACAGAGGTGGTGACATCTGAAGGTTTGTCCAGAGTGCATGGGTTGGATGTGTCACTCCTGATAACATAACAGGTCGCAAAAGCACTGCTTTGAACTTGAAACAAGATACTCGCTTTCATCGACCACCCAGTCTCTCCTGCCCTTTTGTTCTTTGATAGAGACTATAGATCAAAGATGGCGACACTTAGCTTCCTGCTGCCTTTGAAGTGCAGGGCCTGCACCACTTCTATTTCTAGACCTACATGCTGCACAGAAATATAATGTTGAGGGGCTTCTGTCAGTTCAAGATTTTACATCCTTTTTTTAAAGGAAATGGCCAAACACATTATTTTAAGCAAAGTATCATTATATGTGCACTCTCATATTTTTTTCTCATTTATTCAATGGATATTTGAGTGCCTATTGTGTGCCAGGCAGTGTGATGTGTGCTGAAGGTCAGAGAGGAATAAAAGAGAGAACTTGTGTGTCAGGAGCACAAGATCTAGTGTGTGTGGGGGGGGGGCGGGGGGGGTAGGGGGCGGAGAAGTGGACTCCCAAAGACAATGTGATGAGTGCCGTCTTAAGAGATGTCCCAGGTCGTGCTGGGTCTCTGAGGAGAGGCTGCCCATGTAAAGGGGACTCACAAAGGCAGAAGACTCTGGGTCATGGACATACCTGTGTGGCTCTCTCTTCTCTCC
>NW_017731583.1:898640-928304 GCF_001890085.2 Hipposideros armiger
CTCGCTCTCTTTCTCTGAAACCCAGTCCACTGAGCTGCTCTTCCATTGCACAGAGCAAAAGAAAGCTGTAGGCATGAGGGGTGGGGTGTGGGAAGGGACTAGATCGGGGTCCACAGGTCAGAATAAACAAACCTGTATGAATAATGTTTCCCAGATGTGGATGACCAGCACACAGCTGGTATATACACGCAAATCCTCTGAGATTTCCCACCCCACAGAGGGCAAGATTCCTAGAAAAAAATAGACTTTTGCTGAGTCTCAGCCCTAACCGTTATTCTCCTCTTATGAATACCCTGCAGAAACCTCTCTCTGTCCAGATCAAATTTTGCTTGTTGGTAATACCCAGATTCTTCTAGAATAGAGACTATGCAAGATGGAGGCTCAGTTCGCCCTCTGTTCATTGCCTCCCCCTGATGAAAACACAGTAAGTGAGCAGCAATATTATTCATACAAATTGCAGTCTTCATTTACCTGGACACAGCAGAATTCCTCTTAGATAACATCGGCTGTTTCTTATCTAAACAACCACAACAGTTTCTAGCTAAATATCCTGTCAAGCACAGCAAGCAGCCAGTAGTTCATTTTTCCTGGGACATACCTGCAGGTCTCTGTATCAGTGAAACCAATGCCACATTGACAGGCCTCTCTGCAGTTGAACTTGAATACTCATATCTCCATCCCCACCTTCCCTTTTGTTCTTTCCTCTATGGATCAAAGTGTTTTTTAATTATGTTCCCTACCCCCTTTTTTTTTCACACACAGATGTTTTTCCTGGTCTGACCTTTGAATAACCTGCTTGTTGTTCTTTGGCGGCCACTGTTTATCTTCCCCCTACCTAAGCACTCTCCCTACTCAATCCTCCCGCATTGGCAGCCCTGTTACTGAACTATGCGGTCTGACAATTAAGTTCGCGAACTAATCCTGGAAAAAAATTCTACATACCTCATTGCTGAATACCACTATGGTCACATTTAAAGTACTCCCCTTGGGAAGCTATGCACCGACGCCAGTGCCTAGTCCACTCTTCGAAGCAATTTTGGAACTCTTTTTCTGGAATGGCCATCAGAGCTGTCATTGTATTACCCTTGATGTCCTGAATGTCATCAAAATGTCTTCCTTTCAATATTCCCTTTATCTTCAGGTAAAGAAATAAGTCATTGGGGTCCAGATCAGGTGAGTAAGGAGGGTGTTCCAATACAGTTATTTGTTTCCTGGCTAAAAACTCCCTCACAGACAGTGCTGTGTGAGCTGGTACATTGTCGTGATGCAAGAGCCATGAATTGTTGGCGAAAAGTTCAGGTCGTCTAACTTTTTCATGCAGGCTTTTCAGCACTTCCAAATAGTCAACTTGGTTCACTGTTTGTCCAGTTGGTACAAACGCATAATGAATAATCCTTCTGATATCAAAAAAGGTTAGCAACGTCGTTGGCAACAAGTTCGTGAACTTAATTGTCAGCCTTCATACTTCCTCCTTCACACCAGACTTAGAACGACCTCCACCCACAGATGTCTGTTCTCTCACTTCTTGGTTCATTTGGGGATGGAGATAAGCCATCATCATAGCTCCTTGATGGAGATATTAACATTAGATGCTAGAGCATTCTTCCTATTACTGAAATACTATAAGAATCAAAATTTCTAAATCCAAGATTCCTAATATCCATATCAGGAGTTCAAAATGAAAGTGAGCCACGCACGATTTGCTTCACAGACCTACCTGTTCATGTAGGGAGCATAAAATAAGCCGTCGTTTGCTGAAGAAGAGACCCGAGTTTGCAGACCAGCCTTCCTGAGTTTACTGAGGACACTTCAGACTTTCTTTTGGAGACACACTGCATTTATTTATAAATGTCTGGACAACTTTAAACTCTGACAACGTGAGTACACCACTGAGATCTTTTCATCTTCATTTTTCACGTTTGTTGTCTGCCAAGTCCTGTCTGCTTTGGGCCATAATCAGAAATGTGGCAAGATGATTTTTTGTTTTTTTACATATTTACAATTTACAATCGCATTTACAATTTTGAAAAATTGGGGTGTTAAAAAAATTTACCCTGAACTTCTGGTGATAACAAATGTTTATAAATGAATTATGTGCCTACCGTGAATTAGGGATATGGTCTGTGTAAAAGTCCTGAACAAAATCATGCCACAAGCTGCCTGACTATCTCATTGGAATGAGGTCTCATCACTAGGCAGGGGAAAGCTTCATATCTTTGGGACAGTCAGTTCCATCCTTTCTAAATATGATAATGTACACGTCAGCATTAAGTGAAGACATCGAAAGTGTTGTGCCTGCTCATTAAGACAGATATTGTGTCAATTAGGTACGGCTATATAACATACCACCCCAAAACATAATGGATCAAATAACAATCATTTATATCGCTCAGTGTCTTAGTCCACTCATGTTCCTATAACAGAATTCCACCGACTGGGTAGCTTATAAACAGCAAGCATTCATTTCTCACAGCTTGGGATGCTGGGAAGTCCAAGACCATAATGCCAGCAGGTTTGGTATCTGGTGAGGCCCTGCTTCCTGGTTCATGGATGGCCATCTTTTCACTGTAACCTCACAAGTGGAAGGGGCATGGGATCTCTCTGGAGCCTCTTTCACAGGAGCGTTAATCCTATTCATGAAGGTTCTGCCCTTATGCCCTAATCACCTCCCAAAGGCCCCCCTCCTAATACCATCACATTGGGGGTTAGGATTCAACATAAGAATTGGGGACACAAACATTCAGACCATAGCACTCATGATACAGCAACCTAGACCCGGATAAGCTGTGTGCTTCCACTCTGGGATGTGCTCCCTCAGGCATCTGGGATCAGCTGTGCGTTGGTTACAGGGCTCTGCTTCCAGACGCCAGCCGGCTCTCAGCAGGCGTGCTCTGCTCTGCTCTGCTCTGCTCTGCTCTGCTCTGCTCCATAGGGTCTCTCATTCTCTAGCAGGCTAGTTTGTTCATGAGCTCATGACCTTGGCAAGGCTCCAGGAGAGAACAGAGGTACTCAGGTCTTTTGAGACTGTCTTAGATTCTATTTCTGTGTAATAATTACCATGAACTTAGCATCTTAATACAGCAATCATTCATTAGCCCATAGTTCTGTAAATCAGAACTTCAGCACAGCATGACTGCTTCTCTACTCTGGGTATCACAAGGCTGAAAACAAGGCGGGCTGAGTTCTTATCTAGAGACTCAGTGCGGGGTGGTGGTGGTGGTGGAGAATCTGCTTCCAGTCCCGTTCTTGGTGTTGGCAGAATTCAGTTCCTTGCAGTTGTAAGACTGAGGTCCCTGTTTCCTTCCTGCCTGGCTGTCAATCAGCGGCATCTACTCTCAGCAACCACCAGCTAACCACGTTTCTTACCACAAGGCCCTCTCCAGGCCAGCAAGGGCGAATCCTTCTCACGCTTCAGATCTCTGACTTCCCCAGACTCCGACCTCTAGACCCAGATGTAAGGACTCATGTGATTAGGTCAGGCCCACCTGGATACTCTCCCTATCTTAACAAGTGATTTGGGAAGTGTGTAGCTGCAAAACCCCCTCTGCTATAACATAGCTCATCATATTCACAAGTGCCATCAAGGTCAATGCAAGGAGATGACGCAAGGGTCATCTTGGAATTCCGCCTGCAGCAGAGCCCTAGACTCCTCTGGCTCACCATCGTTTCTGCTGTCTTCTAAAGACCAAAGTGAATCAGCCTAAATGCAAACAGTGGGGAAATAAATGCTACCTTTTGATGGAAGCAACTGCAAAGCCACATGGCAAGGGGGCACAGACACAAGGAACGGTGAAGGATTGAGACCATTTTTTGGAATCTGCCACAGGCAGTATGCCTGAGACTTGCTTCCACAGCCTGTGCAGTCAATCCCTATAGGCTCTTGCTGCAGCAAGGCACCCTGGAGAGCAAGCCCATTTCTAATTACGAGGATGAGGACACAGACGGGCAGGCAGTAAATGTCAGTCCTACACCGTCCTTAGGAGTAGACCCAGCCTCCTTTATTTCCCGGTTACTCCATTGCACGGAGCCCAATCCGTCTTTGCCTCCTGCCCTCTCATTAGTGCAGTAAAACATCAGGATGCTTGCACACCTCGCTTCAGGGGGCTGCAAGCTGGGGGACTTGCTGCTCCCAAACCGGAAACCTGAGTATGTGAATATCCTTTCTAGAAACCCTGCTGGCTGGTGTTTGTTTCCAAAGAAAAGGATGAGAGAGGCAGGTGCAAAGGAAATAAAAGCCGCGACCAGTCCAGATGGGAAAATCAAAATGGGCAGATAGGTTTCCTTTCACCTAGTGATAGATCAAGATTCCTGGGGTTTAAAATTTTATCTTTAGAATAAGTCCTAGGCGTTCTCATCTCCCTTCAGTATGTTAAATTTTGAAGTAGAAATAGACAAGAGTCCCAACTAATACAAAACTGTTAGAGAGAAGGAAAAATACATATACGTATTTTCTGTCCTCAGTGGAGTTTTATCTATTTATATTTAATGTTTTTGAGGCTTTGGGGGCAGGGCCAAAGGAAACAAGACTTCAAATATCAGCCTCTTTTTTATTTTTTATTATTTGGAAGTGTTGAAACCATTGCCTACTTGTGTTTAAATGTTTTTTCAGAGCTTAATTAGTGCACAGGATGTTCGAAAAAAAAGATAACCTGCTGTATGATTCCTGGGCTGCCTTGAAAATTAAGAATTCTCAATAGCTGTACAGAATCGTACCTTTACATACAACCACTGTACTGCTAGCACATCTCAGCTAAATGGGCTAAATTTACCAAGCTCTGCATAATTTCACAAGCTGGGTCTGCCAGAACTCTCATAAGTTTCCATTGCTGATTGGCGTCTAGCCAGTAATATATACTCAGCATCCAGGAAGGGCGAGAGGGGAGTACAGAGTAAAGAATCATTTTCAGGGGGCAACACAGCCCAGAGCAGGTCGAAGAGAGACAAGGAAAAGCAAACTGCACTTTTTTTATTATTTGGAGGTAGCATTACTGGAGGGTTTGAGGACTGTTTTTTTAGCTTCTTCAGGTGACATTCAGATCATTGTTGCAAGTGGAGAGAGCTCAGAATAGCAATAACGTGCTGGCACAGTTGAGCCCCCCCCCCTTTTCTAATGTATTAATCTTTTTTGTCACCTTCCATTTATGTATGTGTTAGTGAAGTAGCAATGGACATGTTGAACTTTCTTTTTCGGAAAACTATTACCTTAGCTGGTGGTCTGTATCATTTCCACATTTAAGCAATAAAGCAGTGTTGCTTTTTAAAAATCTGACTTTTTTTTTCAGTGAAGTTTGCTGCCAGATGTCCCAAAGAGGCAGCTGAAGTCTATTAAATATGCTGATCGTTATTATTTAGAGAAGGTGTTGGCAATCTTTCGAGTGAAACTCAGTGCCGCTGGTGTGTTTTTCTGACAATGTAAGGATGAGACAAGATAAAGGGAAAGGAATTGGAAACTGGGTGTTGATGTGAACCTGGGGGATGACTTCCTGTCACTGTCATCCTGCTACTTTACATCAGTCAGAAAGCTTAGTATCCCTTTAAAGGGTAAATGCCAGCAGGAACACTTAAATCTCTCAGTCTCCTGGGACTCTTGGGCCTGCCTTTCAGAAAGCGTTCTCTGATACAGGAAGCAGCCACCTGAGAGGCCAGGAGCCTGGGTCCCTATCCGTGGGGTTATTTAACCCAAGTCACAGCCTGACTCTCTGGACTCCAAAACAGTAGGGCCTAGGCGAATCATCCAGAGATGGCCTTGATCCCCAACATTTCTGCATTTATCACAGAATAATAATACATGGACTGACTCATATTGAATGCATTTATGCAATAGAAGCCAACAACAGCACAGGCGCTCTGGGGACAAAACAAACACCACTGATGCTCTTGGGAAGCTAGCTTCCTAGTAATTTTAATGCATTTTGCTTTCTCTTTTTTTTTCCTGATAGAATTATCAGAAAATGGCCATTTTGATGGCATATGACCACTTTGAGATCATTAGCCACATCCTGAAATATACCTATACTAGGTTATCAACCATGGCTAAAAGAATCAAGTTCTCTCTTTCCTGAAGTTAATGTGTACTTAAAAAGACTAACTCAGGTATTCACGGATATCCTCTTGAGTTGACATGGGCATTTGCAACTCCATTTTGAAGGCTTAAAAAGCTTCCTCCCTCTTAATTTTCTATTGCTAAACCACAGCATTTTCCTGTTTGGCACAAATAAAGAAAATAGGTCTTTCTTGTTTTGTTTTGTTTTGGGTTTTTTTTTAACCCAAGGAGAATATGGGTTAATTACACAGCTATTACACTAAGAATTAATGAGGACATTTCAAGCACAACTAATTAAAGAAGTGTTTCCTGGAATTTGTGTATTATATTTAACTACATTAAAAGGAACTAAATATAAAATGTTACACATAAAAATAAACATGATTACTTAGAACGGGGTGGCAGGGGGAATGTGGATAAGTTTTGAGCAAATGCTAATAAGGTCTGGGATTTTTCTTCTCCATAGCATTCTACTTTAAACATTCTCAGTTGGAAGAAAACTAATTCTCCAATATTAAAAACAACTCCGTGAGCAAAAATTTGATCTGTCACTCTCTAGACCAGGACACTGTCTAAACAGAGCTCCTCTGTGATCATGGAAATGCTCTATAGCTGTGCTGCCCCAGTATGGTGGTCATTAGCCACATGTGGTTATTTAAATTTAAATTAACCGAAATTCTATAAAATTAATGATTCAGTTCCTCAGTCACAGGAGCCATATTTTAAGTGCTTAGTAGCAACACTGGACAAATGGCCACCATATTGGGCGGCACTGTCCTAAAAGCCAGGAAAGATGTTTAGGTATACAATGAAAACATATATTAAAAGTTTGCCAAATAAGGGTGGAAAAAGAAAATGTTTCCCCAAAAACCTATGTGAAACATAAGAAAAAAGTGCACCTTGTATCATCTGAAGGATTTTTTTTTTCCTCTGTCCATCAAGTTTCAGCCCATAATTAAAACAAGCGAGCAGTGCTTTCATCCCAACGCCCTAAGCAAATTCTCAAGTCTTCCCAGGAGAATTCCCTTGCCCTGCTTTTACGCAACCGGTCTATGGAAAGCACACTTTCCAAGCACCCAATGTATGTTTTTCATGTGAATTCACTTTTCTGGTCCTTGGAGTGTATTTATAATGGAAACTCCCCCTCCATAAAGCCTACCTGTATCTTTGCAACCACACTTTCCAAGGCCGTTCCATGAAGCAGGTCTCTCTATTTGGTTTTGTCTATTTCTGCAGCCCAGACCAGGCAATAAGATTTCCAACCTGGCAAAAAAAAAAAATGAAAATAGACAAAGTCCTTGATTGTACAGGTAAGCCTCTGGAATACCTCTGCTTCCCTGTGAGAGCTGACATAAAGCAGGAATTCAAATGACTCCATGTCAATATCTGAAGGCCAGCCACAGATTCCCGCCTACTTTTCAGTCAGTGGGTATTACAGTCTACACACAGAGGATAGAGTTTATTCATAAATTAATCCATACCAAGTATATTCATACAAGTGTAGTTTGAGGGGGTTTTGTGTGAGAGAAGGGCTAGCCTTAACCAGCCTCAGTTTCATGCTTTAGGTTTCATTCCTATCATTTCTTATACGCTTACATTTAAAGTGAGGCCAGAAGCTATCAAAAGCGTCCTTCCATCTCTGCCTGCCCCAGAAGTTTTCTAGGGTGAATTTCTGATGATGATTTGCTTTATTTTTCTAGGGTCTGCCCCCGTCTAGACAGGTGGGAGATAACCTAGCAGGCCAATCCCCTCAAGGAAATTACTTCCAAAAGCAAAGCAGCCTAGGGCCACCCAGGACTCAGGTCGGCCTTACGTGGCCGTGAGGAGCTCATGTTTGCTGATTTCTACAAACTCAGCATTGTTATCTACATCTCTATATCTGAGCCATCTTCAACCAGAGTTTTGAAATTGGCAAGTGGCCTCGAGTGAACCGTATTTGGAATCAGCACCTGTGGGATCTGCCTATTAATCAAATGCATCGCCTTTTTTGAGAATTGTTCAATGCATTTTGTTACATACAGGGAACTGTTCATACATGTAAATGTACGTGACCTCTAATATAATTAATGATGTAATTTACTCCCTAAGCTGGTTGGTGCATTAATAGGTGCACACTTTACCGCCTAGATACCCGAAAAGTATTTGCTCCATTACCTTCATACTTACTGGGCCAGTTCCAAACACAATCACAAGTCTGAGCCCTTATTCCTAAGCTGAGCCCAAACCAGATGGCACTATGGGAAGAAATAAGATAAAAAGAGATATACCCAAGGCAACACTGTGATTAGATCCATCTCCAATATCAAGCTCAAGAATCAGTTCCCTATTGCACCCAACCTGACATCGTACCTCCAGAAAAGATAACACAAGATCACATTTGAAATATATGTGCAAATTAACAGCATTTAAGAAAGAAAAAAAAAAAGCAAACATGGGCAAAATGTCTACAGAAGAGTTCAAATCTAATGCAGAGGTGGTCTTCCTCAGAGACAACAAGCCCAAATTTAGAGCGGATGCTGGCAAACTATTGCCCATAGCCAAATCTGCCTGCCTGCTTTTGTAAATAAAGCGTTACTGGAACACAGGCACGCCCATTTGTGTATGTATTGTCTATGGCTACTTTCAGGGAACAACTGCAGAGTAAAGCAGTTGTGATACCGACCGCATGGCCCAAAAAGCTGAAAATATTTACTATCTGGACCCATTACAGGAAAGGTTTGCTGACCCCTGGTTTGGAGTTTTAGATTTCACTGACAACAGTCATTATTGGAGTTTTCTGAAGCAACTGTATTTTTCTGATTGGAAAATAAATGAGGGGACATTGAACTGTGTCTGTGTGTCTGTTACAGAGTAACACATTTGCCTCAGTCTAAAAGGCAGCTCTCAACCTATCACTTTACTATGTTGTCTTAAGTTCTGAGAATGATCATTTCTTTGTTAACATGTGGTAAACTTATCTTTAGGAACTTGAAAGAAGGTTGGGAACATCTCTGAGGTTTAATTTCAAAATATGTTTGAATCTAAAGCTGGGATTCTCCGAGTGGGTAGCTAGAATAACAAAGTGTTTGCCTAGAGGCTTTTCAAGGGGGTGTTGCTGGTTGGCACTTTGTAGTACAGGCCATGGGAGTGAACTTGAAAAACAGGCATAATTGCTTTTCCAAGTTTTCACCATAAATAATCATTTTTTAAAAGGTTCCAGTAACTTGCCCACTAGGAAAAAAGAAAAAAGGGGGGGCGCAAAGTGGGACAATGACGCAGTGGTTTTGCTCTAAGATAATCATGCGTGATGTCATGCTGCCATCTACAGTATTTCCATATTTTCACCCAAACATGGAAATTTTAATGAGCTCTATCGATGTGTGTCCCTTGTACTGAGAGTGAAAAGCTTTGCCAGCAGAACAGTAAGGGAATGTTTCCGACCTGAATGTTCTCTTTGGTCACGGTATTCTCCCTTCGCCACCCAATGCGCCGCCATTTCTAAGTTTGTTCCATTTCCTGATCACGCTAATGTACATACAGTGATATTAAATAGCAAAATGAATTAGTGTGCTGTACCTGTTAGAAGTGCCATGAAGCTGTTCAGAAATGCTGTGACTCACTCTCTCTCATACTCAGGCAAAAGCAGTCAGTCACTATTGCCAAGTGTGCCAAACGGTGGGGTGTGACAACATCAAGGTGAGACATGAAGTCCAGGAAAGCCAATTAAAAAAACAAAACAAAAACCTTTGGTAAATTTGGGGGTTAAAGAATCTAAGGGGAGTGCTCATCCAGTAGCACATATACTAAAATCGGAATGATACAGAGAAGATTAACACGGCCCCCGCACAAGGATGAGGCAAAAATTCCTGAAGTGCTCCATACGAGCATTAAAAGAGAAAGAAAGAAAGAAATCTGAGGGGATGTATTAGTTTGCTAGGCAATTATAACAACATGCCACAGACTAGAAGCTTAAACAACGGAAAATCATTGTCCCACAGTTCCGGGGACTGGAAGTCCAAGATCAAGGTGTCAACAGACTTGATTTCTTCCGAAGTCTTTCTCCTTGGCTTAGGTAGATATCTGCCTTCAATGTCACTATGGCTACCAGCTGCTCTATTGCTCTGGTGTCCTTACAGGGTCTTTCCTCTGTACCTGTTTCTTCTCATCAGAACACCAGGCTTTAGATTAGGACCCACCCCAATGACCTCGCTTAACCTTAATTACCCCTTTAAAGACTCATTCTCCAAATACACTTACATTCTAAGGTATTGGAGGCTAGAACTTCAACATATGAATGAGGGTGTGGGGACACAATTCAACCCATAACAGGAATGAAGAAGTTAAATAAAGCACTTGCTTCTAATGTTTAGACCTAAAATGATTGGAATACAGTAAGTAGCAAGGCATCAGGGCAGGAGAAAGAAAAAAGGAAGGGAGAGAGAGAAGGAGGGAGAGAGGGAGGGACGGAGGGAGGGAAAGAAAAAAAGATGAAAGAAAGAAAGAAAGAAAGAAAGAAAGAAAGAAAGAAAGAAAGAAAGAAAGAAAGAAAGAAAGAAAGAAAAAAAGAAAGAAAGAAAGAAAGAAAAAGAGAGCAAGAGAGAAAGAAAAGCTTGATGAATGGCTAGAGTCTAAATTGGTCCAAGAGGTCTTGCTTAATTAAGAAATTCACTTTATCTATGGCTGCTAGGAGGAGGAAGAAGTCTAAAATAAGAAAAGATGGTGAAAGCTGGATGATCCAACCAGTAAATCCAGTAAATCCATTGCCTGTTACGCCCTTTGGCATCCAATAGTGTCTTGAAGCATCAGTGTCACTATGGCTACCAGCTGCTCTATTGCTCTGAGGCTATCAAAGAAACCAGATACCAAGCTGATCCCAGAAAAAGATGCCCCAGAAGAGTTCTTTTAAATTTGCACTGAAGATTTAATCCAAATTAAGCAAAATAGAAAAATATGAATTTGCTGTTCTCAAAAGGTATTAACAGTTCCTTGCTGAACGCTGTGGTCTGCATGACTGTTGAAGGGTCCAACCTTAAGTTGCTTTTCATGCCCTGACACAGTCAGCTAGGGAGGCATAGCAGACAGCTCACATTGTAATGTTTTCGCTAAAGCGATGGCCTGATGCTCCACTGGCCATTCCTGTACCACACTAGCAAAGGGCAGTGGCACTCACTTCCTAAACAACAGCCTCTATTTATCATGATCCCTGCTGTTCCTGAGGCTTGTGCTGGGCAGTTTTACATACATTCTGTTATTCAGTAATCACCTTTGCAAACTCTTCAACCACATAAATGTATTAAACAGAGAGCTCTTTTATACATAAATGATTATAAAATATGTAAGCCATATAAACCATGTTTTGTAACCATTTTGTTTTATGCTTTTAGGGAAAATCCACAGGCTGCAATCCAAGAGTAAATTATGTACTAAACAGTTTGCGTTGTTTTTGTGTTGCAGTTTGTCAGAGTTGATATAGTCTGGCCACAGGGATACTGTACATCAACTCACATGTTGTTTAGTTTTTTTTCTGCTCATAATTTTGAATCATAAAATACATAGAGTCACAGACAGTACAGTATGTACCCTCTCATCTTCCCCAAACAATAACTGAAGTAAATGTAAATGTAAAGCAGCCACAACTAACAACAACAACAACAACAACCAAGAAAATGTATTATTTACTTATGGAAAAGTGCAAATATAGAATAATTGTTCTCTATAAACATAATTCCAATAAATACAGCAAATGGGAAACGCGTGTGATTGTAGGAGTTCCACCTGGTTTACAAGATGGACTCGTTGGTGTAAGCATTTTGTGGGGCAATACTGCCATCTGGTGGTCTACATGGAGTATTTCGCATTCAGTTGGGGAGAGTGCCGTTTCCGAACCCTTGACAATGTTTTAGGTCTCCTTTTCTCCATTTTATTACTCCCCTGATCTATATAGATATGAAGACTTTGACTGGTACACATAGACATTGTAAAATCTACATGCTGGTCAAAGCTCGTGGATGAGGTTGTTCCAGGCCTTCACTGCCTTAGACCCAGACAAAAGGGACCCAGTTCTGTGCCCACCGCACTCCCCTATTAAAAGGGTTTGACTCTACCTTTCCCCGGCTGTGTCCCTAGCTACAGATCAAGGAGTCCTGGGGCTAAGGGACATGTTTGGCCAAACCCAAGCCCCGTTCTTCCTGCTACTTGCCCTCTGTTTCACCTCCACCATCGGTTCCACTTCCTTGCGTCCCATTAATGCGCTAATGCTCTCATTTTGCCTGGGGTTTTAATGAATAATAGCTGGCTCTTGCTTCCCAGATATCATTTGCATTAGAGCAGCTTCCCGAAATATCATGACACACCCCTTCCCAGCAACAATGATAATGAAAGGGAATTTTAAGATGCAAAAACAGACCCGTGGGATAACTTTTCTCACCCCTTCAAATTACACATGATGTCTACAAGAACCCTGGAACATTTTCCAAACCTTAAACCTCTGCTGCCATCTGCAGGACCCTTGTCATAACAGCACGTTGTGCTGCTGCTGTTGACTGCATCAAAAATGTTACATAGTTTCCGTTATACAAGACGAGTGAGTTCTAGAGATTGGCTCTAACATCTTGTCTATAGTCCGCAATACTGTACTGTGCATTTGAAAATGTGTTAGGAAGTTAGATCTCATGCTTAGTCTTCTTACAATAAATAAAAAATCTATTTAAAATAGAAAGGAGGAAAGGAGAGAGGGAGGGAGGGAGAGAGGGAGGGAGGCTATCAGAAGGAGGAATCTGTCTGAATCTTGTCATCAAGGCAGCTATGAAAGAGGAGTGTTTGACATTTAGTTTATGGTATCTCATAAATCTTGTAGAACATTTTATTTGCTACTCTACCAAATAATAGAATAATAAAAATAGCTAACACTGTATATACAGTAGATATATGTGATAAAAGCATATAAATGTCATGTTTTATATGTATATAACCAAACCAAGTGGATAGAAATAACACAAGTATATGCACGCCCTACACTCAGAACAACTGACACTTGCATGGTGCTTACCATGTGACAGGCAGGGTTCTGGGATTTCATCACTGTCCACGTTTACATATGTAATTGTCCCACCACTTCCATGAGGCAGATCCCATTATTAGCCCTATCTATTTACAGAGGAGAAAACTGAGGCTCTGGGAAATTCACTTGTCTGGTTACTCAGCCAGTGAGTGGCCACGCTTGGATGTGAGCCCTGAATATCTGCCTTCAGAGGCTGCGTCCCTTGCCCCTGGGGGGATCCCTGTCATTTCAGTGAGCTAGACGATCATGAGAAAGCATGATGCTGTGCAATGAGAAAAATTAGACATGGCATCGCGCCTGCATTCACTCACAAGCGTTACTGGGCACTGAGAGTGCAGAGGTGAATAAGATGAGTGAGGGCCTTGCTCACTACCATACATGCTAATATGGAAGAGAGAGCAGAAAAGAGGTGTTTTTAAAAAACAGGAGTATATGTGTGATAAATATGGCTTAGGAAATATATAAGGTATATTGAGAATCAAGGTCAGGTGACGTGATAGAAGGTGACTGAGAGACTGTTTTATATTGGGTCATCTGGAAAGAGGTGATATTAAGCTACAGCCAGTCTAAAAGAAAAAAATGTATTAATCTATATGAAGTTCTATGGAGATAAAGAGAGCATTCCAGAAAGATATAAGGGCTGGTGCAAAAACCCTGAGGGGGCAAGCATCTCGACATGCTTGAAAAGCACAGACAAGGCCCGTGGTCAGGAGTGAAGAAAGAACTGGATGGAGAAAGTGGATGGCAGAGGTCTGAGAGCCAGGCCTGACTGCACATAAAGGGTCTGATCAGCCAGGGACGTGTGTGGAGATTTTACATGAGTGGGAAGAAAGCCTATGGAAGGCTTTAAGTCTATTAAAAAGATCCCTGGCTTCTCTAAGGAGAGAGGTTTTAGGAAGCAGAGATGCCCAGTCAGAAGTATTATGCAATCGTGCAACAAGGTGCAAAGTTGCCTTCAGCTAGCAGTAATGGGGGCCGGGGGTACCGACCTAGAGCCACCTGCTGTGTATGTTGTGTGTGCATGTTGTGGCTGTGGGGTCTACAGGTGCAGCTGCTGCTTCTGTGTGGGAGACGAGGGGAAAAGATGAACCAAAAATCATGCCCAGATAGGAGGGGTTGCTATGTCCTAGGGAGGAGGAAGTTTAAGGGTGAGTGGGGGTAAATCCAGAGTTGTCCTGCAAGACCCAGATCAGGAAGCCTGTTCCGTCTCTCTGATCATGTGACTGCAGCCAACCTACCGCACCTCGTGGAGCCCCACTGAGCTCATCTGTAAGCGCGCTGGCGCCATAACTTCTCTGAGTCTGGGTGGGATTTGTTACAGTTTGCCCAGAATGACTTTAAAACCTTTCAAACCCATGGGTAATGATGGACATACACATTAGCTTACTTCAGATGGTGCTGTATGGTAAAAAAAAAAAATATATATATATATATATATATATATATATATATATNATATATATATACATATATATGTATATATATAAATATATGCCCATGGTGGTATTCAACCCTCCAAGGAAACATCCAGAAATGAAGATCAAGTTACATCCTGCAGTCACCATACTTCTACTGCGTTACTGGCTTAAAATGAATTTTCATGTTACATAATTCTGAAGACTTTGGAGAGAAAATTTCTCCAGACAACAGAATATCATCTGTCCGTGAATATACACACACTTATAAGGAATTTTAAAGGAGACGAGAGTGAGTTCCTTATTACCTGACAATGCCACTGTTCTTTACACCAGTTTCCATCAAGGATTGGGCCACTCCAGCTCCATTCTTTTCCTCTATTTTTAAAGGGTTCTCTGAGGTTTGAGAATTATTGCTGGAATACCTGGATTTCCCCAAGAAAATTCCAGGGAATCATAATGGTTCTGGACATTGCATATGTGAATTGAAAATAGAGGCATGGAAAGAAATATTCAATATTTTGAGAAAACATGTAAAATTCTCAGTTATATGGAGCTAAGCTGCATTTTAAAAATTGGTTTCTTTTTTCACTCTCAGAAGAAGACTGTAAGGATAGCGTGGGAATATTCCTGTCCTGTTCCTTATAACTTTTATAGAATTTCTAGTCTCTAGTTTGTTCTCTCTTAATACTTGGAGGACAGCTGAATTATTCATGTTACTATGACCACTAAACCAACTATATTTAAGCAAATTGACCTAGATGGTTGATAAAACTTGCTGTGCAATAAACACCATACATTTTGTGAACTACTTCTAAGATAGTGTCAGATTTGAGGACTAGGTGGTAGGTTCCTGCTGCAGAGGTCATTGGCCAGCCAGTGGCGGGCAGTATTCAGCTCTCCAAGTTAACCTTACTTCCCATCATCGCTATTGTAGGAGATTCAAGCATTGGCCAAGAGGTTGGGCTATCTACCCTTGAAGAGTCCTTGGAACCCTAAACCTCTATTAGTCTCTGCTGCCTTCAGAAACAAGATGCTTTTCTCCTCAATAGTAAAAATCGTGATCAATATTTTTATAATCATAATAGCACATACTTATATAGTTTTTTATATGTGCCAAGCACTGTTCCACACACATGTTATAGCATGTCATTCTCACAAGAACTTCTGGGGTAGATACTATTATTATCCCATTTTCTAGAGAAGGAAACTGAGGCACAAAAAGTTGAAATAATTTCCTCAAAGTCAGAGGATCCAAGGTGCTTGTCTCCAGAGTTCATTTTAAGATACTTGAGAGCACAGACCTGTTTCTTGGCATAAAGGACCCTAAGCCAAAATTCCACACAAAATGCCCAACAGCCATGTCACCTTTTAAAAAGCTTAAGAGTCTAAAATGGCCAAAATCTGGTACACTAACAACTCCAAATGCTGACAAGGATGTGCAGCAAAAGAAACTTTCATGTATTCCTGGTGTGAATGCAAAATGGTACAGCCACTTAGGAAGAGAGTTTGGCAGTTTCTTACAAAACTAAGCATACTCTTACCGTACAATCCAGCATTTGTGCTCCTTGGCATTTACCCAAGGAGTTGAAAAGATGGCCACACAAAAACATGCACAGGGATGTTTATAGCATCTTTATTCCTAACTCCCAAAACTTGCAAGCAACCAAGATGTCCTCAGCAGATGAATGGGTAAAGTGTGGTCCATCCAGACAACGGAATGTTGAATAATCAGCACTAAAGAGAAATGAGTGATGAAGCCGTGAAAAAACACAGAGGAAATTTAAATGCATATTATTAAGTCAAAGAGGTCAATCTGAAAAGGCTACATACTGCATGATTCCAACTATATGACGTTCTGGAAAAGGGAAAACTCCAGAGACAATAAAAGGATCAGTGGCTGCCGGGGGTTGGGCAAGGATCCCAGAGGACATCTAGGGCAGTGAAACTACCCTGTGTGATATGATAATGATGGATACAGGTCATTATCCACTTGTCCAAACTCGTGGGAGGTATAGCACCAAGGGTGAACCCTAATGTAAACTATGGACTTCAGGTGATAATGATGGGTCAGTGTAGGTTCATCAATTATCACAAATGTACCAGTGTGGTGGGGGGATGTTGATAAAGGTGAAGGCTATGCATGGGGGGAGACAGAAGGCATTTAGGAAATCTTTGTAGCTTCGTATTAATTTTTCTATGACCTAAAACTGCTCTAAAAAACTTTTTTTAAGAGTCCAGTCAAGCGGTGTGGTACCAATATTGTTAAGCACTCAGTAACCTTGAGGTTGATCTTCAGAGTATGACCCTGTAAGAGGCAATCTTGCTATTATTATAACACCATCTTTGCTCACAACACAAAGAGAAGAGTAATTTCAGAAGCAAGGTAAGCATTATGGGGAAAGATTAAGAGGATATTGGCTCTCAGCCAACTTTATTGATCAGTGTATCGTGAAATAAGAGAGATTGGGCACCCTTACAAGAAAGAACATCAGAGGTGTTCTTATGGCTTTGTAATATTGACATTCTCTTTGTAAAATTGACATAATCTCTAATAAGATATCAAACTGTATGTTTACAACCAAAACAACTAGTTGAAAAATAAAAATAATCAGTTATTGAGGCAGTCATTTTATCATAGCTATTTTAACTAACCTGATTGAATTGTATGCCAAGAAGCAGACAACCTACGCCCACCTTGAAGGTGGAAAGGACTAATGGGCAAGTAAATATTTATAAAATAGACAATATATGAACTTACAGTGTTCATAACACAGTGAAGAATATATTAATATATAAAAGAATTTGGACATATATTTAGGTTAAATCAAGAAAAGAAAAGCACATGAACATCTTATTATAGAATGAGCTTTGTGGATAAAGAAGAATCTTCTAGGTAAGTATGAAATTAGGTTCCCTTAAGAGTTTTAATCTTTAGTTGTGAGGGTCTCACTTTGTGTCCCACTGTTGTGTAGAACGTTGCCAAATAGCATGTGACAATTTTTAAGACTCATGTAATTACTGTGGAAATAACCATAGATGTCTACTAGGCCAAACACATTTTACAGAAGAAAAACAAAGCTTCAGAGAAGTTAAGTGACTTTCCAGGTTTATACAGCTCACTGGTATCAGAGGCAAGACTAGAACTTGATTTAGTCTCTCTTACGAAAAAAATGAAAGAAATGATTTTTGGCAACCGAAATACTGCCAGGCCTTAGCTATTAGTTACACAACTTTTCAGCCAGCTCCTCCAAACCCACCATGTTTGGAGACTTCAAAGGCTGTTAAGATACATTAGTTCACTATCACGACACAGGGAAATCCTGAGGCCTTTGTTACCCAATACTTCTGAAGGCTGTTGCCTTCCTATCAGATCTATGAATTCTTCAATGGTATTGAAAAGAACCAGCTATCATTTTGGATGACGCTTGTAAGCATATCTACTCTTCAAAGGGACTTAGCTGAGCTTAGAATGATTGAAAGAGAGGAAGGTTAACATAGGTACCATATGCTACTTGAACTCCACTATGGGTTATTCTAGAAGGAGTCAACAAAATTACTTTATTTTCCTTTCCTTTTTGAAATTATGTGTCTTAAACCAGCAGGTGGTTAAGGGCAGAGAGATGTTACAAGTGAAGATTTAGACAGAAAAACTTAAAAGCCAATTTCTAACACTTATGTTCTGTTTAGAGCTATCAGAAGCAAACGTCTGTGTTTAAAAAAAAAAAGTCCCTTTTATTCATAGAAAGGATAAAGGGGGGAAAAAACAGAACAGATGGGAAAACTCTTTCACTAAGCCTAAAAACAGTCGGATTGCTCTACTATCTTGTTTGTAAAATGATTTGTTAAGGTTTTTAAATCTCTAAAAATTAAGTTGTTGCTCTTAAGTCCTGAAATCAATTTCTAATCTACATTTTCTGAGCTCCTATTTGCCGGTAAATAGGCTCCTTGGCCTCACAGCACAAAAATGTCCGTTCTTACAGAGCTGAAACAAATAAAAAAACGAAATATGCGAAAGTAGCATCATCAGTCTGAGTGCTTAGGTCATTCTAACAACCAGACGGTGAATCAGTGATCCTCCTGATAGTAAAAAAGACCAAGTAAACAGATGCTCTTTTCAATAGATAACACCTCACCCGGCTGTGCATTGTCCCTGATATCATAAAGTCCTTAAAAGGCATTTTAACTTAGGTGTCTGAGACTGAGTTTCAATCAAAATTCAGACATGGAAATGCCCTACAATAATTTTAAAGCTTCTTCCAGAGGCATGTCTTGAAACTTATTATTTTAACAATATGGATACATGTTTTCTTCTATCATTAAAAAAAAATGGTGGTGTTTCCATTAGACACACGGCTTCCATGATCCTGCTTGGATCTACTCCATCTAAAAACAGAACCTCCCTGGCCATGGATATTGAGTGCCTGCACAAGGTGGTCAGACTCCCCAGTTAGCCATCAGGGGAACTGGGTTTCACTCTCAATTGGATCTTTTACTGACTACATGTCCTTAGGCCAGTCCCTGCACCCCAAGTCCTCCTCTGACAGGGAAAGAAGACAGAGGAAAGGAATAAGGCCAGCTGTGCATGCTTCCCAGCGCTGTTAAAGACAGTGAGCGTGAGACGAACTTGAAAAGTGGAAAGCACTATAAAACATCAGGTGGTGGTGTTGTTCCAATGCAAAGTTGGTGGCCAGTGCCATCCTGCTGTCATTGCACAGTGAGCCGTGGCAGAGACCCGGAGGTCTGAGGCAGGTGTTACCAGGTGCCCCCATGTGCAAAGTGTTCCCATCCTTCTCTCCCCGAGGTCGGCCTCTGAGCGGGCATCACCACAGCCTCATTCCCACAGAATGACTTCAGAACCTAACAATAATGATCCTTCCGAACGAAGAGGTAAAAGATGCCAAGACATGGCTCGGATGATTCCGGAGTCCCTAGTGCCCTCGATCATAAAAGTATATGCTTCCGCATAGGAAATAAAGTCAGTAATATTGATATTGATTATATATGTGACAACTAGGCATATGTACAGTGCTGGCTAGATACTGGACTGATCGGGGGGGCTCACTTCATAAATTATGTGGAAGTCTGGCCACTGTGCTGTACCCCTGAAGCCAATATAAAGTAATATGGATGCCAATTGTAATTGAAAAATAAAAAACTAAAGTGTGTGCTTTCCCGCATGTGGTCAGAACTGACAGTACAGCATCTCCCAGGGGCCTCCCCGTCTCACGAGGCCTTGACGGAGCAGAAGGTTACCATTCTCAGCACCACTGGAGAAAGGCAGCCATCGGTGGTGTCCTGGGCCTTAATGGGCAAACAGTGTCCAGGAACTCAGCAATCCTCCATTAACCTTCAAGACAGGGAATTTGAACTCTCAGTAGTACTTCATCTCTAGAGATAGCGCCTTACTACTCTCAGAGAGTTAACTACATAATGTGAAAAGAAACACCTTTCATGAAACACCTTTCACTATTTTGGAAATAGAATTTATTTTGCTTAGATTTATAAAATGCTTTCCTATAAACTACCTACTTTTTTTTTGTCTAAACAGAGATTCAGTTCTTACACACACAACACACACACACACACACACACACACACACACACACACACACACACACTATCCTAATCTCTCCTTTTTGAGATGTTCTTCCATCTAAAAAGGCAGTGAAGTTCCAGAGGCTGCTAAATATATCTTGATGCTTTCATGGAGCACAGAAGTAAAATAGTGCTTTCTCTTCATTTTATGTTATTTATTTTATTTTTTTAGGTAAAAGATAGTTTTTTTTCCAGAAAGCAAAGAGTAAGCCTCTTGGATTTTTATCTGGAATTTTCTAAGATCATTCAGTACATGTTTGGAATGGAGCCCTGTTCGCTTTCATGTCTACAAATCCCACACCAGAGAGCTCTAGAAGCATCCTAGCCCTACGTGCAGCTGCCATGAGTGCCAGAGTGCCCCGAAGGCCCCTGCACATGGTTGAACTTGGAACCTCATGAATCCACAGCTTCACAAAGCACCTGACCCTTGTATGCAGATGTTATTTCCTGGAATAATGGAAATGAATGGAAACTCATTTGGTATCGGCATCCTGTCAGGTCCTTCAGTAGCAAACAATAAATGTATTTGAGGAAGTTCTGCTGAACCAATCAAAATGGGGGCTTTGTTTCTGAACTTGGCTGAGCCCACCTCATGCCTTGTAAATGTCAATGTGTGTGCGTGTGAGCATCTGACATTACTCAGCAGCACATACCAAAGGCCAAGAATTTGGCAGAGCCGGGCTGATTAGAATGCCTAAAAATATTCCGTTTTATCAAAATCCATTCAGAGGCCTTTTAGCATGTGGGTAAAATGCTAGAGCAGCAGGATCTTTAGGAAGCATAAATTCTGAGAGGCTTTCCAAAACTCCAAAAAGATGCTTCATTGTGTAAGACGTGACCCTTTAACCTAAGTTCTTGTTCTTTGTCTATTTTTATCCCAACAGAATTTTTTTTTGCAAACCATGTAAGGCAATGCTCTCTCATCTATAAACATTTATAAAATGCAATTGAATTTAATTCAACAAATAGTTGCTGAGAAGCTGCTATACACAAGGCACTCTGTGGGGCCCCATAGGGAATATAGAGTCAAACAAGCAAATCCTTACTTTGAATTTGTCCACAATGCAGGGAGAGTTAAGATCTTTCCTGGGAATGAGCTGCTCTTGATCCATGTTTTAGAAGAAGGATAAACCAAGAGCTAGGGGGAAAGAGAGAGGGAAGAGATTCATTTGGCTGGTGAGGATTGGCACAGGCTTCTTGAGGATGGTGGCATTTTGACCTGAGCCTTTACAAGTAGGTAGAGTCAGCTCGACAGAGGTGGGGAAGAGCTTTAGGCAGAAGCAGCAGCATGAATGTGCAGAGCTACAAAGCACAGGGCATTAGAAAAAACAGTATGCGGTCTTCACGTCTTTCATTATCACAGCTGATAGGGCTTTCCAAAATGAGAAGGCTAAGGGCGCCAGGATAATAGCTGCCACCAACTCTGCAACCAAGAAAAGGGGTTACAGGGCCGGCTGAGTGGCATGTTGGTTAAAAGCTGGCTTGGGATGCCAGAGGTCCCCGGTTCGGATCCCACATATGAGGGCCAGTGACACTGCCCTCCACAGCTAAGATGCTGAACAACAGCTCAACCTGGAGCTGGGCTGCCGTGAGTCGCCAACAACGGCGTAGGCTGCAGCCCCTGTGGCAGTGGGTTGCCATGGGCTACCGTGTGTAGCCAGCAGCCAGCGTGAGCAGCCGTCCAGAAGCCGGCGACTGATTTGCCTCCCCCGGGAAGAGCGCAATGATGGTGCCAATTTGGGCCAGTGAAGCAACGTCCTCCACAGCTAGACTGAAGAACAAAATGACAGCAACTTCTCTGTTCCGCTTCCCCCAACTCCCCAATATAAATCTTTAAAAAAAAGAAAAAGAAAAGGGGTTACAAAGGAGCAGACTCTAAACAAGAGGGAAAATGTTATTCCTGCAAAATGGCCAAAGCCACAAGAGTGATGATGTATGCTGGAGGTAAACAAAGCTTAATTTGGTGACATGTTAAAGAACTGTCCTTTGGCTGTCATATCCATGTACACACAAATGTATATGTATGTCCATTTCACTCTAAGCACGTCACCTCACAGTCATTCTTCTTCAGCAGCCCAAATCCTCTTGGTCCTGGATTTTATTATAAGTATTTCTCACCCTTATAAAAAAGCTGCAACTCATGCTTTCAACCATGTTTCCACCATAGAGTTTGGGGAAGTAAATCTAAGAAGTGTAATATCTTTGAAAGTCAAAGGTTTGAGAAACTTGCTCAGGAATTACCTTTAATTTTACCTGTAAAATGATAAAGAAGAATTATCTAGCACTTATAAAGAGGACAGATTGCCAAGTTTTGACACTACCTCGTTGGGCCACCCAGGTGGCTATTACATAATCATTCAACAAAGAGTTACTCAGTACCCAATGCCTCTACACCTAGGAGGTGATGAAAATCCTGGCTGGAATGTAGTTAGTAAGATTGAGATAAGACCAATGCCCTTTCTTTAGGAAGAAAAGATTCATCCATTTATTAATTGATTGGTGAGGGAGAAAGAAAAGGATAGAAAAAAATAAAGGATGTATTCTAGCATCAAAGGTGTATTGAACCAAACACTAAACTAAATGTATAAAGCTCAATTTCCACATTTCTTTTTTTTTTATTGTTAGTTTCAGGTGTACAGAACAATGCAATAGTTATCATTTTCACCCTCACAAAGTAACAACCCTCCTCCCCATCTACTTCCCTCCCACCCCCAATATCATGCTTATCTATTACAATTCCATTAACTCCATTCCCACTCTCTACTCCATGTCCCGTGACTATATGTATATATAATTATAGTTGACATACAATATTATTCAACATCAGCTTCAGAAATACAGTGCGGTGGTCAGGCCTCTATACCGACTATGAAGTGGTCTCCCTAACAAGACATGAGTCCATCTGGCCCCCTAAAAAATTTACAACATTATTGATTATATTCCTCAGACTGTCTTTTCTATCCCTGAGGACATATTGTAGTTACCAATTTGTATTGTCTCATCCCTTCCCCTTCTCCTTCATTCCCACCCCCTCCCAACTAGCAACCCTCAGTTTTTCCTCTGTGTCTCTGAGACTATTTCTGTTTACATTTCTCATTTATTCAGTTTTTTAGAATCCACATATAAGTGAGATCATATGATATTTGTCTTTCCCTGACTGACTTATTTCACTTAGCATAATGTTCTCTAGTTCCATCCATATTGTTGCAAATGGTACTATTTCCTTCTTCTTTATAGCTGAGTAATACTCCATTGTTCATTGCGGCGCTATTCACAATAGCTAAGACTTGGAAACAACTGAAATGCCCATTGGTAGACGACTGGATTAAGAAACTTTGGTACATTTACACAATGGAAATAAAGAAAAAGGAAATAGTACCATTTCCACATTTCTAAAGCATAAACTGCAGCTACTGAAGTCAAGTAACTTCTCATCGTTGATACAGTTTTCATGAGTGTTCGCCATAATTCAAGAGAACACAAGGCCAACTCCGCCATTGGACTCATGACCGCTGCCTGTAGACACACCTTGTTATCCCGAGGAACAGGAGGATGTTTCATACATTCCTATGAGCTATGCACCAGCCCACCCTAAAGCCACCTAACACCACAACCAAGCTGACCTCAGCCCGCTGTACCACCTGGTGGCTACGCCACTGCATTCCATGGTTTAACACCCAATCTCTTTCTTGTTGCACCTTCCAATGCAGACAGATCATGCATCTACCTTGTGCTCAGCTTTTCTTTTTTACTTTGGGACAGAGGGAATACAGTGGATTACTTCCCACTCATCAGTATGGAATGTCGGACATGTAAACTAAGTAAGGTCCTAAGAAGATAGGAGGATGAGTACAACTAAGACCAAAGATGAATGAGCTAAGTAAGGCATTCAGACTAGCCAGTCACTTATTTCCTGACACTTTAACCACCTAATGCAGATAGAAGGCTGAATAGAAGGTCAAGAAACAGCAGAGACGGTGGAAGCAGGAGCCGTGGTTAAGTATGAGTTGTACTGTGTAATCAGTTTAGGGGGACAAAGGGAGAAGTCAGTCCTCACACGTTAGGTCCAGGAATTGAGAAGAGAATCTGATCAGAGCAACGAGTAAAAAGGAGTAAAGAGACTGGAAAAGGCTGAAAGGAAGTTGGCACCAACACGAACTCATTCATCGTTGAGAACTGGAGGGGTTGGCAGCAGATGAAGAAAAGGAAATCCATGTGGCAGAGAATGGCTCAGGAACTGGCGTGAGCGAGAACTGTGGATGTGGAGAAAATGGAGTTAGGAAGGAGCAGTGAGAAGAAGAGAAAAAAAGGCTAAGAATAGAAATTCTTCATGGCAGGGCAACAAGAACAAAACCAATATGCCCTTGTCAATACGTGTGTGCTGCCTTGTATTAAATTCTTTGAAACATTTCCTGTGGAACCCAATTCTCAGGCATGAAAATTACAAGTCAAACCTCTCCACCATAGGTCACCTAAAAATAATACCACCCCAGGTAGTGGGGTGACTTGGTGAGTAGGCTTGAGCTACGTGGCCTGTGGATCCAAACATCCTCTTTATTTCCAGAAAGCACACAATCCAGCAACTCATGCCCAGTCCGAAAAGCATGCGCTCCCAATGGGGCCCCTCACCAGGGTTGCCAAAGTTGGCTGCGTGCTCGCTCCAGCTAGTCAGATGAGAAGTGTGGCGTAGACAGTTTTCAAAGTGCAACTGTCATAATCCATGAATAGGTGCCCCCCTGATGGCCCTTTGGGCTCCAACGTCCGAGGATCAGGGCCAGCTTCCTGGGCTAAGACAGATCCTGAACTTAGTTTAACTCTCTGCTGTTGCCGTCTTGAAATTCTTAATTGTTTGTTTTGTTTTATTGGTTTTTGTTTTAACAAGGGCCCAACATTTTCATCTTGCACTGGGCCTCACACCTTATGGAGCCGGTCCCGCCTGGGGTCTGTGTCCTTCCCTCAGACTGGACAAAAACTGGTGTATCATTATTTCTGGGGTCACAAATGACAGCTTCTCCTCTGGACTTTGTTCCTCAGAGCACAAACTACCATACAGAGTCTAGGAGATCTCAAAATACAGCAATGGTCCAAGGCACCTGACTGCCCCTATCTGGACCGAGAAGGAGAAAAAGCTGCAGTAACAAGCCCCCACTCCTCGGGCGGGAAAGAGGTGGTGACGATTCATTTATGTGTCAACTTGACAGGGCACCACAGTGACCAGGTTTTCGGTGTAACATCATTTCTGGGGGAGTCTGTGTATCTGGATGACATTCACGTTTGAATCAGTAGACTGAGTAAAACTGAGTGCTCTCCCCACTGGGTGGGTCTCATTCAGTCTGCTGAGAGCTTGAGCAGAATAAAATTCTGAGTAAGAAAGAATTCTTTCTCTCTGCCTGTCTTTGAGCTGGGACATCAGTCTTCTCCTGCCTTGGGACTTGGACTTGAATTTACAGCATTGATTCTCCTAGGTCTGGACTTCTTAACCTCCAAATCTTGTGAGCCAATTCCTTATAATAAATTATACAGATATAGATAGAGATATATAACATGTGTGTATGTATATATTGATATGACTTACATATTGTATTATATATAATATTTATATTATAGATTATATTATATTATATTATATTATATTATATTATATTATATTATATTATATATATTCTATTAGTTCTCCTTCTTGGGAGAACTCTGACTAATACATGATGGGAAAGAAAACTTGTAGATAGATGAGTTTCCTGGAGGCCTCTGAAGCTTCAGTTATGCTTTGTACCATATATCTGGAACTGATTATAATATCAAACCCATGAAATTCAAGGCTTTCATCACCTTCTGGAGTCAACAAACCTTTTCTATGAAGGACCAGAGAGTAAATATTGAAGGTTTTGCAGCTCATGAAACCTCTGCTGAAACTACCAAGCATCGCTGTGATAACGGGAAAGCACACACATTAATATGTCAACCAATGGGCATGTCTGTCTGCTGGTCAAACTCCAACAGCAAAAACAGGTGGTGAGCAGGATTTGGCCCAGGGGTCTAGTTTGCTAACCCCTGCCCTAGAGAGAAGTCATCTCATTAGATCAAAGATTATCGTAAAAATCAGATGACCTGAAGTGTGTTCTTTTGGTTACTTATGCCATACTCATATAACCCCCGACAGGGTCCATCACTCCCTTGGGGCCTCTACAAAGCTTTTCTACAATTTATCATCTGATTATTTTGGAGGAGAATAAAAAGCCTTAGAGGAAAACTGTGTAGCCTGACTTAAAGAGGCTTGCTGCTCTCTTCCCATTCTGTCTCCCAGTTGCCACATGCACCAGTCTGTTTCATAAAACTAAGTAGAAAGAAGGACCAGTAAGGGCCTGCAACGGGTTGAAAAAAAAACAAAATGAGGAGTCAAGAAGATGGAAAGAAGCAAGAACTTGGAAGAAAGCTGTAGACAATAACATGGGACAGCAAATTGGAAAGATAAAGATGGGAAGAGAAAGAGTTTGCAGCCAAACCACGGAGAAATCAACCCAATGAGATCACTAGACTGAGGTAGGAAAGAAAACCTCATGATGGACTTCCAAATGTGTTCCAGTCTCTGCTCATTAGAAACAAAATCTCTACCATCATGTATTCCTTACACTCCCAGGTAATGGGATACTCACTCTGGAGTACAAATGAATATCTGAGCTTATGCTAAGGAAAGATGGTGCCTTCAGATTGCTGACAACCTGCAGTCACTCACACAAGAAGAGAGGAATGCTGCTTGTGTGCTACTCCTGGAGGTGCTCTCTCTAGTACATCTAGTACATCATGTGTCACAGGCTTTACCATTATGGCCCAAGTCAGTCACATCAGTAGCTATTCCTGTTACATGTTTAAGTTTTTCCACAAGAAAACAAAGAACATGCCATGGATGTTTTGAAAAGGTCTGCAATATTTTCTGCTTAACATATGAAGGACATCTAAACCATGCTCTATATTCAAAATAAATAAGGCTGAGTGTTTCCTTTGTATCCAGCCCACTATAAAACGCAAGTCTTTTGTCACCTGTCTCACATTGTTAAGGTTCATGGGGTCCCCAAAATCCATTGAAAGAGAAAAATAAGCTCTAGAGAGGGTGTGTGCTTTGTCTAAGGTTCTACAACTAATTGGGTTTAGTGGCAGGCAAAGATTCAGGAAAGTTATTAAACCATCTACGTAACTAGAGAGCTAGTGCACCAACTTCTGCTTAAAGGAAACAGGAAGCCCAGAGAAAACCGCCACTGGAACATGACCCCTATTGCCCTAGGAAAGGTCATGGACTTTGTCGAAGTCAGGGCTTCTGCAAGCAAAGCTGTTTTGGCTCCTTTCTATTTCTGGGAATCCCTGCTATGTAGAGTAGTAGAAAGACCTGTCACTAACCAGTCATGTGATAATCGGGAAATGACTTAAACATTCTGAGCCCCAGCCTCCACATCAGAAAAGTGAAGACAGAAAAATAGTAAGTGTTGGTGAGGATGTGGAAAAGATGGAACCCTCCTGCACTGTTGGTGGGAATGTAAATTGATGCAGCCACTATGGAAAACAGTGTAAAGTTTCCTTAAACAATTAAAACTAGAACTGCTATATAATCCAGCAGTTCCATTTCTGTGCATTTATCTGAAGGAAATGAAAACAGTAACTTGAAAATATATCTGCACCCCCACATCTATTGCAGCATTTTCTACAATAGCCAAGACATGGAAACAAGCTAAGTGTTCATTAGTGGATGAATGGATAAATACAATTATATATATATATATTCCATTATAGGTATATTTCATTATACGTATATTCCATTATATATCTGTATAGTCCATTATATATGTATATTCCATTATATATATTCCATTATATATATTCCATTATATATATTCCATTTTATACATATTCCATTATATACATGTATATTCATTTATATACATGTATATTTCATTATCTTTGTATATCCCATTATATACGTATATTCCATTATATATTCCACTATATATATTCCATTATTTATATTCATATATATATATATATATATATATATATATATATATTCAGACATAAAGGAGAAGGAAATACTGCCATTTGCAACAACAGTGATGGACTTTGAGGGCATTATGCTAAGTTAAATAAGTCAGACAGAGAAAAACAAATATATGACCTCACTTATGTGTGGAATCACAAAACAAATGAATTCATAGGTTCGTGGCTGCCAGGGCAGGGTGGGGGGATAGACAAAACGGATGAAAGTGATCAAAAGGTACTGTGGATGGAAAAAGGGGTTCTATGGAAAGTAACCTCACAGGATGATCTGATCATAAATTCCTAAGAGGGCAGTTTATGGTGGGGAGTCACATTCCTGGCACATAACTTTTTAGCAAAAGGTTTATCATTGCCTTAAGCAAGCCCTGACCCTTGTTTCTATTATCTAGATTAACACACCTTTGAAATAAGTCTCAACTACCCTCAAGAAAGCACAAATTCTAGTTACTATTCTGTAATACAAACCCCACCTTGTTTTCTCCCACTTCAATATAACCTTTCCTATGTTCCCTCCTTAATTTCAACTACATAAAAGTAGCTGCAAAAGCTTTATTCTGAAGCATTTGAGATCTTGCTCATTGGTATATGTCATCAGTTTGGCTCAAATAAACTCATAAAAGTTCTCTACAGGTTTGGACAGTTCTTACATTGACAGTACTAACTTTCAGTTATAAAATAAATAATTGCTGGGAATGTACTGTACAGCATGCTGACTGTAGTTAACAATACTGTACTGTTTATTTGTAAGTTGCTAAGAGACTAGATTTTAAACGTTCTCGTCACAAGAAAAGAAAATTTGTAACTGCGTATGGTGATGGATGTTAACTAGACTTCTTATGGTGATCATTTTGCAATATTTACATATATTGAATCATGTAGTAAACCTGAAACCAATGTTTTGTGTCAATTATATCTCAATTTTTTAAAAGAAAAAATTCCAGTAGATTCAAACCTAAGTCACTGAGGAGTGGTGATGTTTGTCAGAGAGAGATATTCGGGGGCTGGGGGACTGTGTTGACATAAAAAGAAATGAGGTGATGGGTATAGCCATGTTCTCTTCAGGGGACAAAGTGACAGACAGTTAAAGCAGATGTGATAGGCGTCCCCAAACCAATGGCTTTCAACTACAAACGAGCTACTCTCTTCCTGTGGTGATCTCTGGCAATTGTAACCTATTTGGACCACATGGAACAGGCCAAAAATGCTAGGAAGTTAATGTGCACCAGCGGCAGCCCTCACCCAATTATTGAAAAGAACTCGTACAACTAAACAAGGAAAAAAAAATCCAAATAAAAAATGGGCAGAGGGGGCTGGCCGACTGGCTCATTGGTTAAGAGTTGGCTTGGGGGGCCGGCCGAGTGGCAAGATGGTTAAGAACTGGCTTCGGAAGCCAGAGGGCCCCGGTTTGGATCCCACATATGAGGGCCAGTGACACTGCCCTCCACAGCTAAGATGCTGAACTACAGCTCAACCTGGAGCTGGGTGCCAACTTGGGCCAGTGAAGCAACGTCCTCCACAACTAGACT
>NW_017731583.1:931954-933464 GCF_001890085.2 Hipposideros armiger
AAAAAAAAAAAGACCCACACCTTTCTCACTAGAATTTATGGAGCACTGACTACATGCCAGACATGGTGATAAGTGCTTTAGAAACAGAATGTCAATTCATCCTCACAAGTAACCCTGTTATTCCCATTTTATAGATAACGATATTGAGATATAGCGACCACACAACTAGTAAGTGGCAAACCAAGATGCGAATCTGGGTCACCACAGAGTTCTGCGAACAGGAATCGTGCCAGCCAAGGGCTATGTTACAATATTGGAACGTACATTGTCTGGAGTTACGATTCAGGGAGAGATGAATTGGAAATATAAAGTCGAATATTTTCTTATGAGTCTAGGTCAAATGTTCTCAGTTGGACGTGATTTCCCACCCTCGGAGGGAGGGACATTTGGCAACGTCTGGAGACACTTTGGGTTGTCACGACAGGAGGCTGCTACTGGCATCTCGTGGGTAGAGGCCAGAGATGCCGCAAAACATCCTACAATGAACAGGACAGTCCCCTTAACAAAGAATTATCTAGCGTAGGATGTCAACGGTGTTGAGGCCCAGACACCAGCTCTAGGGGTTTGGTCTAGTGGGCACGGTTCCCACTCCCCACCCCATCTTCTTTGTGGATTTTTATTCTTTCTGCCCATTTTAACACTCTTCTATTATGTTAATCTTTTATTGTGAGGCACCCCAAGTCCTTTTAGAAAACAAGGACCCTGTAAATAATAGACAAACTGACTTGCAAAGAATCTCCTGAAGGGAAGCACCTTGCTCAGAACACACTGCTCTGAGGGCACTATTTTGGGTACAGGGACCCAGCAGGCCAACTGTCTGTCATTTTCACACCCATCACTTTCAGGGCTGGTGCATCCTGGAATCTTGTCCCAGGAAAGGGGCTGGGAATGGAGAGAGTGCTTACCCTGGAACATGCAGTTACAATGAGAAATCATGAAAAGAAAAAAAATTAAGTAAAAAAACAAATAAACCTGTAATCTGATGCCAGTCTTAAATATTCTCCACTGACCATAAATCAAGAGAAAGTGGAATAATTTCCACCACACTCAAACGGCGTGTTCCCTGGGCTTTGCAGGAACAGAAGAGACAATGTGGAGAAAAAGCATTGTCCTGTGGTTCTGAAATGCAAGCCCAATGAGTCAGAAGACAATTTCAATGGGCTGTGGTAATAAAACGTATGTCCCAACCATGCTCTGTTAAGAAAACCCTAAAAGTCAAAAACTGATGGACGATAAGGCCACTTTAGTCCAGAACAGCTTTGGTTACGTTACAGGGTTTACATGTAATCTTTGAAAGTATGCTAGCCTCTGAAGAAAATATTTTAATTGGTCTTTAAAATGTTCTTACGGGGCAAATTCAGCTTGTTTAAATGTTGCCTGACTCGTCTCTGGTTATGACAGCTCATTACACTGTCTTAATGCCGTACGAATTATTAATCAGTATGTTTTGGTTTCTTTTAAAGCATTCCAGATTGTATCCAATTCTGGATAAAGGGTTTAAAAAAAAAAA
>NW_017731583.1:933544-937635 GCF_001890085.2 Hipposideros armiger
CACTGCCCTCCACAGCTAAGATGCTGAACTACAGCTCAACCTGGAGCTGGGCTGCCGTGAGTCGCTGGCGACGGCGTAGGCTGCAGCCCCTGTGGTAGTGGGTTGCCATGGGCTACCGTGTGTAGCCAGCAGCCAGCGAGAGTGAGCGGCAGTCCAGAAGCCGGCAACTGATCTGCCTTGCCAGGGAAGAGTGCAATGATGGTGCCAACTTGGGCCAGTGAAGCAACGTCCTCCACAACTAGACTAAAGAACAAAATGACAGCAACTTGTCTGTTCCCCTTCCCCCAATTATCCAGCATTGTTCCCATCCCCCCAATTACCCAATAAAAATCTTAAAAAAAAAAAAAGTTGGCTTGAGAACGTGAGTTCTGAGCAGCAGGGCCGCCAGTTCATATTCCACATGGGCCAGTGACGCTGTGCCCTCCACAACTAGACTGAAGAACAAAAGGACAGCAACTTGTCTGTTGCCCTTCCCTGATTCCCCAACACTGTTCCCTCCCCCAATTCCCCAATAAAATCTTTAAAAAAGAAAAAATGGACAGAGGACCTAAACAGACACTTCTCCCAAAAAGACATACAAATGGCAAACAGATATATGAAAAACTCCTCAACTTCACATGCTACTAGGAAAATGGAAATCAAAACCACAATGAGATATCACCTCACACCAGTTATAATGGCTGTTATCAACCAGAAAAATAATAACAAGTGTTGGGGAGGCTGTGGAGAAAAAGGAACCCTCATAAATTGTTGGTGGGAATGCAGATTGGTGCAGCCACTATGGAAGGCAGTGTGGAGGTTCTTCAAAAAATTAAGAATAAAATTACCACATGACCCAGCAATTCCTTTCCTGGTATCTACCAAAAAAATCGGAAAACATTTATCCATAAAGATATATGTACCCTGATGTTCATTACTCCATTATGTACAGTGGCCAAGACATGGAAACAACCAAAGTGTCCTTCGATAGATGATTGGATAAAGAAGATGTGGTATATATTCACAATGGAATACTATTCTGCCATAAGAAAAGGTGAAATACTGCCATTTGCAACAACATGGATAGATCTTGAGATTATTATGTTAAGCGAAATAAGTCAGACAGAAAAAGTCAAAAATCATATGACTTTGTTCATATGTGGGGTATAAAACTGAAAACAAACAAACAAACAAGACAAACAAACAAAGAAACAAAAACTCATAGACACAGGCAACAGTTTAGTGGTTACCAGAGGGTAAGGGGAGGGGAGGTGGTAGATGAGGGAAAAGGGGGTCAAATATATAGTGATGGAAGGAGAACTGACTCTGTGTGGTGAACATACAATACAAAATATAGATGTAGTATTATAGAATTGTACACTTGAAACTGATATAATTTTACTAACCAATGTCACCTGAATAAATTTTTTTATTAAAAAATTGTTGAGATTACGATGCAGTTACCAGGTATCAGAACTGAGGATGTGAGCCTGCACATGAACCTAAAGAAATGACAAGAGCAACAATATAGTGCTAATTGGTATAACACTCTTAATAATGAAAAAAAGGGGTTGTAAAATTCATCATGAAATGACTTTACTGTAATCTGTTGTAGCCACACATGGAGCCTAGAAGAGCATATAAAACAGAACTTTGCAATGTATATTATACAAGTCAGATCTCCTAACACATAAATGGCTGGTGCATGTGTGGATGGGCGATAGTTCAGGGGTCTCAGGGACGGCTTCTGTCCTTTCTTGAATTCATCCTGTTCAACTCTGTGACAGACATGGGTTTGTTGACATTGGTTCATGAGACTTCCCCTCATGGCCTACTGTCTTGTAGCTGTTCAGGATAATCTCCTCTCCCAGGACCCTTCTGTCCCCTTATCTCCTCTATACACCCTCCCCAGTGTCCCCCCTTTTATTTGCCTCAGCCTCCAACATGGTCGTCTGTTGTTCTGTTGTTCCATTGCATATGTTTTCTTTATGGATGAGGAGTAAGTAATCAGGGTGTCAGCAAAGTGTGGGAAAGGGGCAGAAGAGAATCCGCCTCTCATTGTGCCTCTGAGAGACTGAGTTCTCTCACGGCTGGAAGTGACGTGCTCTGAAAGCACATTTCCCACGTGGAATGCCTCTGCTGAATAGCACGCACTTCTTTTACCTTGGACTTCACTTGGCTACCCATGTACCCAGCTTCAGTGGGGATATGGGAAGCTTTGGAGACTAGGGGAAGCAAAGGGCCATTCAGTTATGCTCTCTCCTTAAACTGACACTGAGCCTGCTCAAAGTGCCAGTTTCTCTTCTTCCCCATCACAGCCACAGAATCCTGGGAAGGACTGAGGCCTCTTACTGCATAAGGCAGTGGGAAGCACCCAGCCGCTGGACAGCGTCGACTCTGTTTACATCCACCTTATTGCATGTGTCAGCCAAAAGTGTGCAAGATTCCCAGATATTCTCTGTTTGGAAATACCACTTCTTCTCCACTTTAAAACCCAACCTTCCCACACCCCCCTTCCCTAGCTCAGAGGTACTGGGGCCTTGCTCTCCCCTTCCCCAACTTTCATCCTTCCCCACCAATTTCATGATGGATTGAGTGCCACTGGTCTAGGATCCAGTTGCATTTGATGCACTGGAAAGGATCCAGACTGGGTCACTAGCAGGCATGAGATGGCTCCAGAGGTCAGTTATCTTAGGCCCATGTGGGACCCCTGGATTCCAAAACAACACCTAATCTCTGGCCTGAAGCTTCTGGAGTTGTTCCATGGATGATGTGTAAGTATTTAGAAAAAAGGGAAAAGTTGCAAAAGTTTTATTCTGGGCTTTGAGATAATTAACATAATATTTGGACTTACATTTCAGCTCAGTAACACTTCGAAGGTCCCCTGGTTGTCTCCTCAGAAATGAAGGTCAAGATCTACTAGAACTTTCAGCAAAGCAGAACAGAGCCAGAGGTTGGCTCCTGACAGTGCCATATGTGTGCGTCAGGACACCCATATGTAGAGTCCGTTGTCTTTCCTATTCCAGATGGAAGTGTCCTAGCATATTATTACAGTGAGACTGTTGGTTCCCTTGAAGATGATACAAAATAATTGTAGATAGATTTTAACCCCTCCTAATTTAAACATTTCCCAGTGGAACAGGTCCTCATGCTCTCCCACTTGGTCATAATGATTCAAACAAGAGACCAGGAAACTGAAAAAATTTCTCCACAACATCCACGAAGTGAAGGCTCCCTTGTCCTATGCGGAAAAAGCCTGCAGGTGCTAAAAATATCTTGCTCGTGTTTTAGCTGCCCGGTTCTAAGGACAAAAATTCAAAACTCTATATAACTATAAAGATATCCTATTCTGAATCATTTCTAAATCGGCTTCCTATATAAGCAGTGGTTTTCACTGAAGGAATTGCATACAAGGGTCACATTTTGCCTAAACACCCTCTGCCTTTGAGCTAATGGGTTGCATTGACATTAAATTTGGATGCATCCTCAGCTAGCACTCTGGGCACCATGAGGCAGTGCTCATAGGTAAGAGTAGCTACTGTCTGAACACTGGAGACATCTTTGGAGTGCTCCATTAATGAGTGGTTTTTATTTGCCATCCCTGCAGCGAGCCTTTTTGTTGTTGAAGCAGGCATGTCCAGGTCACAAAGCATTCCTCAAAGAGGTAGAACCTGGGGACAGCTCCCCTACTCTTGTGCATTCTACAAACCATCCCCCACATCCCACTCCTCAATGGACCACTGGGATCACCGTTGGTAGCAAAACACCTTTTCCTTTGTGACTTTCCCTCTTCTCTACATCCCATGGCCACCTACTCCCTTTAAGCTCCTTTTTCCTTTCCCTTCCGGATCTTCTGCTCAGGCTTTCTTCACCTGTTCAGTTCCACCTGTTTCCAGGTGAAGGGAACAGGACGGGGAACAAGGCTTCCCAACAGTGAGTCAAATACCTACAAGGCACTGAGATCTTCCCGAGCACTCTTCTTGGAATATCTCCTGAGTGTAATTATGCTACAAATCTGTCTCTTCCTCCACCTCAGTCAGTACCAAATGCCACCTCTCTTCCCTTACCCTAGTCATGATACAGGGTAGAGAGAGAAGGTTTAAAAAAAAAAA